>NC_067154.1:44250993-44580993 GCF_903995435.1 Acomys russatus
GCACTATTAAACACCACCATTTGAAAATAATTATAGTTGGAAACAATAAGCATGAAAAGTAAAATAAAATATTTTTCTGAGAGGAAGCCTACCAGAGTACACTATGTTTTGAGGAATTTTCCAGTACTAGCTTTTGATGTTGAGATAACTGGCTTCTGACCCATTGCACTTAATTTGTGCAAGAGACATATCTGGTTTTCGTTATAAAAAACTTAAGGAGCTAATCTATAGTAAGGAATAGGGAAGGTCATAGAATACATAGGACAAGACAACAGAAAGCCTGCCTGGGGAAGGGAAGGACGTGGTCAGAGGGGAGGAGGGAGCAGGGAGGGGACCAGCGGGGGAGGGAAAAAAGAGAACAAAATAGAATAATATACGTGAATAAAGATACCATAATGAAACTCATCACTTTGTATTGCTATCCTAAATTTTAAAATTTTAATTTCAAAAGAGGAAAGCCAGCTCAGGTAGAAACTGGAAATGAAGGCAATGAACAAACGCAAACCTCTTCTGTCTACACCCAGCACCAACCATTTCTAACTAAGCCTACTTCACAGAGATGAACACATTTTTGTTTAAATATTATTTTCTACCCAAGCCTAAGAGCCCATTATTTGCTTGTGGGATGTTTTCCTTGAGATGACTTGCGAACTGTTCACCTTTCCACACCCTTGCTGTTAGGGCCTGGAGTTTTGCTACACTGGGCATCTGAGAATGAATTTGAATACTTGGGAGCGGTGCAGCAACCCACTCTATTGAGAATAGCATCCATGTCTCCAGCAGCAGTGTCTAGTATTAAGGTCCTTGAATGTGCTGTGATGTCTGACGTTAGGATGTGCTTCCTGACGGCTTTGCTTAGTAAATCCTATTAGTTCTTTCTGGGAATTGGTTATGACTGCAGCGTTCATAAATGTACTTCTCGAGCCTTTTGAGAATGAATGTGAAATTCCCAGCATCCTTAAATAATTTCTATCTCTTCTTTAAATAGCCAAAGAAAATCTTGTCTAGAAAGTAGTACCACAGAGAGGAAAATAAATAGACTTGCAGAAAATAGGGGGAAACTAGAGTTTACTACATCTTGTTAGGAACTGAAGAGAAGTGAAAATTCAAGCTGTTATTTTTGTACATGAGCACGTTTTCATACAAGTATGATTTGCAGCGTCTTCCCCATACTTCCCTCCCATTTCTCATAGCTCCTCCTCATGTTAGCCCCTTTTGTTCTCCTGTACAGTTTCACTTCTATTTTCATGTCTCATTTATATACACATGTACATTCATTGAGACCACAAATGAAAGAAAACATATTTATCATTCCAAGGCTGGCTTAATTTACTTACTATGAGCATCTTAAGTTCTGTCTATTTTTCTGCAAATGACATAACTTTGATCTTCCTTATGGCTAGACAAATTCCATTGCATTTACCTTGTTTTGTTTTGTTTTTTTTAAATCCATTCCACAGTTGTTGACTTCCTAGATTGATTCTATAACTTAGCAATTGAGAATAAGGCTACAATAAACATTGATGTGCAAACAGCTCTCTGATGTATTAACCTGGGCCCTTTGGATAGATAGCCTAGAATGGTATAGTTACATTGCGTAGTAGACTATTTTCAGTTTTGATTCTTGCTTTAGCAATTTTCATTGATTGTTTACTATATAGCACACACTATGGACTGATTATTAGGAACAAAAAATAAAAATAAAAATTTCATGCTCAGTAGAGTAAAATTTTTAGAGAAAGAAGACAAATTAGCAAGGGAGTATATGATATATCAGGCATCTATACAAAAATTATATATTAGAGGTGAGATAAGCTGCTCCTTTTTTATTTCTCATAAAGCCCACTGGATTAAAATTGAGGGAATAAAGCTGATACAGGAATTTTGGGGTTGCTGTTATATCGATGTATAACACAGACTGAGGAAATAATAAAAAATGCGTATTGTCAAATACAAAAGTTAGTAAGTAAAAGCAACTTCATTTTGCTGGAAGAATCAGAAAGATTTAAGGGCTTAAAGTATTAAAAAAAAAAAAAAAAACCGATTACTTGTCTGGTCTCCCTTTAACTTGCCCATTGACTGGTACAGAGGCAGATAGGCACTGGAGAAAGATGTCTTTGTGATTCTGTGATACATTAGATGGAAACTGTGCACACATGGCAGAGACTTTAGCTCCCTGTGGGTGCTCCGTAAAATCTGCTTTGCTTCTCTGAACCCTCTGACTAATTGACCCTGTGAACCTCTGCACTCCTTATTTTGATGTCACTTTTAAAGTGCTCAGCTGCTCAGCGGGTCTCCATGGTGTGGTGCTCGAGAGTCAAATACGGCACGGTGCAGATATTCTCCGCCCTGAGCTTGATTGACAGCTGCATTGTTTGTTTCCTCAATGGATTTTCCCTTTCTACTTGGTTTTTCCTGTCATCAAACAGTGGGGTGGCCTGATGGGGGTTCTGGTGTCCGGATAGTTCCAACTAATCAGATCTTCCAAGGTGCAAGGGGCTGTTGTCTTTCAACATCTTTGTTTCACAGCCCGCCAGTTCGGTTCCATGGAGTGTATTAGCTTTTGTCCTTTAAGCTGGCTGACTTTGGGTTCCATCCTCCCTTTTCTTTGTTAACAGATTAAGAAAAAGAGATTTTAGGCCTATTTCCCAGAAGCACACTTCGAGTTAGCCACGTGGATTTTCCTTAATGTTTCTTCTGTTTAAAACCACCAGCTTCTTGTTTGTTTGCTTGTTTATTGAGACGGTAATTTAATTACAACATTTCTCCCTTCTCTTTCCTCCCTCCAAACTCTTGAATATGCCCCTCCACTCTCTCCTTCAGATTCACGGCCTCTTTTTTTTTTTTTTTCCCATTAATTGTTATTACATGTATATTTGTATTTGTATATACATATATATTCCTAGATGTAACTGTTGAGTCCGTATAATGTTACTTGTATGTATGTTTTCAGGAAGGACTGCTTGACAGTGGACAACTGACTAGCATGTTCTTCCCTGGAGAGGATCAGCTCTCCCGTTCCAGATTTACTCAGTTGCCTATACTTCTTTGTGCAGGGTGGAGGCTTGGTGGACTTTTCCCCAGCAAGTTTGGCATGCTTTTTGGTTCCTCTTTGTTCAGCTCGTATTGGGGCAGCCGTGTTGGTGAGCCTTTATAGGTGTAGTTTCTGGTGTTACTAGGAGACAGATTCCCACAGCAAGCTCCCTGATCCGTCCTTACAGTCTTTCTGTCCCCTCTCCCGCAATGTTCCTTGAGCCTTAGCTGTAGGTGTGTTTTGTAGGTGTATAAAACAGACCCACAAATAAGTATTGTCTTTACCCTTCATCAAGGAAATGTCTCTGCAACAGACAGAAAGCACTACAGAAAATCGCAACCAATCAAAATGCAGATTGGAGCCTACATTTTTAAAAAAATTATGAAAGACTCCATAAATGCTGTACTGATACATGATACAGTCCCACAGACACGGCAACTTAAAACAACAAATTATTTCCCAGCTTCCCTGGTTCACTAGTCTTGCCATGGCTTAGAGGACTCCCTTGATCAAAGGCTTTGCTTCAGGTGACACTGGACTGTGGTTTAATCTGAGTCTGGGCCTAAGTAGCCAGTGACGGAATTCTTTTTTCTGCTGTCCTTGAATGCATGGTGACTTGACTCTTCCAGGTCACAGAGGTCTCTCCTTTCGGGGACACCCGTTAGTACCCTTTGCAAAGGACTTATTTTATCTGTCCTGGTCCTGCCTTTTCAGAACATTTTTCTTATCGGTGAATTTGGGATTAACTCATTAGACAATTCTGAGACATTGCCCCCCCTTTGTCATGTAGTATAACATAATGTTAGAAGTACCTTTGCTGCATGGTCACATGCCCACCTCATACTGAGGGATAAGGAAAAGGCTGCTTGATAGTCACAGACTGGGCAGGCTTGAGTGAAGTGGCTATGTGAAGGCAGCATTGGCTCCTGCTGTGCTTATGAGAAGAAGACAAAGATTTGGAGGATATATATAAGAGTTCTGTGCCAGCATATGTGACACAGTGAATCCAAGGCCAGTCTAGGCTATGTTGTGAAACCATCTTTAAAAATGGATTGGTTTCACTCACTCAGGTTATATTTAGGGAGACATCTATAGCACACCCTTTCAAGGCTTATTGACCACTAAGGAAGAAGGGAAAGAAAGATTGCAAGAGCCAAGGGTTGGGGAAGACTGGAGAGAAAGTGTCTTTTCGACATGACAGGATCATTTCACTCATGAACTCACAGCAGCTGTGGTTGCCAGCACAAAATCAAGCCAGTCAACATTCTAGGATGAAGGGGGGAGGTTCATAAGTGAGGAGCTGTGTTCAGCTGATGGTTTCTAGGGAAGAGAGAGTTGCCTTAAGGGTGTGGTCTCTGGTAGGCCTAACACACTCCAGTAGATGGCTTTGCACTAAGGAGTACGTGGGCAGGGTGTGGGTCATTAAACAAAAAGAGCAGGGCACAAAGTTGGGGAGATAGGAAGGTGGGGTAGATCTGGGTGGAGTTACAGGGAGGAGTGGCCAGGGATATGATCAAACTATGTCATATGAAATTCTCAAATAATTAATAGAAATATTTTAAGAGATACAGTGCAGTATTTAAACATTTTGCCTAAGAATTTTAGAACCACTCTGTCTCCTAATCTACTGAGTCTTCACAAAAGGAACCCATTAATTCTAATCAATGATTTAGAAATGCAAGCGAAGAGCTGGGCATGATGGTGCACGCCTTTTGTCCCAGCACACGGGAGGCAGAGGCAGGCAGATCACTGTGAGTTCCAGGCCAGCCTGGTCTATAAAGTGAGTCCAGGACAACCAAGGCTACACAGAGAAACCTTGTCTTGAAAAACAAAAACAAACAAACAAACAAAAAACAAAAAGAGAAGCAATGGAAACAAAGAAGGATTGTCAGCGACCCACCTGATTTAACAAATACTGTTAAAATCCCACAGTGGATTTCACACAGGGTCCTTGCCTGCCTGCCTGAAGGATAGGACGCAAGGCAGAGTGCCTTGATCCCTGTGAGGACTACTGCAAGTTAGGTACTGCACTTGATTTTTAAACTCCGCTCTTAATCAATTGCTTGTTTTGACCTTCACAGAATAGGGTTTTCTCTGAATCCAGTGCATCCACACCACACTTTTTACACTCACTTTCTGATGTGGTCCCCTGGCTGTAAGGCCAAGAGGTCCCTTTCCCACCCACTTCTCTTCTGTTTTGCCATTCTGGGCTTCTGGACACTGCCTAGCTCTTTCTGGATAGCTTAAGCTCCTGGGAGGTCTTTCTCTTCCGAATGTACATTTCCTTATTCCACCCATTCTAGGAAGCCTCTAATTATGTAGCTACGCCTTAACAACACCAAGTGATTCAGAGGACAAAGAGAGGTTCTGTGACACGCTCTAAGTTTTAGCTGCATAATGTAAACAATAAGCTAATAAGTAGGTACTAATATTTACATGCCCTCGAAAGAATGCACAGAGAAAGAATTGACCTCTACTAGGAGATGTGCCTATAAATTAGATTTGTGGAAGGTACATGCGTAAAGTAAATTGATTCTCTAAAGGACCTTACATGCACACAGATAAATTATTGTCAAATAAATTAAATCAGAAATTGTATAATTCTTAGCCGGGCGTGGTGGTGCGTGCCTTTAATCCTAGCACTTGGGAGGCAGAGGCAGGCAGATGTCTGTGAGTTCGAGGCCAGCCTGGTCTACAAAGTGAGTCCAGGACAGCCAAGGCTACACAGAGAGACCTCGAAACAAACAAACAAACAAACAACAACAACAAAAGAAATTGTATAATTCTTGATGATCTGGTCTATGGTCCATACAAGTTAGGACCAAGCTAGAACTATGATGTTGGCTTGAAACTATGTTATAAAGGAGATCCTCACACATTTCTCTCTAAAACAAAATCCAAACTAATACTTAGAAATTCTTTCTTGTCAGAAGGACCACCGGGACCAAGTAGCTAAGAGCTCACGCTCTCATTCAGACTGACCCCAGTGCTGTCAGCTGTCACCTAAATCCTAAATCCTTAGTTTTATCATCTTTAAACTAAGGTCAATTGTGGTACTCATAGAGTGACTTGGAAAAGTCAAAGGCACAGTTGATTTCAATACTTGGCACATATTCTGATACATTGTGTATGACACCTTAAACACACACACACAAAAAATTTGAATGCAGCTACAACTTCATTGCTGTGTTCAAAGTTGAGAAGGTTGATAATCACACATCAGATTAAAAATATAGTATGACCCTCCACTGCCCAATGTGAAATTTAAAAAACAAAAAATGTCATATCCAACATATTATAATAAGCCGTGTTACTGTGGTATTTTTGTTTTTTGTTTTCTTTTCTTTTTCTTTCTTCTTCTTCTTTTTTTTTTTTTTTAGACAGGGTCTCTCTGTGTTAGCCGTGGCTGTCCTGGACTCACTTTGTAGACCAGGCTGGCCTCGAACTCACAGCGATCCGCCTGCCTCTGCCTCCCGAGTGCTGGGATTAAAGGCGTGCGCCACCATGCCCAGCCTGGCGTTTTTGTTTTCATCTGTGTGATGAGAAGTTGAGGACAGATGCCAGCTTCAGTGTGGGAGTTGAAGAGGTGTGCTGGGAGATTTGCACAATATTACTCCACCTAAATGCTATTCTAATCTCCGACACCTCACGTTAAGCCTGCTGTGATACATTTTACTTCTGGTACAGCTGGCTGCACCGTACTTGTTCCAAACTGGTGAAACCTGAAGATCTGAGTGTCAAACTTTTCATTTGGCCAAAAGATATAAATCTAAACTGATAGGACACAGAGACATCAGGTAAACTCTGCAACTCACCAGTGTGTAGACTAATTGATTGGCAGGTAAACTTTGCAACTCACCAATCAGTGTGTAGACGAGTTGATTGGTATCATTCTGTCAGAAATGTAGAAATGTGGGTCTCACCCCCATTCCAGCTGAATCAGAACCCTGTTAATGTCAAGACCCCCAGAGATGCACTGAGTCGAGGACTGTTTGACACCATGTCTTTCACTTCTGTTTTAGAAATTCTTATGTTGAGGTGACAAACCTCATTGCTTCAACCAATTTAATAAAGATGGTATTGTGGGGAGCAGATGAAGCCTCGGTAAATGTGTATTGTTGACATTGGTACAGCCGTGTGAGGGACACAATGCCTCAGACCCCTGGGCATGGCAAGGTCTTCCCCTGGTTCTACAGACACTGACAGTGTGTCTCAACCATAGTTTCCTCCTCCCAGATCACTGCAATATGAGCCTGTTCCTTCACAGGACTTCTACCAAGATTGGTTAACCCACCTTCTCTATTAGCTATGTACAATGAGTGCACTGATTTCCAGGGCTACTGACACATCCCAATCAGAGCACACTGGCCAGCCCGACACTTTACACCCCTAGCTTTTCTGTTGTGTGTTTGTCATTTTATTTCCCATTGCCCTAGCAGGTCAGTCCCAAAGGTGTGCAGCTCATGGCACTGTGTGTGTTTCCTAATTTTAGTTATTAAGCATCATCTTTGCCCATGGCTTTAGTGAGAATGAAGACCAGCCCATCACTGTCTCTCTGTTACCATGGCCAACCCACACCTTGCTCCTCACCTGACCAAATACTCTTGAGCTAGAAGAGTTAGCTACAAGCTTTGGGCTCAGAGGCAGGGAGGGTGAGTTCTACTTCTGCCAGGTGCCTAGCCGAAAACTAAAATAAGTTGGTTCAACCATTTGTAAAACAGGAATACTATTGATAGTATTTTCATGTTTAATCTTTCAATGGAGCTTCTGACGTAGGTGACGTGTGCTTCTCTGTGTGATCAGTTCATTTTCCAAAGTTCTCTGTGACTAGCTTCAAGTAGCCTCCCAGTGAATCAGAATATTTAAAATTAATGCAAATCGATATTATGCAACTTTTATCGGAGATTTATTTTCAGAATGAGGATCGGTTTTTATTTTCTATTTATCACATTTGCTGTGCTTGACTGTGTCCTTGCTCAAGAGACGTGGTGCTTGCAAGGAAAAGAAATATGTTCCTCCCTTGGAACTGACAGTGTAGAAACCACTGAGCACAGTATAGATCTGTACTGTAAAGCAGACCTTGCCTCTTTGTCTAAGTAAAATATCTATTGGCCGTGGGATTGGTGTAGTCTATAATTCTTAGCTGAGTGTGCCAATTGCAAAATCGAAAGGTGGAGGGGAAAAGGCTGCAATCATTGTTATTATTATTAATATTTTAATTCTTATTGACCTTGGAACCTACAGGAACTGTTACATTTTGAAACTCACAAATAAATCAACACAGATGTAATGTTTTCAGTTATTCTATAACTCAAAATTATTTTTTCAAAGTCCGTTATTGAGTGGAAAATTTAGGACATTAAATATCATTGAATTTGAGGCTGAAGTTGTAAAATCTAAGATTTTGAAATTTCAGAAAAGGCTAAGAAATAAGTCATGCTTATGTATTCTTGATTATTGTTACAAATAAACAAAAGATTTGCAGGGTCATTTGTCATACAAAAGTTTTGACTTTCTGAAGACACCATAAGTAAAGTAGCATCAGTCAATCACTTTGTTTTTTCTTGTTCTAAAGCTGATTCTTTAAATGCATAACACATAGCTGGGCATGGTGGTGTCACTCTGGGCTGGTACTTTGGAACTATGATTCAGAATTACTTAAAGTCCCCTTTGTTGGAAGGCAGGGAATAAATACATCACCAAACACATTCCCAAGGTTTGGTATCTCACCTTTCAAGTTAGATGGCTCTCCTTAGTGACAGATGTAGCAATCAAAGAATCTAGGTGTGATTGTTAGTACGTGACGCCCCTGCCTTTTTTTTGGACAAGAAGGTGCACTGTCGTTTGTGTTCTCAGCAGCACCACAAGACACCGTATATGCCACATCTTTGCCTGCTCTCCGTCGGAGAGTAGTCTAGGTGACAGCCAAAACAAAGCATTACTCTGATTTTAGTTAGGCAGTTCTGTAATTTTTTTTTTTCTTTAGGGATTAAAGGTTACTTTTCAAAGAGAGAGTACATATTATTTTATTAATTCCCTGAGATTTTCATACATGCATGCAATATATTTTGATCATATTTACCCTTCACTATCTACCTGTAGATCATTTCTGTCTCTTTGTAACTTAAGGGAGAATTGTTGGGCTGCAATTGACATCCTTGGTATTAAAAAAAAAACCAAAGAGCTAAAGTAGAGATGAAGCAATCCTGGGTGAGATGCTTTTTTTTTGGCATTGTTTTAGAGACACTTGGCAGTACTCTTCAAAGGAGATGTGTTTATCTTTCTTGGCATGACTTTTGTTTACTTGCCTTGGAGCCCCACCTTTTACATAGGGTAGTGTTTTCTTCAATGTGCGAGGCAACTGTGCTGAAACTCTCTGGTGAAGTAAGAAACAAGTTAAGTTTGTTGTTTGCTCCATCAGGTAGAAAGCTAATATTCAAATAATCATTGGGATCGCCTGATTGGTGTTGCCTGATACACTGAGGCAAGCATTGAGCCATTTGAGTGCTTCAATATTATATATACTTATAAAACTATAAGTCCCAAGGCTATTATTTGTCCTCCATAACTTGGACAACACTTGAGGACAACACTTACTTGTCATCAAACATGGAAAAGTCAAGCTGATGTTCAACTGTGAGCTCATTGTTACTAACTGGAGAGGACTCTGTATACTACTGGAGGAGGAAGGTAATCATCAATGTTACCCAACTACAAAACCTGTGACTTACAACAATTGGCTGCATGAGGTACTGGTGCACTAGTGGCACAAACATAGGACTATTAGATGGAATTCAAGGCCCACTCCATGAGATAGAACTCATTCTTGATACTGCTAACGTGGCCAAGGACTCGACACTAGATAAGCCATGGGCCTAGGGAAAATATTACTATTATTCTGCTAAAGAAATATAACAATAAAATGACTCACATAGCATATTACTATAATCATATATCAGTGCATTATTCAATAGGCAGCAGATAAGCTTCTTTTTGCAAGAGATGAAAGCTAACAAAGAAACTCACAACTGGACAATGTGCAGAGAGTGAGAGACTTTGGAGCACTCAGTCCTAAATGAGATGTCTTCATCAATGCCCTCCCCCAGGCTCAGAAATCCATGTGGAAGAGAAGGCAAAAGATTCTAAGAACCGGAGGTGGTGGATGAGTTCAAAGAAACCGTTTTCAAGACACAACTGGGCAGGTGCACATACAAATTCACAGACTGTGGTACCACACATAGGGTCTTGCACAAATTCATGTCAGATGGGGTCACAGCATTGAGAAGGGGAAGTGGACACAAAGTCCCACCCCTAACCAAGAAGCTATTTGCAATTGATACCTGTTGGTAAAGGGAAAATCAGTTTTCTCCAATGGAGTGCAACACACACCAGGCAGACCCCCATGCCTAGGAATAGTTAGCCAACACAAAACTAACTGAGTTTTTTTTTTTTCATTTTTTTGTCTTATTGTTTGATTTTTGAGAAAGAGAAAGAACATACAATTAGGTGGGTAGGGAGGTAGAAAAATGTGTTGAAAATATATTGTACAAAATTTATAAATAAAAACGTTTTTAAAAACCATAAAAAATGAGCTGTCAATGAACATTTTATTTTATTTTTTAAGGTTATTTATGTATTATGTATACAGTGTTCTGCCTGCATGTGTGCCTGAAGACCAGAAGAGGGCACCAGATCTCACTATAGATGATTGTGTGCCACCCTGTGGTTGCTGGGAATTGAACTCAGGACCTCTGGAAGAGCAGCCAGTGCTCTTAACCTCTGAGCCATCTCTCCAGGCACCTGAACATTTTATTTTACAGAAACTGCTATTCATTAGTCATTACTAGCTACTTCTTAATAGAAACCCTAAATTGTATGATTTGTAAATTTGTAGACCTATATTTAAAGATGGAAATTTTTGTGAAGGGCTAATTGTTTGTGTCAAAACTCTAGTGGCCCAATGCATGGGCTTTAGGGGTAGATTGACGTGAAGGTCTCCTTGAGCAGAACTCTGTGGGCTGGAAGACTTCAAGAGGCCAGGGTTCTTTGATTTATGCCCTCGTGCCTCTGTCTACAAATTGCCAGACATACTGTTAAAATGAAACTATAAGGGTGTTTGTTGTTCGTTTTCTTTCTGTGCACGAGCTTTCTTTTTTTAGCTAGCATTTTCACACAAAAGGAGACAGTGACTTTGCTGCTGTTTTGAAGAACAGCTGGGTTCTACAGGCTAACGCATGCTTGAGAGAAAAGCCATTCTTCAGACCCCTGGCATGCTTGGCTTGCTGTTCCCATTATTTTTGCCCATAGTTTTCACTGAAATGATTTATGAAATGATTTCCTTATTTCATGATTAAATGAGATCAGGAATATATCACATATAAAATGTTTTAGTATTAAATCAAGGAATTCTCAGAGTTGAAAAGGGGCTCTGTTTTTGTTACTGTTATTAATCCCATTACAGTGTGAAAGAAAGATGCTGGAGAAAGTACCAAAGAGAGCAATATCTTGAAAAATTATCCCAAAGCCATGGTTCCCAACCTTCCTGATGCTACGACCCTTTAATACAGTTCCTCATGTTGTGGTGACCCTAAAGCATAAAATTATTTCATTGCTACTTTATTTGGTAGTTTTGTTACTGTTATGAATCATAATGTGAATATTTTTGGAGGTAGAGGTTTGCCAAAGGTGTCATGACCCACAGGGTGAGAAACACTGTTTTAAAAGATTCCCAGGTAGAATTGTCCCAGTTATAGGAGGAAAAGGATCCACAGAAAGATGTTTATTGCATCATTAGATGTTATTTTATTATGATTTTTGTTTGGCAATGATTTTATACTTAAAAATAAACACAAATCGTATTAAGAACACATCTTTACCCTTACCCTGGATTCAACTATTGCCATCACTTTACTCTATTTCTTCGGCAGTTTGTTTCCCTGACCATGCACTAACCATTCTATGAATATTACACTGTTTATACATCACAGTCCTTGTCCCCTAAACCTTTTCAAAGAATAGAAATGTTCTGTTTCATAATAAGAATTCAGTATACAATGTAAATGAATGTACTGCCGATGCACTGATGTCTTCAAAACTATTATCCTCATGCAGTTCTTGCCCCCAGGTTTGTTACATTTCTCTCCCCAGTGCAGGACACAACCTGTGCTCTGATATGGTGTTTATTGCTTTTGATTATTTCCACGGCCTTCAAATTACCCTCTGTTTCAATAATAACTTGAAGACTAACGTTTTCCTCCTTGTTACTCACATAGTCTTCATTGGCCTTCTGTTTTCTCTTGGTTAGAGTCAAGCATACATTCTGAGCCAGACTCTTCCCAATGGCATCGTGTCCATCTCAAGGTATGTGTGCTGTGTGGTGTCAGACAAAGGCATCTACCGGCTGCTCACTGCTGATGTTAATGAGGTGGTGAAAGTGTTGCTTAATTTTCACCCTATATAATTGCTTTGTTTTTAACTTGAAATTAATTAGGAGCATGTGTGGTAAGACCTTTTAAGTCTATGCCAAGTTTCTGGTCTTCATCAAAATCTCCTTTTAGATTTAGCATCCGTTGATATTTCTTGTCTGACCCAATCTTTCTTATGATACTATGATAATATAAAATGATTTTTCAATCTCTTCTCACCCCTGACAATTGCTTGCCAGCACTTATTAGGCAAGATACCTCCTCTTCCCACCTTTCCCCTCCCCTCCCCTCTCCTCTCCTCCCCTCTCCTCTTCTCCCATCTCCTCCCCTCCCCTCTCCTCCTCTCTCCTCCCCTCCCCTTCCCTCTCCTCTCCTCTCTCCTCACCTCTCCTCTCCTCCCCTCCCATCTCCTCCTCTCTCCTCCCCTCCCCCCTTCTCCTCTCCTCTCTCCTCACCTCTCCTCTCCTCCCCTCTCCTCACCTCTCCTCCTCTCTCCTCCCCCCCCCCCCTCCTCCCGCTCTCCTCCCCCCCTCCCTCTCCTCTCTTCCCCTCCTCTCTCCTCACCTCTCCTTCCCTCCCCCCTCTCCTCCTCTCCCTCTCACCCTCCTCCCCTCCCCCTCTAGTTGCAATGTATTCCTTAAAAAACACCTTTGTGTAATCTTCCTTTCACATCAAGGCTCTGGCTTTCAACAATATAAACTCACTATGTTACTGCTCAATCCTATAATATATCTGAATTGTTTCAGAATTATTTCACTCATATCAGGACAATAAGTAAAGCTATTTTAAAAGGCATTTTGGGGGCTAGAGAGATGGCTGAGTGGTTAAGAGCACTTGTTATTCTTATTATATGCACCAGAGTTTAGACCCAGGCATCTAGGTCAGACCATTAACAGATGTCTTAACTCCAGCTCCATGGGATCCAACATCCTCTTTTGGCCTCCATGCATATGTGTGCATATAAATACACAGAAACACATAAATAAAATAAATTAAATATTAAAAATAAAATAAATAGTTTGTTTTTAGTTGTACAGCCACACTATTTTCAATCCATAAATATTAATTTTAAAAACAAAACAAGTTGCAAAGTCATCATTGTGCACTTCTGTCTATTCTATTGGCCTAAGACTATAAACTTAGCTTGAGAATGACTAAAAATGGGTTTTACTCCAAAATTCAGTGTTTCTTATATTTGCGATATTAATATTGCTGAGTATAAATCTTAAGTGACTGATATATATGAACAGGAGAGTATGTATGTGAGTGTGCATGTCTACATGCATGCACACATATGTGTGATAGCTATTGGTAGGTAAAAATATTTGTTTAAAATTGCATGTCTATATGCATGCACACATATGTGTGATAGCTATTGGTAGGTAAAAATATTTGTTTAAAATTGACTTAGTATTATCACACTTTTCTTGATTTTTTTAAAAAAATTATTTATTATGTATACAGTGTTCTGCCTGTATGTATGCCCAGAAGAGGGCACCAGATCACATTATAGATTGTTGTGAGCAACCATGTGGTTGCGGGAATTGAAGTCAGGACCTCTGTAAGAGCAGTCAGTGCTCTTAACCTCTGAGCCATCTCTCCAGCCCAGTTTTCTTGATTTCTAACACTCAGCCAGGCAGCAAGTTCTAAGTGTAAAAAAGCCAATTTGGAAAGGCTACGCATTGAATGATTCCAACCTTTGGGAGGAGGCAGAAGTATAGAAATAGTAATGATAAGGAATGGCAAAATAAATCTGAGTTATAGTTTCTATGGCTTACAGAGGGGGCCTAGAGGACAAATAGGTGGAGCAGAATTCTTGGTGCAGTGAAAGTATTCTGTATGGCACCACATACCTGAAATGTATCTATAGAAAATGCATATGCAGTAATCATCACAAAAGAATAAAACTCAGAATTAAATCACACATCATCAAATAGTTATAAAATCAAGGGATTATTTGGGGGAAAACTTCAAACCCCTACCTAGATCTAGCCAATGGACAGGACATTCTCCACAGTTGAGAGTGGGGTCTGACTTTCACACGAACTCTGGTGCCCCATATTTGACCACATCCCTTGGATGGAGAGGCCGGGTGGCACTCAGAGGAAGGATAGCAGGTTACCAAGAAGAGACTTAATACCCTATGAACATATACAGGGGGAGGAGGTCCCCCTCAGTTACAGTCATAGGGGAGGGGAGTAAGGGGAAAATGGAAAGGAGGGAGGAATGGGAGGATACAAGGGAGGGGATAACCATTGAGATGTAATATGAATAAATTAATAAAAAATATATAAAAGAAATGAGAAACTAAATGTTTATCCATTTGATTTTTTATTTTTTTCTGCAATGATGCCAAGAAGATACATAGGCATTGTCTGAGGGATTTTGGTGTGTTCCAGGCCCTGTGGTGTTTTAGGTTAAACATGGAAACAGATAAAAAGTGTGGTGCTTAGAAACCTTGGCTAGAGCTTGTATTACAAATAAACACTGAAGAACAGAGGGAGATTCTTTTTCCTGCTCAGGCCCAGACTTCTCAGGCCCACCGCCTGTGTCGGCTTGTTCAATAGCCCTAGAACACAAAGGCTCTTTTAATACTGCTTTCTCGGCACTCACATCTGAGTTCATCACCCCCCCCCCCCCCGGCATCCTGTGTATCTCACTACTGTCCATTGTCAACACAGTTTCCATTTCCATCCCCTCAATCACCATTCTCCTTCAGAGCAGTGTTATCTCCTGCCTAAAAATGTGGCACCACCCTCCTAAATGTTCCCCAAAACTGAGATTTCTGTATCCAGGTTAGTCTTTTGTAAAGAGAAAAAAAATGCTTTAAGTGAAGCAAAGCATAAACACAGTAAAATGGCGTGATGTTAATTGTATATCTCAATCCAAATTTATATCCTTAAATACTATAACCACTATTTAAATCACATAGATGCAGTGAAGACCGCCAATGACCCAGAAACCTCCTGTGTGGTCCTGTTGCAACACCTTTTGGCCAATGGGAAGGGAAAGTGTCTGTTAAATGCAGAGAGCAGTGTCTCAACTTACCTTCTGTGGGAGGAAAGTCAATTAGATTAGCATACCGTGCTGAAGAGACCCAAGAAATGCTGGACAGCCATGGACTTACTAACAACCCTGCTATCATTGGAGAAAGGGAAAATAAATTATAATGGAAGCTATTAGCTCCTGACACAATATTATCATCATAATTTTCTAACTCATAAAATATTTCATAGCTAACTATATATTTAGCACTTCTTTGCAGTTTTCAATAAAGTTAATTTTCCTCTATGGAGTTGTGTGTGTGTATGTGTGTGTATATATGTGTGTGTGTGTGTGTGTGTGTATACATATATATATATATACAATATATAATATATATATATTGGAGTTTCGTATTCTTTTTGTTTGTTTTTTTTGGTTTTTCGAGACAAGGTCTCTCTTATAGTCCTGGCTGTCCTGGACTTGCTTTGTAGACCAGGCTGTCCTGGACTCACTTTGTAGACCAGGCTGTCCTTGAAGTCACAGATATCTGCCTGCTTCTGCCTCCCTCCAAGTGCTGGAATTAAAAACATGCGCCACCATGCCCATCCGGAGTTTCATATTCTAAGCACTATCTTTATTTAGTTTTCTGTGTGCCTTATAGAGGGTTATGCAACTTATTTTAGTATGCTTCTCTTATGTATTTAAAAAAAAAACTGGCATGATTATATAATGTGTGTAACACAAAACTATAGTTGTCAAAAGTAAACAAAAATTTACCTATAAGACAGTTCATGAGCAAAAATAATCTTATGCTGGTGGGAGTGTGCAACCAAGTGTGTTTTGCTCTCTCAGTTGTGATGTGTAAGGTGTTACCTCCCCACCCCCACCCCCCACCGCCGTCTTGTCTTTTCTCCCTGTCACCATCTATGGACAGACTTTTCAGAGTCCACAGTTCCCTCTTCCATCTCATGCCAGCCCTTCTCTCCTGAGTACCCTTGTGGTAAACAGAAACATTAGACTGTCATGACAAGAGGGTAGAGCGAGAGAGAGAGAGAGAGAGAGAGAGAGAGAGAGAGAGAGAGAGAGAGAGAGAGAGAAGCTGGAGACCACTATTCGCTGATACCTTTTGCCCCAGCACACAATCAGAAATGATCACAGACAGTGTCTACAGGTAACTATGATGTCATGTCTGTGGGAATGTCCCAAAGATTTTATATAACTGCTTCCTCCCATATCGGTCTTGTCTTTCAGCTGGTCATTCTGGCTTTATAGGAAGTGGCTGATTTATTTCATCTGCCTCTCCCCATGGACGACTGACTCGGTCTTCCTTGTCACAAACTCAAAATAACAGCCATAAAAAAATATTTTTCAACACTCCGCCCATTTCATTCTGGCTTCCAGGAGGGTCATGCATGGTTCACAAATGATTCACAGACCATGAGAGCTGACTCCTGTAGAGAGCCAGTGAGGCCCAGGATGTTAGGTAGCACAGCTCCCTTCTGCAGGTGTGAGTCACTCGCCGGCATGGGACTGCTCAGTGTCAAGGTCAGTTGAGCAGTTGGCTTGCACAAACAAGCAGACCACGTGTCAAAGACAGACAGCTAGTAACTTCAGCTGGAATCTGGTTGGCATAGAGGGAAAAAGATGAGATTGGAATCAAGTTCCTCCCAGGTCCTCACTTTTTCCTACCTGCCAAAGGACACTGGAATCTCTCTGGTATTCCATAGAGGAAAGGCTGTGAAGTAAAAAGAAAGCAGGAGAAATCCATGCACAGTGGCCAGGGTTAGCTCCATCCTTTACCTGGGTTATCAGAGGAAGTCTGAAAGCATTTCATTATAAATATGGATTTCTGGGTAAGTACAATTTAGTAGTAATTTCCTTTCAAGAAACTCCAGACAATCTCGTGCCTCTGGCTCAGGAACTTGTTCTTTGCGCCACACCTAAGGGGAAGACACCGCTGCCAAATTCCTTTACACAAATCCCCAAAGAATGTTTTTGCCTTTGAGAGCTTCTTTGGCAGGCCTTGTTAAGTTTGGCTGTGGAGGGCAGGTCAGCACACAGGGCAAGTAGCATACCTTTCAGGGGAGACCCAGGAAGCTGCTCTGTAAGCAAAGGGCAGAACTTGGAAACCTCTAGTGGAACAGGAAAATTTGTTTACTGCAGTTAGGAATTTGCCTGCAGGTATCCAGGGTCCTCCCCCTCCCCCTCTGTGTGTGTGCGTAAATGGTAGTTTGTTATTATTTTAAAATAAATTCCTTTACCTTTAAAAAATTACCCCCTTGCCGGGCAGTGGTGGCGCACACCTTTAATGCCAGGGCAGGTGGATTGCTGTGAGTTCAAGGTCAGCCTGGTCTACAAAGTGAGTCCAGCCCAGCCAAGGCTACACAGAGAAACTCTGTCTTGAAAAACCAAAAGAAAGAAAGAAAGAAAGAAAATTACCCCTGTTGCCAGTCACAGGTCTTTACTGATTGTTCTTTTCCTGTGATAGCTTTAAATTCTCACATAATAATTTTACATATTTATAGGCATATGGAGTGACATTTCAATGTGTCAGCCATGTGTGATGATCACATCAGAGTAACCGATATAATTTATAACCTCATAATTTCTTTGTGTTGGGAGCATTCAAAATCATCTCTACTATTTTGCAATATTGGTATTGAAATATTGTTAATTAAATGTTGCCAACCACAGTTGTGTGAAATGTGATGGTACTCCTTTCTTCTGCTTTCCAGGTTACCAGAGGGACATCTGCAAAAGTTTAGTTTAATTTAGTTTTCTCAAGGTTCTGCTGAGAGGCCACGCACCATGTGTCACGCGCCTCTCTAAATTCCACAATCCTATTTCATCACCATCAAGTATTGTCATATTTATTATAAGCGTTAATAATAATAATAATAATAATTATTATTATTATTTTGGTTTTTTGAGACAGGGTTTCTTTGTGTAGCCGTGGCTGTCCTGGGCTCACTTTTGTAGACCAGGCTGGCCTCAAACTCACAAAGATCTGCCTACCTCTGCCTCCCTTAGTGCTAGGATTACAGGTATGTGCCACAGCACCCAGCTCTATTTTATTTTGAACTACTGGAAGTTATAAGCATTTAGAAAGTCAAAGTGGCTTTATTGGAACCTAGAGTTTTTTTTGTTTTGTTTTTTTACCATAGACAGATGTTTTCTCTCTGATCAAACAACAAAGCAGGGCTTATCTGGGAAAGAAAAGGCAGGGAGAGAATGCATGCTTTTAGATAATAGCAGTCTGAGGATAACACATTTCATTTGTGCCTTATTCTAGAATCCGAATGAAAATCAGAGTATATAGATTTCTGTAAGTGGCTTAGGCTCACATAAGACTGTATAAATAACAATAATTGGCTCTATAACATGAGCACATGAACCTAACAAGTTTTCCCCATAGTTCATGGCTTGCCGTTCGGACTGTGATGGCATTTCTTTTCCTGATGGCATCTAGTTACAGCACCTACCAGAAGCCCAAAAGGAAATGCGTGTACCGAGTGAAGTATGCATTAAATATCTTTTTATTCCTTTGGATGCTTCTTTATCTAGTTGATGGCCAGGAATTCTGGGAAAGCAAGTCAAGTGATGTGGGGGGATGCTCATGCAATGCAGTATTGAAGTGCTCTCTAAAATCAGCAAGCATTTGGCTGTGAATGAAAGGGAATTCAGGCTATTTTCTTGCCCTAGCTCCCGGTGGCTGTGGCCAATGGCCTGAGCCACCGAACTTCACCAAGAGTCCCATAATAGAAAAGAAGCAAAGAATCCATTGACTTTGCTTAGCAGGCCCTGTGGTTGTGGTTAAGGGTTTCTTCAGATTCATGCTGTTGCATAAACAGAGATGAAACATGTACATTCCCCAGCCTTTCTCTGTAGGGTTGGCCATGGGTGTGTGAAGTCAGGACTCACTCCCTGTTTCGTGTTGCAGAATTATGGTTAGACTGGATAGACAAGTCAAGTGGTGTGACTGCATCTGTGGGGGAGGGAGATCCGAGCACTGGTGGGAAAGTGAGGGTTGACTTTTCAGTACAGAGGGTATGGATACTTGACTGAAAAGGCTTCTCACAGCCTTTGCGGTGCACCATGGGATGGGAAATAGAACAGTGTGAGCCCCAGTGGGAGGAGCAGTAGAAATGTTGAGCATCAGCTCCCTTGGTCATTTGTCTACCATGAAGCTCAGGCTTTGTTTTATTGCTGTGACTGGAAAATGATAGTATTTTAAAATGACATGAGATGCTATGAGTCTGTGATCCTAGCTGGGGGGGGATGAGGAAGGAGGATAGCATATTTGAAACTAACCTAGACTATATCGGGAAACACTTCCAAAAAATGAAAGAAAGAAACATAGGAAGGAAAAAAGGAAGGAAGGAAGGAGGGAGGGAGGGAGGGAGGGAAGGAGGGAGAAAGAGAGGGAAGAAGAATTAGAGAAAGGGAAAGAGGAGAATTAAGATGAGAGGGAAAAAGAAAAGTTGAGAGGGTTATATTAAATAAAGAAGTGGTTAGAATCTTACTGACATAGGGCATGGTACAGACGTACCCCATAATTTTGTATGGACAACAATATCATTTCTACCCAAACTAAGTTAACGAATGAATCTTGTTCAAGTCTCCTGGACCATTTGAAAGCTCAGTATTGTTTTTAAAATAAAATATTTGTTAAATCCTTATGTTCCTTTTCTTCTTTAACATTTTCCTTGAATGAAGAGGGAGAGAAAAGCAAGAGACAAGTCTTTCTAATAGGACTGGTTTGCATAGACCAAAAGGTGGTTGAGTATCTGTAGTTATGGCTTCTACAGGGCATTTGCCATGCTCACTACCTTCCATGTTGCCCACTGCTGCATCTCGCTACAGTGTCATATGCACATATGTGATTTTTTTTCAAGACAGGGTTTCTCTGTGTAGCCCTGGCTATCCTGGACTCGCTTTGTAGACCAGGCTAGACTTGAACTCACAGCGATCCACCTGCCTCTACCTCCCTGAGTACTCGATTAAAGGTGTGCCTGACCATGCCTGGCTAAAATGAAATATTTTTTTTTATCTAGCCTTTAAGAAAAAGATTTCAGATCTCTGGCTGAGTTGCACAAGAGGAGGCATCACATGTTCGTTGTGTGACACTTTCATATCAACCTGTGCCTCATCTGTGCTGAAAATCAAGGTGTGTCATAATTTTGCTCTTTAATGTTATATCTAAAGGTTTATTAAATTGTCGAGAGGAATTCCCACTGATGAGGGAGAAATATTCTATATATATGATGTACTTTTTACAACCGGCATGTTTTAAACAGATGAGGGCTTTTGAATCCCAAATTGTGATTATGCCATTTACGTAACCCTTATATATAACTAAATGTAGTTGAACCATCTTTTACCTGGGCTTTACTTTCTCTATGTTGAGTAATAGAAGGAGAGCTGATAAAAATTTAATTTTGTTTTTATGAAAGACACAGGAATGTAAGCATATATAATCATCCCAAATAAATCGATTAGTAAGTAGACAGAATAGAAGAGAAAATGGAAATAGGTGGTGAAAATGTTAAAAACCATATAAAAACGTTAAAGAAGCATGGGATACAAGAAATGTAAAAAAGCATATTGGGGTTGGGGAGACAGTTAAGCAGATGAAGGCATTGCTCACATAAGCATGATGGCTAGTTTAGTTCTCTGGGGTTCATGTTAAAATATAGACGTGATGGTGCATATTCATGATCCCAGCACTCCTTGGGAAGCACAGACAGGAGAGTAGCCAGAAGTCTTATAGGTAGTGTGGAACATAAGCCACTGCAGCAACTGCTCTGCCTGGAGGGTGATACCTAATGCAGAAACTTGTCTCTGATCTCCACAGGCACACAAAGGCACACACACACACACACACACACACACACACACACACACACACATACCTGTACACACTACAACTCTCAAATTATTGAATCCAACTATGTTTAATAGCCTTTAGACAGCACTATTCCAGTAAGAATAGCTATACTCTTGGTTGGGAGAAATGGTGTAAAATTCAAATGATGACAAGGTATATCAATGTCAAAACATCTAAAAATCACCATTTTTTTTTTTTAAAAGGGACACAATTAGATAATTGAAATCATGACAGTTTTTTGCTATAGTAAAGGATGATTCACTATTTTACAATAATACTGGGAGATTTAAGAAATTCTAAAAATATCTGGAAGTAGAAAATAAAATTGGATTACTTCATCTGATCACATACAACATACAAGCTAGAGAGCCCTTGAAGCTGAATTGTGAGGAGAATTGTGGGGGGAAGAAAGGAGGAAGAAAGCAGGAATGGAGGTGGGTGTGGTGAGTGGAAGGTTTTTAGACACTGCATGTGGGCGAAAGCCAGGTCACAGTTTTGGATCACTCAGGTGGTTTGAGAGAATGCATGTGAAGTAAAGGAAACTTGCAACAGAAACAGCACGAGTGAAGAGGACTTGGAAGCTACATTTTTCTAGCTAGTGAAGGCCTGAGACACTAAGTATGAAGTAGTTGTTGGCTTCAGTTCCCTTTCTAGTGGCTTCTGTGCTTTTTCCTCATTTGTCCTAGGCAATACAAATGCATTCACCCAAACAACAGTCTCTGAGAATAGCCTGGGTGGGGCTTAAGAAGGACCCAAAAATCAGTAACTCAGATCCACTTTCAAGTTGCTTACATTCCAATAGCAGTGACAGGTACAGAGGGTATTGTCAACGTGTGTGTTGTGCGCGCGCGCGCGCGCGTGTGTGTGTGTGTGCGTGTGATACTGGTAGAATCCTCTATATAGTATTTATGCTAAGAATATATAAACAGAAGTTGTACATGTATGTGCATATGTAACATATGCAATTTACCTTAGCTTAGGTAATATTTCTCTAAGATTCCCAAATTACCCTCCTACCCTCTTACATCATTTTGAGTATATAAGTTGTAGATCCAAACATGAATATGTCATCTGTTTTAACTTAAAATTCACAAGAATGCATTCTGTTTTGTATTGATTAATTCACTCAAACAGTTACATGCATTTTGAAATTTTATTTACTTAATGAGATGTTTATCCCTTTAACTTATGAAAATTGGTGAAGTTTTGGAGAACTTGGAAATACATGGAAACGTGACAGACTTTGTAAAGTGGGTATTGGTCCCCAGAAAGATGTCCGCATCTGAATCCCAGAACTTGTGAATGTTCTATTTTGATTGGCAGAGGAGACTTTACAAATGTGATTTAATTAGTGAGAGTGAGGCAAGGCCGTCACTGTGCACTGCTAGGATGGGCCCAGTGTTATCACAAGCATCTTCACAAGGGGAGGACAAGAGGACCAGCATCAGTAGTAAGAGTTGCAATAACAGAGCTAAAGGTTGGAATGTATACGGTCTCCAGAAATGAGGAAAGGCAAAGGCAGAGCCCTCCCTGCCTTGGTGCCTCTAATCTAATCCTGTTAACATCTGAACATTAGCCTAATGAAACTAATTTTTAGACATCTGGGCCCCCAAATTATAAGAGAATAAAGCGTATTAATATGAATTCGTGGTAATTTGTAATGAACACAATGGGGAAGCACATCAATAGTAAATTATGAGGGGCAGATAAAACAGATTTCAAGGAGGAAGTGCAACTGCTCCTATGGTATTAGAGCACTGAAGAAAGAAAAGAAAGGATAATTCTAAGTAGAGAGGAATGCCAAGCCAAGCAAGCACGTGGCAATTCTAAATACCCAGTTGCCATCTAAGAAAAATTCATTATGCAATATCTTACTTTGAACGGAGCACTCCACATGGGCTTCTCTTGTTTTATTTTCTTACAATCCGCTTTTAGTCAAAGGTCATTATTAGTATTTTGTAATGTCATCAAAACGCTCCAGGGGCTGACTCTTGAGATGATCTCTATGCATCTCAGAAAATCTTATTTTAGTCATAGCATAGACAATTAATACCATTTATGAACATTGTTGTTCTTTTGTTCTCGATCTTTTCGTGTACTCTTCATGTATGAAGAAATTGAGTGCATTAGTAGTTCATTAAGAGCCCATTTTTAGATGGCACCTATTCTAAGTACTTTCCCCGTTTCTATTATTTATTTATTTAGAGACAAGAGTCTCACTATGGAGCTTTGGCTAGCCTGGAACTAACTATGTTAATCAGGCTGGCTTCAAACCCATAGAGCTTGATTGTTTCTGCTTTGCAAGTGCTCAGATTGAGTCCTGAGAATAAAGGTTTGTACCACCCACCGGGTCCAGATTAAGTGCTTTTCAGTGTTAACATAGCTGACACTCAGAATGATTCACGTAAGGAAAACAGTATTTTATTACTAGTGTTTCACAGAGGAGAACACCAAAAGAAGAGGCGTTAAATAACTATGTAAATTAACTCAAGTAGTCATTGTTGGAGGCTGACACCGTTGGCTCATAAGTAGCTGCATTGGCTCTACTAACCAGATCTCTGCTGTGGTATGCTAAACTGGGTTTGTTATATAATATGGTTAAATTCTGTAGTAGAATATAGAGAGTTTCCTTGGCATAGAGAGAAAGGAACCTGGTTATGTGTTCACTGGTAAGGATATGTTTGCACAATAAACAGATACTTCAGGTAATGAGACTGCCATTAGAATAGATGTTGAAGACATAAGGTAGTCGGATGTGCTGGGACACTAGCAAGAATTTGTTATGTCTGGAGCTTAGGGGACATGAGAAGTATGGTTCTATAATAGAAGGAGAGGCCCTTTAAAGGGCAGACAACCAGCTTTATGCACTTCCCACTTTTCCTACTTCTTTATTGGCTGACATGTGGCTGCTCCAACTAAAAAGTAAAATTTAAATTTAGTTAGTTTTATCAATTAAAGTTTAAATAGTAACAAGGCTAGTAGTGGCTATTGTTGTAAACTACAATTGTATATGGATTAATTTGATTAGTTTTGCACTGCTGAGAGTTGAATTCTGGGTCTTTAACATGACAAGTAGGTACTGAGGTCCTAGCTCAGTTGTCTATGAATTGAAACTAATAGGTTTTAGGGAGATGGGGGCTTTTAATAAATTTATGAGCAGAGAGTGATGTAGTGGATGTAAACATGTTTTTGTTTTGATCCCAAGTGTGGGATGTAAAACTGCCTCATGTGAGCACATGTGATGTTCGTCTGATGGAAACAGACTTGTGGGAGGGCACAGGATGTTTGCTCGCTAGAAAGGGAACTGCCTCGTGTGCGTGCATGCTCTTGCCAGTTGAAAAACATTCGGTGCGGACCATGGGAGGGCATAGATAGCCCCCAAAACAAAGATCAATAGCCTTGTATCACTTCTCATTGCTTGGCTGTGCATCGCTCCACTCTGAGACACTCCGAGTGAGAAATACTCTGGAGGAAACTTAAAAGAGGCTGCCTTTTGCTCCCTGCTGCTTCTCTCACTGCTGCTTGTTCCTGCTGCTGTGTTTGCTGTCGAAATCCTGATGATAACGAGTGGAATCGCCCAGAGTAACTGAGTCTAAAAAGGTCTAGCTCTCTTGTCCCTATTAACCTTCTTTCTCTCCTACCTAGGATTGGTGGGCTGGAAGGGAGGTAGACGCATTAAGGAGCCCCAAATGAAGCAGGGGTTAAAAAGATGAAAGCTTACAGAGTGAGATGTTCACATCCATATTTTGGTAAAATATTAGGAATAGTATCTTTTAGCAATTGGATGTTTGCTGTACCTACTGCCCACAGTGAGGGAATCGTATTTGAACCATGCTATGTTCTAGCTTTGGCCACAGATGGTTGAGGTAGGGTAGGTATCTATATCAGTTACTTATGCATCGCTGTAATTATGATACTTGGCAGAAAGAACGTAAATAAGAAGAACTTTTTAAAAAATTAGTTTCAGAAGTTTTAGCAAATCATAGCTGAGAAAACATGGAGGAATTTGTGGAAGTAGGAATATGTAGCAGAGGATCCTTATATCATGCCCATCAGGAAGGAAAGAGGAAGAGAAAGAGAGGCCAAGTGCCTGGTGCCAGGTGCATGTCTCCTCCTCCTCCTCCTCTGCCTCCTCCTCCTCCTCATCTTCATCCTCTTTTTTCTCCTCCTCCTCTTCCTCTTATTTTTCTTCTTTTAAAATTTGATTTGTTTTATTTTAGAGTGTAAATGTCTTCCACACATGTAAATCTCTGCACCACATGCATGCTCAGTACCCATGGAGGTCATAAGAGGGTGTCATATCTCCTGTAACCGGAGTTATTGTCTGTCATATGCATGCTGGGAATTCAATCCAAGTTCTCTGCAAAAAGAAGTGCCTTTAACCTCTAAGCCATCTTTCTAGCTCATTTTAGCCTCTTTGGGCAAATGTTATTTGTCCACATGTTACATATATTTGTGATTTTTTTATTGGCAAAACTGCATACATTTTTTTATTTCCCTGTCCCACCCTTTACTTCTGATTATCAGTAAACCTTGTTAAAAGCTGTCGGTAAAAATCGTGCCACACAGCCTGACTTCCATACTATCTTAAAATTTCCCGTTATATAAATTAATCTGCTATAATGCTTAGTATCATTCAAGATTTCAGGACACAGGCACGATGCATGATATTTTACTGGAATCTAATGCAAATGGCTTCTAGTTCTATTCCCAATAGAGTCTTTTTTCTCATTGGAAAACTCAGGAGTTTGGCATTTGCTAACAACATTCTGTTTGTTTATTTGTTTGTTTGTTTGGTGTGTGTGTGTGTGTGTGTGTGTGTGTGTGTGTGTGTGTGAGAGAGAGAGAGAGAGAGAGAGAGACAGGGTCTTTTTACATAGCTCTGACTGTCCTGGAACTCATTATACAAACAAGATTGGCCTCTTCAGTGCTGGAATTAAGGGTGTGCGCCATTGTGCCTGGTGTATAATCTGTATTTTATCAGCATTCTTGTTTCCTTAATTCTAGCGGTATCATCCATTATGTTCTGCTTGGCATTCCTTCTAGGGAATTTCTAGCCTGAAGCTCTTAAGGTTTCCAAATCCCTCCTCAGGTACAGCTAGGAACCATGTGGACAAATTTAATGATGGCAACTGCTCATTTCTCTTGTACTACTTTTCTGTATTGGTTATTGTTGCGTTACTCTTAGAATTTCTGACAGAAACAACTTAAAGGAGGAAGGTGTTTGGCTGTCATGGCTGTGAAGGCATGGTAAAGTTCATGGTGATAGAATACTTACTACAAGTCCCTCATATCATGGAAGGCCAGGAAGTAGACAGTGGCCACAGCAAGGAAATGGGTTATAACCCTTAGAATCCCACCCTTGAAGAAAACATCTTTCCTATCTTCTGAATGTAAATTAAAGGCGTGGTGGCACACGCCTTTAATCCCAGCACTCGGGAGGCAGAGGCAGGCAGATCACTGTGAGTTCGAGGTCAGCCTGGTCTACAAAGTGAGTCCAGGATGGCCAAGGCTACACAGAGAAACACTATCTTGAAAAAAAATCTATCTAGACCTAAAAATATCTTAACCCCTAAACAACTAAGCTTAATTGTAAAACTAAAGTATTTGGTCTTTAACTCCATCAGAGACTTTAAAAGGAATAAAATTAATTACCTGAGTACACAGGGAGTGCAGATTAGCAGCTTCCCAAATGAGAAGATGACAAGAGACAGTTTGCTGTCTGAACAGGCACCCAAAATTCTCTATAACACTGGAGCATCAAGACTGCCAAATTCAAAAAGCCAAAACACTATGAATGTAACGTTTATATATATTCCCGATTGTTTCATGATTTTTCTTGCTGTCAGTAGTTTATTGTATATATGTGTAGCAATATAAATGTATATGTAAAAAAATAAAAAATTATCCCACCCTTAGTGACAGACTTCCACTAATGTAGGCTCCACCTTCTAAAAGCTCACAAACCCCCAATATAGGATCACCAGTTAGGAACAAGCATTTAAAACATGAACCCATGGGGCACATTTTAGAGAAAAATTGTAACAATTTATAGTTTGATTTGTCTTCTATTGCTAGTTGTTGGATTTCAGACCAGGTCAAGTGGCTGAGGTGCCTATTTACATATCAGAGCAGACTTGAACTCCAGGTTCTCCCAGCATCCCTTAGTCCCTATGTGTTCTAAGGCATGCTTGGCATTCCCGACCCTTTACCCTGAACTTTCCAGCTCAGAGGCTGGGCTTTCTCTCCCCTCAGAGGCACTTCTGCATAAAATCCAGACATTTTGGTTAAACCCGAGATCTGCCCCCAATAAACCTGACATTATACTTTTAATTTGGCTTCAGTTTCGGCTTATTTCATTGGTGGGGGGAAAAAAACCTATGACTAATTAGTGGCCCATGTGATGCCCTTGACTAAGAGCTGTACCCAAGGGACTTGTGGGGTGGTGGCTGACCAATGGACTCGGCAGATTTCTCAGAGGAGGTAAACTGAGGGACACAGAGTTAAAGTGATGAATTGGTAGCAGGTAGAAAGAAGAAGCAAGGAGACAGAGTTGTGAGCATGGGACATGCATGGACTTGTTCTTGTGTCCCCAGCATTCTTCTGGACAACTAGTGATGTGTTTGTGGTTTTACCATGTGACCAGCAAAAATATCTTACAATTTAATAAATACCTTTGAGAATTTCATACATGAGCACTGCCTCTACATCCCTCCAACTCTTCACTCCCTTCCAAGATCATCATCCCCTTTGAGTTGTTATTGTTACATATGTATGCATATTGTATAATATGCGCACACACATATATTATTGCTATATGTATATGCACATTGTATGCATATGCTCACACACATACTATTGATGCATGCATATGCACATGTAACAGTAATATATGTGTATATTGCATACATAGTCTCTCACACATATACCTAACCTGCTGAGTCTTTTGCTCATATGTGCATGTGAAATGTGAAGTTTTATTTATCATTCAAGAAGGCTAATGAAACTGTATCCCCCCCTTTTTTTTTTTTCTTACAGTCTCATGAATCCTCATATGAAATCTTCTGTGCTGAACAGATTCATTCAGACAGATCCAGAGTCAGCCTGAATTGTATTAAGGAGGAAGGATTATGAAGGAGGATAGAGGTATTGTAAATATGAGTAAAGAATGTGCTTTATATATTTTTATATGTGAAAGAGCATAGAGGAACTGTAAACGTGAGCAAAGAATTGCTTTATATATTTTTTAATAAATAGATGACAATATTTATTATGGTACATATATCATAATCAAGTCCTTTATTTTGCACAATGAATATGTGCTAATTTAAAAAAATTTTAAGTGATGGGCTAGAGAGATGGGTCAGTGGATAAGCACACTTGTGGCTCTTCTAAAGGATCCTGGTTCAAGTCCCAGCACCCACATGGTGATTCACAAACATCTTACTCTAGTTCCCAACGATCTGATGTCTCTTTCTGATCTCTGTGGGCACCAGGCTTATGCATGGTGCACAGATATAAATATAAGCAAAATACACATAGAGTAAACTGAATAAATATAATTTAAAAATATTTAAAAATTTTAAGTGAAAGAACTAAGACTAAACAGCTCTGGTCTCAGACATTTTGTATATGTTGCGTGTGTGTGTGTGTGTGTGTGTGTGTGTGTGTGTGTGTGTGTCTGTATACATGTTTATATAAATATGTGTGCACATGTTTTCATAAATGTGTGGAGGCCCAAAGACAACATTGGGTCTCTTTCTCAATTATTCTTCACTTTATTTTTTTAAGACAACATCTCTCACTGCCCTAGAGCTTATTTACTCAGCTAAACTGGCTGGTCCATGCCCTTCGGGGATTTGCCTGTCTCCCTCCTCCTCCCCACGTGCTGGGGTTACAGATGTGTGCCTATGCATCTGGGTTTTCTATATGTGCAGAGGATCAGTCTTCCTGTTTATATGACTTGTACTTTACCGATCAAGCCGTCCACCAGTCCTAATAGTGTTTCTTTGTGTTCATGCACTCTGAGTTTCAAGATGGTTTGTACAAGTCAGCCAGCTCTACTTACTGATAAGAATGAGATTGTTTGTACCTGGTTAGGTCCCTGCTTGTATAGTAGAATGTACCTGTGTGATCATCAGGCTACCAGGCATCCCAACGGAGATTCCAGGTATATCATTTATAAATCAGCAGTTCTTTACATTAGAGGGAAACAGGGTCCTGAAAAGAGACTCATAGAAGGAAGACAACTGGGGCTCACCCTTGGCCTCTTTGTTCTTATAATAAGACAGCCTTTATCTATGATGCTCACCTTTACTGTAATCATCTTAATGTATATTTTTACTGCAATAACCTGTAGGTCCTAACCATTATCATTTTGGACTTTGTGGGTCTTCTCTGCATAGCTGCTCTTGGTGTACTTCCATGAACTGAAGTTTCCAGAACTTAACTTTGATCCTTACAACCTGAAAGAGTCTGCACGACTCATCGGGGGATGGGTTTAAAGTGGGGTAGGCCAGATGGCAGTTGATTATTTTTTTTAAGACAGGCAACTCTGAAACAGGAAGCAATAGGAGGCGAGTAGGAGGGACGTTCAATTAACAGTGTGGTTCAGTGACCAACTAATTGGTAGAGACTTCAACACTGGACAACGCATATAGCTATGACAATTATTATTTGAACAATCTCTATGATATACTATGAAATATTTGTTTGAAGAGAGCAGTGAGGATCAAAGCTAATTTTATATTCTTCTAGATAGAGATAGAAAATCTACAAGGAAAAAGGATTTGTAATTTCAAAAAAAGGTAAATTGAACTTCTGTTAAGAAAGAATATCTCTTGTTTGGTATAAACAATTGGCACTTATTAATTATGGTAGCTATTCATTCATTCAGCCAAAGAACCCCAAGTGCTGCTATGATCTAGAAATGCTAATATGGTATATATGAAGGCTTCTGACCTCAAGGGACTCACCATGTGATTCCATTTGGTTTTGGCCATAGAGAAACTTGTGTAAAGTAAGAGATTTTGATAAGGGTTGAGGACAATCATAAGGAAAAATAAATTATGAAATAACAACCCCAGTTTAAAAATAAAACTGTAATTATACTAATAATGTGTCATTCTACATTTTTTTTCCAGTGGAAGGAAATGCAGTTTTTTCTTCTCATGCCTCTGCAGTTCTTTTTCTCAGCCTGATGTTGGTTGAACCCTGTTGACATGATAGCACACGATGTCTGGTGAGGTCATGAAACTTAGGCATATACAGATATGTACAGACTCTGAGATACTAAGATTTCAGGGACTTCCAAATGGGTTTGTTGTGAAGGGGCTAAGTTTACATCATCCTGACCCTCTTTTGTGGTTGCTTAGACAGTTCGCAGCCCTCTACCACTCACACACCATCAGTCACATCTGCCTTGGGAACACATTTGGAATCTCCATGACTTTGACTGTGGTCCAGATGTATTAGCCAAAATTTATGCAAACTTAAACTAAATGTAGCTTTAAAAAAGTATAAGTCAAAGCTAGTGCCATGTTGTATCTAAAAAAACTATGTTCTGCCTAAACAAATGTTGCAAGGTTACTGCGACCCTCATCTAACATTGATGTAATTGTGGGTTTTGCTTTTAAAAATGATGTAGCCCTGAGATTGGCACCAAGAGGCGTTAAGCCTTCTCTTGGTCACCAGCCAAAATTAAAAGACCCATATTCCCTTAATTGACGTAATCAGCATGGCTGTCTGTAATCTTTCTCGTGTGGGCTTCTTACTGCCAGACACAGGAATAAAGGAGGAAATTAAAACTCTGAAATAGGGTTTTCTACTTGGGTACCAATTAAGAGAAAGTGGCTACAGATGTCCTTTAAGCTGTATCTGTTCCTCTTTCTGCCACTACCTGGCCCAGCTCCTCTATGAACTTCCCAAACCACAGACATACTCACTGTAGAGAAGATGTCTGCTCCTTGCTTTGAGCTCGAGGAAGACACAGAAAGCAGCTGCAGGTAGGACTGAGTCCTGATTCCCTCCGAGGTTGTCTTCCACACAGGCGTAGAGACTACGTTGAAGGCATCGCCTTGATATGATCACATAGGCGTAGACACTACATTAAAGGCAGCGCCTTGATATGATCCATCTAGCTGGCAAACAGATGGTACCTCCAAGCTTCACTATACCAAGAAGGACTTGGGCACAAAAGTTAAATGATTGGTTCGTAGCAAATCCTGAGTCCGTGGGAAACTAAAGCCAGGCTCGCAGGGGTCTGTGCTGTGTTCTCCGCTGCTCTGTGCCATGAAGGCTCCATGAAGCGCATAAGCAGTGCATCAGCTCTTGCAGTGCTGGCAGTAAGTCATTAATTATGGCATCTGTCTACGAGTAGGCAAGAGAAATTGGCTCTGTAATTACTACCCTAATGATGTCTTTTGCTTTAACAGGCATGTAACATTTATTTCTTTCACCTGGAAGGAAAATGAGGAGCCCTCTTTCTATTTTTTTTTTTTAAATCCTCAAAGTCCAGAAAAAATAGACTAGAGATGATGTGACTTTATCAAATTTTGAACATCTCTGAAATGAGGTGGTAACAGCCATTTAATAACAATTATTAAAATAATATGTGAAGGGTTCTTAGAGCAGTTGAAATATATATATATATACACACATACATTATATATATATATATAGTTTTCTCCTTCCACTATTATGTAGAATAAGTGTTCATGGGAGATGGTAGTTTCCTTAGATAGAACATATACACAAAGCAAAGGAACGTGGCATTACGGTGTCTAAAACAGTCTGTGGTCTGCAGTGGACAGTGTTATGGTACCGTCTTCTCGAGTGCAGATTTGCCTTATAAGCCCCCTTCGATCTCTCTAGGCAGCTCCCACCAGTCGTCTGGCATAAGCACCTGGCACCTAACCTCTGCCGTGCCAGGCTGTGAGCTCACCCTGAGGAGCCTCAGGAACTCACCTGCAATGGGCCTGACCAAGCCAGTTATTCTAAGCATTCTCAGGGCTTTGCAGTTCAGACTGGAGTGAAGCTGAGGTCACGCCTACCTGGCCACTGCCACACCCGGACATTTTTCAAGTTTGACCTCTTTACAGTCCTTGGAATTCTAGAGTTTTAGACAGTCACACTGAAGAATGCCTGTTTATCATGAAGAAGTCTGGGTTTTGTTTAAATGTTCAGAGTGAGTCATCTTTTTAATCGGAGTTGAAAAGATTCTGGTTTTGCTCAGTAAACTGAGTGTCGTGATGCACAGGGGAGAAGGAACACTAATTGCACAAATAATTATTATTCATAAACTGAAGTGCCTCACATGCACCTTAGCTGTTTTTCTTACCTTTGATATGAGGTAAAACCCTGTTTTTCTGGTTCGGTATTTTATGAGGGACAAAGCCATATATTTAAACATTCAATAAGTCACTACTTTTCCATACAAGATAGTGTGGAACTGTTTATGCCACAGTTTTAGCCAAGTTCTAACGCTGAGTACAACTTCATTAATTTTATTTTTTATGTAAAGTCTTTTCTTTATATTGAGACTAGTACACATGTACACAATGAAATATGATCATATCTCCCCACTGTCTCCTTTACTCTCCATCTATGTCCCCTTCCAATTTTATGCATTTCTCTCTCTCATTTTTTTGCTCATATATTGAGTTAGTGCTGTTCATATGTGCATGGGTGTGAGACCATCTGCTGGAGCATGGGAAACCTACCAGCTGCCCTGTTAAGAAACAGTGATTCTCTCTCCCCAGGAACTCTCTGGTGCCAATAACTCCTCAGTAAGGGGGGGGGGGCCTGGGGACTACACAACCAATCGATGCAGAGGCTTTGATTGGCTTGATCGTATGTCAGACAGGTCACATCTTGTTATCCAGTTTTCTCATGGATACTAGTAATATCCAACCTTATTGATTTTATTTTAAAAATATTTTAGGGGAGAGCACTGAGGAGATGGCTCAGTCAAAAGAGTACTTCCAGCACAAGTATAAAGATCTGAGTTCAGGTCCCCAGAATCCAGGTAAAGGTGGGTATGGTGGAGGCGTCTCATCCCTGCGGTAGTGGAGGCAGTGATAGGTGGACCCTTGCAGATCTTGGTTGCCCAGAATGAGGTCTTCAGCAAGGACCTCTGTCCCATACAATAAGGTGGAGGGTGACTGAGAACGACAACTGAGTTCAGCTTCTAGCATATGAGATATGCACACAGATGCATGTACACCTGCATGTATATATGCCAACCGCCCCTCGCCCTCATGCATACACATAAACACATGCAAAGTCGCAGAGGAATGTTATTCCTATATCGCGAGTCAGAGCTGTATGTTTCACTGTGAGAGCCACCTTTGCTTTAGATTTTCAAATCTCTCAACCTAGAATTAAGGAACATTCAAGAAGTGATCCCAGACAGCCGCAGTCCATCCTGCAATTGCCTCCCCCCACCCCCACATGGATGCTTCTACTTCTTGTTTTCTCGTCATAGGCACGGCCAAGCTCAACCACAGTTTTTAGGAGCAATATTTTATTTTATTTTATTTTATTTTATTTTATTTTATTTTTAAGGAGCAGTTTTAAGGAGGATAATTGCTGGCATGTTAATGAATTAATATGACCCAGGAAGCATAGACGATCCAGTTCCCTTTAACAATGTTGCTAAGCTTCTTTTAATCCTCCTTGCTGTTAGGAAAAGTTCATTCCAGAGTCTGTGAGAGGACCCCCCCCCCCCGCCACCCCCGCACCCCCCCTGCGTGCACGCCCCCGCATCCCCCCCGCACCTCTGCACCCCCACACCCTCACAGCCCCCTGCACCCCTCGCACCTCCCCCCCCTTGTGCCCCCAGCCCAGGAAGCGCTTCTGTGTCCTTCCTCCATCACAGCAGAAACAGCTTTGGTGTAGGAATCTGTGTCACCATCAGCTGTAAGAGAAGTTTTGACCATTGTTAGCACATTACAATTTAACTAAAATTGTATTTACTTATTTGTGTGTATGCACGTTGGAGTCCACATGTGGTCAGAGGCCAACCTGCAGGGAAAAGTTTGCTTTCTCCATCATGTTTGTCCTGAGGCCCCAAGTCAGGTTATGAGACACTTAGCAACAAGCAGCTTTACCCACTGACCCATCCTGCTGACTCTCTTAAACTTCTTCCTTCCTTCCTTCCTTCCTTCCTTCCTTCCTTCCTTCCTTCCTTCCTTCCTTCCTTCCTTCCCTTCTTTCTTCCTTTCCACATTGTGAAACAACTTAAGCATGAAGAGTCTTATGTTTGGAGTGTAATAGTCCTCTGATGTCTCTATAAAGGGTTCTACATGTGGAATGTCTATGGACTCCTTTTATAATTAAAAATAAGACGATGATAAAAAAGATACTAAGAGACCAAGGCAACAGATGTTAGATACGGAGTTTGTTAAGTGAGCATGAGGAGAGAAGGAAAGGTGGGAGGGGTACCCCAGAGAGAGGAAGAGAGGGATAGACACAGAGACAGAGGCAGAGAGAAGAGAGGGAAAGAGAGGGGAAGAGAGAGAGAAAGGTGAGGTAGGTCTGTCCTTTTATATACTGGGCAGGGCTACGCCCCCATGGTGGGTAGGCCATGACATCACAGGCAGGCAGACTGAAGCAGAATTCTAACAGAGGCCCTGAATTTAAAACGGAGTAATGGAGGATGATGTAATTGTATTTAAATCAAAAATTATTATTAATCATTTAGGTTTTTTGGCATTCATGGTGAGCTGTTCTGTACATGAGTTCCCATCATAAATAATAATGTATACTTCTTCTGAGCCCAGAGCTCATGAAGTTGTGCCTTTCCCAACTGAGCAGTGCACTCCCTATACATATGTCTGAGACTTCACATCCCAAGTAGTACAGGGAGAGAGGAAGGGAGGGGAGGATGGAAGGAGGGAGGGAGGGAGGGAGGGAAGAAGGGAGAGATTCATCTCTACTTTGAGTTTTTGTTTTGCTTTTAAAAAGTATGTACACACCAGGCATGGTGGTGCACGCTTTTAATCCAAGCACTCAGGAAGCAGAGGCAGGCGATTGCTGTGAGTTCAAGACCAGTCTGGTCTACAAAGCAAGTCCAGGACAGCCAAGACTAACACAGAGAGACCCTATCTCGAAAACAAAACAAAACAGAAACAAAAACAAAACAAAAAAAGCGTACTCACAAGTAGTTGGCTAGGATGCCAGCTTGCCCATATTGTGTGTTGTGGATATCAGTTAAAAGAGTGATAGGACAACAAATGCATTTTGGGGCATAGCAAGGCCACAAATTACACGAAGAACTTACGGACAGAAACAGTAGGCTGGCGAATGAGACTGTTTTTGTTGAGCTAGTGTTTGCACAAGGTGACACCCTCTTTCACACCGCCTACCTCCTCCCTGCGTGACTCAGTGCTGAGAGAGAAGCCTCTAAGCTGTTCATTAACAGAGTCAGGTGGAGGTGGGAGCTGCACCTAGGAAGCTCCAGGTGCTCATTTGTTTCAGCCGGATCCACTCGGGGAATCACTGCGGGCCAGTTGGCCAAGAGTCCGGGTTTCTGCGCAAGAGAGGTAAGCTGAATTCTATTTGCGGAGATAAAAAAAAAAAAAAAAAAAAAAAGAGCTGCTTTGCGGTTTGTGCAAAACTTGTGTTTCCCCTCCAAATGATGCTGGTCAGGGCTGTCTGCATTATCTTTGACTTGTTTCCAGTTACGTTTTGACAGCCTCTCATGAGTGTTCTGTGTGCCAGAAATCCTGCACTTTTAGTTCTCATGGTTTTTAATTTAGTCATCGTCCACATCACGGCATCACTGACATGGGTAGCCTTTTGAGTTTCCCGTGGGAGCTGGCAACTTAGGAACCCTACTTCCTATAAAGATAATAAAGCTTTTAAATCAAGGAATCATCCCTCACTGGTCTGTTTTCTCCAGTGACTATAAAACTGTTTTTTTTTTTTTTTAAAGATATTCCTATTTTTCATGCTTCTAGTAAAATATTAAACGTTTTTGATTTATAAATAGCACCATTTTTTTCCCTCAACTGTGACAAAGACTGCAGACCTATTCAACTTTATTATCTTCAAATAAGAAAATCACCCTTGCCTACACAAGAGATCCATGGGATAGAATAAGGTTGGGGTGACGCGGAGCTGTGTGATTCTTCTCAGGGCTTTGTGTGCCTGTGACTATGTTCTGACTTAGCTTGAGAAGGGATTAAGGTATGCAGAGGGAATTTCAACCTCTCTGTTCATCTTACTCCTGAAAAACCAGCTGGCTGGTCTGACTCGTTTGTTCCTTTCATCACGTTTGTTTACGGTACAGAGTAGTGGGAATCAAGCACAACTTATAGCAGCCCTTTCCTGACGCAGACATGGCTCTGTTTAAGAACTAGAGGTTTTGTTGCTTTCTATGACTGAGTGGCTGAGAGTCAGTGTTCAGGTCTCAAAGGTTTCCTAAAGAGCTTCACTGCTTGGTTTTCTGACATGTATAGTCAACAGAAAGCCCAAGGATAACATGTGTGGAGTACAGTTTTATTTTTCATAAGATTGAAAATCGGTTGTCACTTCTGTAGCTGATGATACAGATACGGCCTTTCTGATACTGGCTATTCTCTAGTAATTACAATATTGAAAAAAAAAAAAACCTAAGTGTTTACCAAGACATTTAGATGATTATAAATGTCAAGATATATAGAGAAGGGAGGGAGGGAAGAATGGGAGGATACAAGGGATGGGCTAACAATTGAGATGTAATATGAATAAATTAATAAAATGTTTTTAAAATATATATAGAGAGAATACATAGGAAAAGGTTGGAATTTTGTAGAAATGTAGGTGCATGTAAATCTAAGAAACTCATTTGTGTAATTTCTCAGCTGGGAAAAAAATAATAGAATCTTCTAGCTCAGCCTGTGTATTTAAACAACTTGATGATGATGACGATATGTGCATACACACGGGCTTTGTGTATGAGCATGAAAGTGTGCATACCATAGCATGCATGTGGAGATCAGAGGACACCTTTCAGTAGCTGTTTTCTCCCCTTCCACCTTACTGAGGCGGCATGCCTCTTTTCTTTCTGCTGTGAGGTGTCTCACAGTCTAGCTGGCCCATGAGTTTGTAGGTGACTGTCCTGTCTCTGCCTCTTGTTTCACTGCGGGGCTGTTGAGATTACAAATATGTCCTACCACATTTGGCTTTTCTATTTGGTTTACAGGGATCAAATTGGGGCTTTAGGCTCTGAGCCGCCTCTGTGGCCCTACCCTTCGAATTTTCTAGATGAAGAAAACAAAGAATAAGTATTAGGCAACCTCCCAGGCCAGAGTAGCAGGACCAGAACGTGAACTTGGATCTCCGTCATTTATCATGTACTATTGGATTTCCTCAATGATTTTTCAAAAAAATTTTCACATGAAAAATAGCGATAAAATGAGCTACACGCTATCTTTATAAAAGGACTACCGTGCAATGTAATCAAGAGTGCCCTTGCCTGGCAATATATAACAATGGTATTATGATTTTTGTTTGGTGATTTTGACATAGAAAGACATTTTTAGTTTGTGGCTTTTGGACTTGGTCTTTTATTTATTTATTTATTTATTTATTTATTTTATATTTGTAGGGTTAAATATTAGCAGCCAGCAGCCCCTCGGTGTGACCTTGTCTGGTAGATTCCCCACACTCAGCCTTGTCCTGACCTTGGCTGCCGTTCTGTAGGTTCTGTTAACTGGGCTGCCTCCCCTAAGTGTCAGAATTCTGACCGTTGTTCTTGAGAAAGTCTCATTCCTGGGAACCTTGTAAACAAAACGGAAGTGTGCTTTGAATGACTTCTTTCACACTGTGGAATGAGCTGTACATAGTCCACCCAGCAGTCAGCTCTAGAAAATATGATTGCAGATAGCATCCGGTGTGGTGGATGCATTCCTTACGAGCAAGGTGCTAAAATCCTTAGCCCAGCAGTCAAAGAGAAATCTTACTTGTTTTCACAGTTTCCCTCCTGGCATTATCCTACCTCTCAGCCATTTGTAATATTTTTTTTAATTTTGTTTTCTCGTCCCAAGAACTTTGAAATAAATAAAAGCTGTAGGCTCTAGCTCCTATACACCTATCTGTAGCTGCCTCGTGCCCCCCTCCCCCGCCCCGTTTGACATGGTGCAAATCTATTATGATTTTCAGATTTAGGCAAGGCTCGTCCTCAGGCGCGTGCTTTGCAAATGACAGCTTCATTTATTTTGCTTCTGTTTTATGTCAGTTACCAAATTCTTTAAAGATATGGATTGTCCTTTTATTGTAATCATCAATTAGAAGAAGGAATTTTATAGCTGTATGTTAAAAGCCAATAGGCTTTCATCTAGCCTAGAAACCAATAGTGCTGAGTACTCACTGTAATTGCACACTCAAGAACTCAAAGAATTGAAGTAATGTATCCTAAATTGTCTCTAAACCCATGGTTCTTGGCTCTAAAATGTTAGTAAATCTTTTTGTGGATGTTAAGAGCGAACTAGTTACTTAGTGAATGGTGGCACATATATCCCAGGAGACCGCAGCAGGCTTCTAGAAAGTATGTAAGAATTACACGGTAAGACACTTAGGAACATCTATTTGCTTTCCCCTCCCCTAACATTTCATGGGGGTTGGGTGATAAGAGCTCTTTGATGGCTTGTTTTATTTATCTGCTAGAATATTACTCTTCTTTTTATAGGTCTGTGGTGGTGATTGATTATTGGCTATTTACAGGTCTGAGATTATCTCTCATTCGTCTGTAAAAAATAGTTTTACAGCCTCCAATCTCTTCCTGCTCTTAGAGATTCTATCTGTCACAATGATTTCTGAGAAACAAAATCCCCAGGACTTCTTTATGTAGCAAGGCATATACCACTCAGGCCAATGCCATTTATACCATTTTTTTTTCCTAAACACATTTGCTGTAGTTCTTTCTACTTTCCATTCTACAGATAGTTGCATTGCTTTCCAAAAAGTCACCCATTTCCATAAATGTATTAGGAGTTCACTACACTGCAAAAGGGTTCTGGAGTAGTTAACCCATTCATTGCTACTCTCTTCTGCCCTCATAAGCCTTTGGTAAAATGACCTTCAAGAATCTGCTCCAGTTCATGCAGCTGGCTGACCCATCACAGAGTTCTGCTGCAAAGGGTCTGCTATTTTATTTACCATTTCCTTTAGTCCAGTAACTTTCCACTCACTGCTCCCTTTTGTTTGCTATGTTTCTAAGAGAGGAGCTTTAGTGTCAGCGTGGCCTGAGTTTGACCCTCCACCATGTAATTCACTAGCTATGTAACTCCAGGCAAACCATTTATCCTGAGACTCCTACCCAGGATAAAGCTACCCCTATTTCCAGCCTCTGCCCTAGCTTTCTTTAAAGCGACTCACATGTTATTTTAATTATAGAATTGCATTATCTACTTTTTGTTGCTGTGATAGAACACCATGACCAAGGTGACTTAGAGAAGATGGTGTTTACATTGGTTTATGGTTGCAGAGTACTGGAGGCAAGGCAAAGGGGTAGGAAGCTGAGAGCTCATGTATTCAAAGATAAGCATTCTGAGAGCAGACTAGATAGAAGTAAGGGAAGCTTTTCAATCTCAATCCCCATCCCAAAGATACACTTCCTCCAGAAAGGCTGAACCACCCAACCTTCCCCAAACAGCCCCACAACTGGGGACCAACTAGCCCATGGGGAGCATTTTTAATCAAATGACCACATTTCACTCCATAGCCCCATAGGGCCATGGCATCTCATGTAGAGTTTGCAAACTGTAAGGGCAAAGGACCACCTTCTGTTACTGAATCTCAAAGAAGAAATGAAAAATTGGCTGCTGGTTGACAGTTTTTTATATTTGCTTTTCTTTAACTTTGTTTTGTTCTGTTTATGTCAAGGTTTTTGAGAATTTTGCTCTCTGGTTAGAATTTCAACTTAAGTATTTAGTACTTTGACAGCTAAAAGAATATTTAAGCTTGAATGTTGTATATCGACTATATGGCCATCTAAAGTATAGCTGGTTATGGGCACAGGGCTATTCTACCATTGTGGCAAGAGCACTAAATTTAATCTGAGAATTTCTAGTCTAGAACTCTACTTGGCTGAGAGACACTGGACCCTTTCTCTGGGTTTTTTTTGGCTCCTCAAGCATAAACGGTAGTTAACAATACTGACAAATCACAATGTTTTTGTAAGGACTTTGAAACCAAAACCAAAACCAAAACCAAAACCAGAGGGTGCTTTTTGTAGTTCCCAATACAATAGAGAAGAATTGGAGTATCCCTTTCTTTTCCTCTATGATTTCCACATTTAAAACATAGTTGCTGTGCTGTAATCCCAAATCCTGGGAACCTGAGGTAGCTCTTGGACACCAGTCTGGGCTCCATGGTAAGGCCCTGGTCTCATGAAAAATGAAACCAGAGAGACTCAGGTGCTGATGCATGCCACCGTTGCACATAGACTCAGGCAGCAGCTTTCTGAGGAGTTCCACCCTTCTCTCGAGAAGATATAAACTTTACTGCAATGAAACTAGAATATGGTACTTAAGAATAAGCCCAATTAACTTTCAACTGAAGCTACTAAAGTGGCCTCATTCGGTTGGATGTTGAATAGGTTTTAAAATCCAGATAACTCTAGGCCTTAAAAAGTAATTGCATTAAAGAATTCCATAAAAATAAAATTTTTGTTGTATTTAATTTTAGCATTCAATTTGAGAGACTTCTGATTGACAGCTTATTCCCAAAAAAGCATTAAAAAAAAAAGTATATTCTTCACAAAGATGTATGTTCTTTATTCTTTTTTGAATAACTGCATAAGAAACACCTGTATATTAAAAAAAAAAAAATGTTGCTTTCTATCCTACCCAGGATAGAGGAGTTCCGTCGCAGAAAAATGTCTGGGAAAGTGGAACTGAATGAAAGAGGGACTCACTTCACAGATGGTTTAGAAGCCACTAGAAATGGCTCTGGACCACCAAATGGGCTGATGAGAGGAGAAACTGAGGTAGATGATAGTTGGCAGAGGCAATTATACAGACAAGCCTTGAGCCATCAAGCAGATGGTGTCACTATTTTGTCATTATTTGGTGTCACTATTATGTCATTATTTTGGTCTGTTTTTCAAGGAAAAACAGAATCCTTAATGAACTATTATTACCTGAAAATAGCATACAATACATCTTCCTTTATTATCTAGATTGCATCAATGGACAGCATGAGTTTTGGAAATGAATAGGAAGCATTGCTCAGCTGTCTGGCAGCAAGATGGCCCCAGGCAAGCAATGTTATCAGGTCTTAGGTTCAGTGTGGTGGGAGTGAGAAGTTCCATGCTGAGCTGTCAGGACATGTTGTAGGTGCCCTTCATCACTGTTGCTACCCCCAACCACCCCTCCATTGTTGCCCTATCTTTCGGTATGCTAGAGTGATCCCTCGCAAGCCTTGTATTGGCTATATCCCGTAGCATTTTGAGTTGTATATGGAACCACTTACTGCATTGTATTCATACACACTTAATTACAGCTCCTGTTTCTACCACTTACTGTGATCTGTGCAGGCTACATCTTGGGCTCCTATAATTAGAGATAATAGTACACACCGAAAAGATTAAACAAGATCATATACTTGAGCACAGGAATTGGCACATAGTAGTGACTCAACAAGTGGTCCCTCTTGCTAAAAGCCTTGATCACAGACCTGCTGTTGCGTGTGCTGTTTTGTCACATGTCTTGTTGACCCCTGTCTATTTCAAACCTATCCGTTCTACAAAAGCTTAGAAACGTAGAAGAAAAGCATTAGGCTTGAGGAATAAATATAAAAAGTAACTTAATTTTTAATAAGAGGAGCTTTGTCATTCTTCTAGATGGAAAAGTTTAAAGATGGATGATCTAGGATAATTGTGGCAGTTTTATGACCTTGTCATGTCCAGGACAGCCACTCCTACCTTCCGCATGGCAACTTAGAGAAGAACAACTGAAACAAAAAAAGGCCAAGCAGAAAGGGATTTTTCTTTTGAAATTTTGTTTGTTTGTTTGTTTTTGGTTTTGTTTTTTGAGACAGGGTTTCTCTGTGTAGCCTTGGCTGTCCCAGACTCACTTTGTAGACCAGGCTGGCCTCGAACTCACAGTAATCCGCCTGCCTCTGCCTCCTGAGTGCTGGGATTAAAGGCATGTGTCACCACGCCCAGCCTAGAAAGAGATGTTTCTTTCAGCCTCCATAGTCCGCACTACAGATGTGCTCACCTGTAGCTTCATCAGAGGCTGGAAAGTGTGGCTTTATCTATAGCTAGGGAAGAAGCAAAGAATGGGTGCTAGAGAGGTCACCATTTTGTGTTATGAGTTGCTAAAAAAAAAAAAAATCTTGATTACTTGTGTCTGGGCTTTTCCTATTCATCCTTTCCCAGTGCGCACAGGGCTCCTTTGATGGTCCCTGAAGTTTAAGATGAACCAGACAATAGACTGATCAGATGGTGTGGGAGGAGGGCTTCACACCGTACATATGTATGTATGTATGTATGTATGTATGTATGTATGTATTTTCCGAGACAAGACAAGGTTTCTTTTTGTAGCCCTGGGTGTCCTGGAATTCACTGTGTGGACTAGGCTGGCCTTGAACTCACAGTGATATGCCTGCCTCTGCCTCTCAAGTGCTGGAATTAAAGGTGTGTGCCTGCAGGGCATGGTGGCGTACGCCTTTAATCCTAGCACTCGGGAGTCAGAGTCAGGCGGATTGATGTGATTTCGAGCCTAGCGTGGTCTACAAAGTGAGTCCGGGACAGCCAAGACTACACAAGGAAACCCTGTCTTGGAAAAAAAAAAACTTAAAGGTGTGTGCCACCACTGGCCAGCATAAGCAAAATTTTTAATTAACAACAACAACAAAAAGAAGCCATGGTATCCTAAGAATGTTCTTTTTTCTTTTTCATTCTATGCAAACACTCTACCTCTGAACAGGATACCCAGTCCTCACTTTATGTTTTTTTTTTTTTTTTTAATTTGGGGCAAGGTCTTACTCACTTCTCCAGGCTGGCCTTGAACATTCTCTGTGGTCCAAGCAGCATCCCCAGGAGCTAGAATTATAGATACATTCTACTAGGCTTGACTTCTGGAGCATTCTGAATATGACAATCAGAGTGATGGTCATTTTTATTTTGAAAATTCACTCAAAAATCATGTGGTCCCACATATGAGACCAGCTATATATTCAGTAACTTACCAGATAACAGAAGACATGATGGACATATGGTGATTTGCATTTGGCTAATAAAAATGTCTGCACACTGAGTTATAGGCATACTTTTACTGTAACCCGGTGCTTCTAATGCTTCATCTCTCCCACCCTCTACAACCCGGTTCATTTAGAACAGAGGTTCCCAACCTTCCTGATGCTGTGACCCTTTCATGCAGTTCCCCATGCTGTGGTGACCCCCAACCATAAAGTTATTCTCATTGCTACTTCATAATCATAATTTTGCTACTGTTATGGATTGTAATGTAAACATCTGGGATTTCTGATGGTCTTAGGCGACCCCTGTGAAGAGATGTTTTGACCCCGAATGGGTTTGTTGTGACCCCTGATCTAGAAGTTTGTAGCCAGGGTCTGGGTATTATGCTGGGATGAGCAAGATCTTAAGAGACTCTCAAACTGTCATATTGTCAACTTTTTACAGAGTGCTATATACAAGAACAAAAACAAATCAACAAATGGAAAGCAGGAATTGCCTCTTGGTGCTACATTTAGAACTAACTCCAATAAGACAGACTGAACACCCTCCTGGAACGTGTGGCCTTCTCATGCTTTGGGAGCCAGGAAACATTCTTCAGAAGGCTTGACTAAAGGAGCTAGGTGTCTGCTCCAGTCTCTGTCTGGACCCTCTTCCTTTCTGTTAATGACAGGTCTCAGGTATCATGTAAACCCGAAAGCCCTGCCCTAGAACCTCTGGGATACATCTAGGAGTAAGTGGCTATAGGAAGCTTATTCTCTCTCTAGGTCCTTAGCCTCTATCTTGTGCATCTTCCCTGGTGTGCAGCTTGCCTGTAGGCATTGCTCTTTCCAGTTTCTTTGGTCTCTCACCCATGTCCCACTCAATCGTCCTCTCAACCCAGGCATCTGTTGCCTGTCGACTCTGGCAAGAAAAGGGGAGAGTTCAGAAATAATGACAGCTTAGCTGATTTATAGTAATTTATAAATTATAGAACATTATCTTAGTTTTCACAATAACCCTTTAAGCTTGCTATAACCCCCACTTTGCAGAGACAGAAGTAATGGCTTGGCCCACGTGGCTAATGAGTGTCACAGATGGGACTCAGCCTGTGGCTAAATCACAGTTTGTCACTTGTCCTCTGAGCCACCACTCAGCCTTAGTGTGCTCACTGCTCAGGCATATTTTACTTCAAACTAGCTAGTAGTCAGAAAGACAGAGAGACAATGACAGTCAAATGCATTGTGATACTTGGAGGAAAATAGAAAGTTCTGTGGCCTAACAAGAAGCCAAAGATGGCATACAATAGGGAGAGGAGTCATCAACATCCATATGTGTGGGAAGTCTGCACAAAGATCCAGTAGGCAACATGAACACTCCAGAAGCTGTTTGTTCTGAAAGCTAGCAAATGTAGTATGAATAAAACATGGCATATATAATGAGAGATTTCTGTGTTTTAAATGAGCACAGTGTGTCTTCTATATATTGAATTTTAAGTTCAATGTTATAGGAATAGATATTTACAGTATTTAATTGTTTTATAAATAAACAATATAATATATAAACTATAGAATAAATTATAATATATAATATTTACTATATATGCTAAATATTCTATTTGTCCAATATGTACTATAAATAGAATATATGGTATGTTATTAGATAGCACACTAAGTAAAATATCAGAAATCTAGTATCCGGTAGTTACATGTTTATGCAACATGGTAGAATATTACATTTTCTTATTGCCACACAATCTGCCTTATCACCTGGTTAATTCACATGGACAGAATCTTGAATGGGGTTGGCATTTTTCCTTTGATTTCCATCCATGCTTTCCTGTAAGAGAGTGACTCTGTTTCCAACGCAGAAATAATAATTGGGGTCTGGTCAGGAGCCAGGAACATTTAAGCAAGGATGTTTCTCAGTACAGTATATATGTTACCAATGTCTGGATGGATATCAGTTCTGAGGGGCTTGATGTAATCCTGTGATATAAAAATCTTACTTCATTTTATTCTGACAAAATGATGGTGGCAAAATAAGGCCATCCCTTCAGGTCTCATATGGCCCACACAGGCTGACAAGTTTTTAAAATTTTAATTTATTATAATTTATTCAGATTACATCCCGATTATTATCCTCTTACTTGTATCTTCCTGTTCCCATCCTCTCTCCCTCTTCTAGCCTATTCCCCTCCCCAAGACCTCTGACAGAAGGGGACCTCTTCTCCCACCATATGACCACAGCCTATCAGATCTCATCCAGATAGCCTGCTTCCCCTTCCTCTGTGTGCCCATTGGGCCTCCCCACTAAGAGGAAGTGATCAAATCAGGGGCACCAGAGTTCATGACAGCGACAGTCCCTGCTCCTCACAACTGTGGAGAATGCGCTGTCTATTGGCTATATCTAAACAGGGGATCTAGGTTTACTGTATGCATTGGTTGGTGCAACAGTTTGTGCAGGCTCCCCCGGGTTCAGAAACACCAGCCATGATGATCTCCTTGTGGGGCTCCTGACCCCTCTGGGTCCATCCATCCCCCAATTCTTCCATACCACTCTCAGCACTCCACTCAGAGTCCAACCTGATGACAATTTTTGGTTTGGAATTTTTTTTTTTAAAGTTGGAAGCTGATTCACATACCATAACATTTATCCAGTTGAAAGTACAAAATTCACTGTTATTTATTAATTCACAAGCTTTTAATCCATCACCACTGTGTAATTCCAGACCATTTTTGCCCCCAAAGAGGCCTCTCATTGCCATTAGCATCATCTTCCTTTCCTCTGGCTTCTAAAAAGCCCAAGTTAACTTTTTTTTCTAAGAGCCTGACTAGTTTTCACATTTCACAGAGACAGAATAACACATCTTTACTGTCTGGCTTCTTTCATTTAGCCTATTTCAAATTTCACCCATGTCCGAGTGTGAATCAGTTCTTCAGCCCTGTGTAATCCTGAGCAATGCATTGATTAGATATGCCAAGCGACACATCCATTCGTCATTTGGTGGGTGTTTGGGTTAGTTCCACTGTGTTTTTAGTATTACAAATGATGTTGCCATGACTACTCACGTGTAGGATTGTGTGTTCGCGTATGTTTTACTACCAAGATAGTATTCAAGAACACACAGAGGAGGCGCTTCTCTGGAGCTTGATCTGCTTTCGTGATCCCTTGAAAGGCTGCGTTGATTGCCCTGGTGCATTGTGGGTAAAACTTTCTGGACTTGCAATATGTCGTGGGTCAGGCAGGCCCCCAACAAGTGCTATGCCTCTGTCCCTCTGTCTCAGGATACCCGTCTAATTTTTCAGTGACTCATGCTGAGTACGGTGGCTGGGTGCTCAGAAAAGGGATGGCTTTGTTGTTGGAGAAGTCCGTCTCCCTGAACTTTACGTGTCTTGCCTGAGTGTTGGCGATACTAGTAGCCACCTCCCGGAGTTCATATGGTGGTGAGAGATAATGCCCATGACACACATTATGTTCTCAAAGCAGGGCCTCAACTAACACATGTTTATGGTGTTGTTCATTGCTCTGTGCGGTATGACAGCTGAAGAAATTCAGGGCACAGGCCAGGGGCAGTGTGGCACAAAGCTCTTCGAATGACTTCACTCCTTTGGAAAAGCTCCATTCTTAGACAGAGAGTATGCAAGGGGGCTCCACGCTTAGAGAGTAGGCAAGGAGGCTCCACGCTTAGACAGAGAGTAAGTGGCCATGACTTTTGTTGTTTCTCTGTCTTGTACCCGTCTCCCCAGCATCAGCGTGTGAGAGGAAATTTGGTGCCTGTGACTTATTGCAGGTGTAGTCTCAGGAGCAGGAAGTGAAGGATGGGGAGGCACAAGAAGCTGAGCAAGGACATGCTCTGTGCCAACTGAGCTTCAGGCAGATCCCATAGTAAACTCCAAATTGCACATTATCCTCACAGAGTTACCTCTGCTCGGAGTCACGGGACTGGCATTTTAATCCTGAGTCAGTCATGTTCAGGTTACGTGGCTGTGTCCTTATGCCTGTGACAATACTGATGGAGGTACTTTGGCGTCAAAAGATGGAAGTGGGGGGCTTTCAGAGTCTCTAGGACATACTATAGCTGCTAACAAGGTGCTAGGCAGGCAGAATTTAGAGTTTAACAAGGTATTTTTTTTTTTGTGAACATTATTCATTTGATCATTATCATCACAAGAACCCTTTGAAGTAGGTGGCAAGTTTTGTTAGCCCTGTTTGGTGGGGTAAGCTAAGGGGTATGACTGCAGAACTTGACTGTGAGAAATTGGACCTCGAATTTGCTTCTTAGTTAAGAGTGAGGGGATTATAATCACGATGTAGTGTGAATAACTTAGAATAAAAATATTTAAACAAGCAAAAATGAGAGATATCTGTTTTTTTCACAAAATAAAAGAAACTGAGAAAGTACATTTTAAGAAATATCTTTAAAGTGCCACATCTGTATGTCTATTTAACTATTATATTTTTCTGTCTGAAAACATATACTGGCACATATGTGACCACAAAATAAATAAATAAATAAATAAATAACTGAATGGTCCTTCAAGTTCTGTATGTCATCTGGTAGGATAGATACCAAAAGGACACATTTACTCACCTAGAATGACTAGTTGTCCACATTTGCCATGCTTCTGAGAGTCATGGAAGTGTTCTCATTTTAACTCCTTTAAACAACAGGAGAAAAAGCAACTGTAATAATCATGAACATGAATACTGCAGACAGTCTTAATTGTGTTCATGCTAACATAGTCGTTAAGGATATATCTTCATTTATTTATTTCGTGTGTGTGTGTGTGTGTGTGTGTGTGTGTGTGTGTGTGTGTGTGCATGCATGTGACAGGCGGAGGCCAGAAAATGACTTGTGGGAGTCAGTCGCCTCCTTCCACCCGCTCTGACTGTAGATTGTGTTGGTTGAACTCAAGGCATCAGGATTGGTGACAGTTGCCTTCACCTGCCGAGCCGTTGCGCTGATCCCCGCCAAATGTAATTTTTGATGCATATGCATCTGTGAGAAGGAGCTATGAGTATCCCTGAATACCACAGATAGCTATGCCACTTCTGCGGAGCTGTATCAGTCCTGGAAGAACAGGGATTGGTATCATATTAAACCTTTCACACTGTAATAATGGTGGCTGGTCACAGCTGGCTAAGGACCTTGGGATTTCCCCACGGAACAGTTGTTTAAAATTGCCAGCATTTGGCCAGCTCTGGAGTTTCTGGGCATCTTGTTGCTTCTCCTCTCATGCGACACCTGTTGCTTGGCTTTTCTTCGATTTCCCAGGAGGAAATTGGTAAGCCTGTCTAAAGTCCTTCTTCCCCTGGGCACTGAGTTGCGCACAGTCTCTCTTTCTGTCTATTCACCATGACCAAACACTTGTCCGACTCACTGTGCTGCCTCCACTAGGTCAGGGCCAGGCACAATGCAGGTACTCAATGCACATTTATTGAGTGAATAAATGAATCCATTGAAAACTGAATTTAATTAGTTGCTTATTATATAGCCTTGGGGATGTTAAACACACTGGGACTAATTTTTTCACCATGTATAAAATAAATAAAATACAGTCCTTGGAACAGATACAACTCAGGTTCTTTATGTAGGCACTTTATGTAACATTCATTATACTTGTAGGCTTTGTCACTATTGTTGAAAAATATATCTTAGCAATTAAATTGCTCCTTGAAGTTTCTTAATATCATCACTATTTTTTTCTCATCCCTATTTTATTTTCAGATCCTAACTAGAATCCAGCATGTCGAATTTTTCCTCAAGAAAAAAGTCTCCTACTGGAAATGGTAATGTAGATAATGTTTACTCAAAAAAATTTTTTTAAATCCCCTTTAAAATATAGAAAAACAACTGGGCACAGTGGTGCATTCCTGGAATGCCAGTATGCAAAGAGGCAGAGACAGGAGGATCTCTGTGAGTTCGAGGCAGCCTAGTCTACAAAGCAAGTCTAGGACAGCAAGACTAAAAAAAAAAAAAAAAGAAAAGAAAGAAAGAAAGAAAGAAAAGAAGAAAATGAATTCATAGGTCATAAGTTTTTACCATAGATATTTATTGTTTGTAAACAATGGACTTATTATATTAGCATTGCCTGTTAGGCATCTTTTTTAAAAAAGTATAAGAATGAGGCATGGGGATGTGATGTGAGTGTAGTTAGTATTCATGTGTGAAATTCTTTAAAATATTAAAATAATTTTTAAAAAATGATGTACTTTGCACTTATGTCATTGTAATTTTAAAAAATTAAATCAATATGAGATTCATGAACTAAGTCATATGTAATCAAATGCATCAAAATGTACTGTGTGTTTCTAAGGCGTATTTTCATTGAGCTGAATGGCTGGCCCCTAAACCGTGGCTGGGTTTGTCTCAGCCTGAAAATCTTGCATTCTCTGGGCCTCAGATGGGGCCTCCTGAGCTGCACTGCTGGTTTCAGTTGGCATCTGAGCACGTTTGCTTGTTATCTTTGGTGATGGGGTGTGGGATTTGTTCTCTCTTGCTGGGACACCTGCTTCTAAAAGCCACTAGACTTGCCAGTGCAGACAAGGCCAACAAGATGTGCCTCTGAAGTCCTGGTTAACGCCCCATACTCAGTTTCACTCTCCTATAGCTGTTCGTGTTTCTCTCTATAGATATGAAAAATGCCCAGGCGGCTGCCCTGAGACCACAGGGTTTCCATGATGTGAACAAGAGAAGGGCTTTATTACAGGATAACAGCTGGATAAAGAAACGCCCCGAGGAAGAAAAGTGAGTGTGATGTGGGGAGGATGCAAGCATGGATGAAGGGATGGATGGAGGGATGCAGGCATGGAAAAAGGGAAGGATGCAGGCATAGATGGAGGGATGGAGGGAGGGAAGAAGGGATGGATGGAGGGAAGGATGGATGGAGGGAGCAATGGAGGGATGGGAGGATGGAGGGAGGGAGGGATGGATGGAAGGAGGGAGGGAGGGAGGAATGCATGGATGAAAGGCAGCCATTTGGAAGATATAATCATCTAAAAAGCAGCCCTTTCCTGCTAAAGCTCATAGCTCCATGGCCTAATTTTTGTAAGATTTAGTAAGCATAAATCAGTTGTACCACATTCTTAAGAAAATCTGCACTTTTAGAAGCAAGCATTTACATGCACAAAAATGTGAGTTGTTATGGAGAGAGCATGGCTGTTAACTAAAACAGGTGTTTCTTCTTCCTTTGCAAACTGAAAAGGAAGCAAAATATCCCATTTCCCCAAAGACAGCACTCAATCATCTCTATGATGTATTGATCATGCCCGTAATTTTCCAAGTTTACAAATACAATGATAATTAAAGCTTCTATATGCACAAGTAAAATCAATAACCTCCCATCCAGGTTAGTCCCTTCTGACCACCGACCTCTAGGTGGCTGGAAGACTGTGGCCTTATTTAAGGGCACCCACTTAATCACTGGCTTTGAGCACCGCTTCTGCTAGCTGTGTATTTACAGAACTGAAACTATGACCATAAGCTTCCAACCTATTCACAACGTAGATTTATGATAGGCATTCATCTAGCCTGGTTTCATATTTATCATCAATAAGTTATATCTTATAAATAATGCATAGCTATGGATTCATTTTCTGATTTCCTTACGTGTTAAATTTGATTTCAGGTATCTGGTTGATGAAGTACCACTAATTCTTATAAACATATAGAGTAGGTGTTGTGATCTCATTTATAAGAGCGAAATCTACAGTTCTGAGATGCTATATAATTTGTCCAAGTAGTGCAAATCTATTATGTGGTTAAATTCATATTTGAACAAGATCCATTGTATTTCTGTTATACCAGCATTTTTTAAGCAGAGACAATTTACCCCAGGGGATATTTGGCAGCGTTGGGAGATAATTTTGTTCATGAAATTGGGGAATACACCTAACAATTAGTGAGTAGAGGTCCAAAGTACTGATTAGCATCCTGAAGCATGCAGGAGAGACCTCACAGCCAACAACTTTCAAACACAGAAGGTTATTAGCCCTATGTTGAGAAACTGCATTTTGAGATACTTACTCTAAACATCTACACACTACCAAGACATGCTTATTTGAGGAAGTGCTTGCAATAACTGGTAAAAAAAAGTATGTTAACTTCTGTTACTGCATCTTGTTTATTTAAGGACTTTTAGTGACATGCAGAGACTCAGTCACTGTTAGACTGAGCACTATTGAGCAATAATTACTCCCTGCTCTGCCCCCCAAATCTGCACTTAGCTCCTCTGTGAGTGCACTTCTCTTTTACAAATGCAGGTAATAAAGTTTGGCTTCAAGTTATTTATATAGATGAATTAATAGGTAGAAATGCCTATGATAAGTCATGGTTGGTAGGAATGTTGGTTCTGTGCCAAGCAAGCCTCCCTAAGCAAGCCCAGGGAAGCTGGCTTGGATGGCATGGTAGCTGCTGAGTGAAGAGGAAGTTGGCTCAGGTGCTTTCCTAGCTCCCATTGGCCCCGGTACTGGGCTGTGTGTTATCATTTGTTTTCAGGTAAGAACATGCCTGGTGCCTGCTGTGCTCTTGGGTTTTAAGGAAGAATACAGGGAGGAAGGAAACGTTCTCTTGGTGGCCTTCTGAGTGTGTAGCTTTGCTGCATTCTTTCAGCTTCTCTGCTCATCTTTCTTTTTAATTATCTGCTATAGTTTCTTTCATGGCTTTACTAAGCATAGTTCAAAAATGTTGAGAAATCTAATGGAGCCTAACCGGAGAAAATGTGGTGTTTCAGGGTTGGGCGTTGGCAGGAAGAAGTTCAGCTACTTGCCTTCTGCTGGGTTTTGAGGCCACTTCCTAATGCTGCCTGCACTCACTCTTATGCCCACTCTTCAAAGCAAGAGTGACGTAGCTTTGGCAACTTATGTATAAAATTCTATCCCAGGGCTGATAGGTAAAGTAGAGGATAGGAAACAAAGATCTGGGCTGTAAGCCACCTTTGTCACTTACTAATCTTGTGACTTTAGGAAAAGCCACAAAGTCTGATGAATGATCTCATCTGTTGAAGAGCATAAACAATGTTTTCTCTGCCTAACTTAATAGGTATTTTAAGGCACATGCATTCCAATGCTTCAAAGGATGGGCTTAATCTCCTATGAATGATTAACATCCCTCATTTGAAACACTAGTCCTCGTTTCCTTATATTTTGCCAAGGCAAATGGTGAAACCCATCAAAATGTGCAGACATCGCAGGCTTAATTAAGCCTGAAGAACATTTGCAGAGAACGTTTGCCTTTTCTTCTTGTAATGGTCTTATGTTCTGGTTTCAAAAAAAATCACAATAAGCAAAGCACTGACTCATTGTTGACTTATGTGGAAATCTCATGGGACAAATAGACTTGTACTGTCAAACTTGCTTTACTCCACTCTACTCCGGCAAGTTGTGACTGGTTAATTTAGATTTATGGTTGTGCTCTTAGGCATGGAGTAAAACAAATTAACCTTGCCTGAAGTCGTAAACTCTCTCCCTGTCTCTCTTATTTAGTGCTTAGCAAACATTATGGTAACTTTTGATGTAATTTAATTTTGGTCTTTCTCTGCAGAGATGAAAATTATGGCAGAGTGGTGCTCAACCGACATAACTCCCATGATGCCTTGGACAGGTGAGCACCTTACAATGATTACATCATTTAAAACACACACACACACACACACACACACACACACACACACACACAGAGGTTTAGAGAGAAGATGTGTTCAAACCAGATGTGTATTTGTAGCTACCAGTGAGCTTTCTCCAGCAATTGTGAACGCAAAGGAGACTCTAGAATATCATCAGGGATTTATTCTGTGTCAGCTCCCAAAGCTATGGCTTAGAGGAGGCTCATTAACCACATCATCCCACTCCACTGACAGGGAGATAAAGAGCTCTCATAAGGGCATGGCTTGAGAAGACAGCTTTGATAGGAAGGAAGACTCAAATACATAAGTTGCCTCTGAGCTCACATGCTATATGGGACAACACATTTCTTTTATGAAAGCTGTAGGCTTGTGGCAAAACACTGACTTGTCTGTGGTATTAAGTAGATTGAGAAGTACAAATGAATAGGGAAATTCAGTTAACAGAAGGAATCACACTGCTGGGACTAATCTCAGACTGCTCAAATGGATAAGAGCCTCATCAGTACACACTTGCACTCAACGTGCTGAGGAACAGCCACACCTGTTACAAGAACCTATTTATCACAGATGAGTTTCATCTGGTGCAGTGGCTTGCATTTCAGTGTCCTGTTCTGTGCTGTAGGGACTCGCAACCTGTGCGTCTGCCTTACTTTTCATTGTTTTGGAGATTGGGGACCTGGCTTACAATATGCCCTCATTTCACCAAGCAAGGAGACAATGATTATTTGAGTTCAACAACCAATGAAAGTTGTTCTGTGCATTTAAATATCCTTCCTCTAGAACACCAGAGAACACACACTGCCATGTTTAAACTGTGACAGCTGAAACCAAGCCTTGTCTTCTCAGTGTGCCCACAGTACACAGGGCCTTGATACCATCTATATTTTATATTTTAGTTTTAATTTATATTTGAAATATTTCTTTCCTGCAATATTCTTCTTGGGGGCCAGCAGTTTGGATAAGCAGTTCACCAGGCTTTTATCACTAGTTACAGAATCTGTGAACCAGAGACAACCTGTAACTAATATCACAGATAAGTCTCCTCACGGAGTATGCGAAATTCCCCTGGTACTGGCTCAAATGATGCTGCTTGTTGCTTCTCTATCCAGCCATAGAGGGTTTTCTGTGGTGGCAACACAGTCACTTTGGAGCATCTGTGGATTGTGGGAGTGCAGCAATGTATGAAACAACCTTGGACAGTAAGAAGCTCTTACACCAATGGAAAAGACCATGAGCTATAATACTGTCGTTTACCACAAGAGGTAGCTATGATACAGATGTGTGACAGTGTGTGGAAATAGAGGAAAGGGAGAGATTGCTTTGGCCCATATAATTCCCAAACCCACCAAGGAAGTGGTCTTTGGTGGATGCCACTGCCTGAAGAACAAGGAGGAAGTTTTTAAATGAGGCTGGCTGTTGGGCATATTGGGAAAGTGGGGGCAGGTTCCAACAGAGATGGCAATGTGTACAAAGAGCTGGCAGAGCAGAGCCTGAATTAACATACTCTCATCATCTTGGATAACAGTGTCATACAATCTGAGACTACAATATCTTACTATGTGGCCCTTTGGACATTTGATCATGTCAAATCAAGTTAATATCACCCATGAAATATCCCTGGAGCCAGACATTGAGCTGAGAACTTGATCCCAAACAGCCCCAGCTTCCATTGAATCTGAATCCCAATGAAAGGTCTAGGAGAGGAAGAAAAAAGAAATAATAGCAAATGATGCTATAAGGTCCCACAAAGTTTGCTCTCCGTAGAGTGTAGGATTTTGGGAAGCATTACTATGTGCTAAGAGACGAACAAAGCCAAGCAAAGTCTAAAGCAATGGTGTTTGTAGATGGGGTGGGTTTTGTTGCTGTTGTCAAATTGTTTGTGGTTTTGCTTTGTGTACTTGCTTGCTTGTTTTGAGATGCTGAGAGCAGGATGCAGAACTTCTCACATAGTAGACAGCACTCTTGCCATTTGCTACAAGCCATACTCAGGTGGCCTTTTTATGGATGTCCTGAGAAGCCACCCACTGTATTCATGCAATGCCCAGACAGAACCACAGCATAACTTCCTGATGTCTTTTGGAGGTTTCCTTTCCTTCTTTCTCGCTTTCACTGTATGTTCCATCAGCCCACTGTAAATGTTTTGTCTGCTCATCCTCCAGAGCCCAGACCAAGTTGCACATTATCAGGAAATCCTCTGATTCTTACATCTAAAAATCAGATTTTACAAACTTATCACTTCCTTGAATTTTGCCCAGACACCTTTTATCACATCAAACATTTGTTTTTCACTTGGACATATGTCTGTAATTTGTCTTCTAGCCTTAAGTGGGTAAGCAAGATGCATTTTTAGTTGGCAAAATGTGATGTATATGGCCTACTTCCAAGTATTTGCAATGAAAATAAATATGTTACTTTGAGTTTAAAATTAAACCAAAAAATGCAAACACAATGAAACCACACCATAATTTCCCACAAGTCCTGCTTTTTACAGGTCACAGGACTCCAAGAATCATTAAGTAGAGTTTCTTCTATTTAATCAGTTGAGTAAAAATATCTTCTGTTTCATCTTCCGTGGTCATGTTTCTCAATGTTGAGCATATAATAACAAAAAGCTTTGTCCAGTTTTAATACATGCCATAAACCCTCGCAAGAGGCTAACTACTGCAATGCCATGTTTAACATTCAGCACCATGGACAGGGAGAGAAGCAATGGGAGGATACAAGGGATGGGCTTACAATTGAGATGTAATATGAGTAAATTAATAAAATATTTTTAAAAAAGACAAAACTGGACAAAGCTTACACGATGATAAGATAGCTCCTGTTCTGTAGAAACCTGCAGCACTGAAAGATCATATTAGCCACTATTGGCATTAGTTTCATATTTCCTTAAGTTTGGTGTGAGTATGTTACACTTTGGTTCTTTATGAAAGATTGGGGAAATCATTGGGACCAACAAAGTGTCATTTATCAGCAGGAGTTAAGTTTGCCCTAATTTATTCTATCCAAGTAAAATTTTGGAAAACTCACGTATGACAACTTTGTTTTTTCTTAGTAATAAGTGCCTTTCCTAGATAAATGGGTTAACATTTTGTCAAATTTGTGATAAGTCTTATGAGATATTTTTGTAATTTTATCTTTTGGTAATTTTGTTTTCTACAGGAAAATGACTGAGAGAGATGAGCCAAAAGCCACAATTAGCCGGTACAGATCTGAGGACATGCTGGACAGGTGAGGTACTTGTGAACCCTTCCGTGCTTTAAACACACTGCTAGCATCAACCCCACCGTGTGCTAGCATCAACCCCACTGTGTGCTAGCATCAACCCCACTGTGTGCTAGCATCAATTCCATTCTTACAGTGCAGTGAGGCATTGCAGTGTCTACTTACATCGTCTTTGCACTGCTGCTATTTTTATCTCAAAAAGGAGAAGCCTCCTGAGACCGGATTATCTCCTCAACCATGGAATCTTAGCTAGATGAATTGTTTTCCCAGGGTCTAGATTTTAGGGAACAGTAGATTAACTTAGAAGACTGTGACCTGAGTATGAGTTTTGAGTGTGGGTAGGACAGACAGACCCTGTATGGACTCTGTTAGTTCCATGTACACAGAAGAATGTCAGTTTTTATTCCAATCTTGGGTTCTTTCATTTTGATGGCAAAAAGCAGCAGCTTCTTGTTGTTAGAACTGTGAATTGTGCTAAAGTTGAAATAATGTATGGTATGAAAAATAAAAGATCCTAAAGCTGGAGACTATTTCAAAGACTAGGTTAGGGTGCCCCCTAGTGTTCTGCTTTTGAAGTAAAGCTTTCCCTTGGATCTTTTAAAAACAATTCTTTGAATTAAAAGTTGCACACAACCTGTTTTGATGATGCTCCCCCGCCACACCCAGATCTACCCCCTCCACACTCATTGTCTTAGTTACATTTTTATTGCTTTGATAAAACGCCATGACCAAGACAACTTATAAAAGAAAGCATTTAATTGGTTTCAGGTTTTAGTGGGTTAGAGTCCATGATGGCAGAGTGGAGGAACCTCACATCTTGATCTTAGCCATGAGGCAGGAAAAGGGGGTGGTGCTCCTGTTTTTAAAACCTTAAAGCCCACCCCTGGTGACCCACCTCCTTTAACAAGGCCATATCTCATAATCCTTCCCAAAGAGGTCCACCAAACCGGGACCAGTTGTTCAACCATATGAGCCTATGAGGTCTGTTCTCATTCAACTTTGTGTCCTGTTTTGTTTTTGTTTTACCTATCAAGACTAATTGATCTAGGTTGGTATTGAGTCTTCCACAAGATTGTGTTCAGCTTATCAGGGAATAGTTTTAGAGAACATTGTCTCTCTCCAAGAGGCTAACAATTGCCAATAGCTTCATGGTTAGGAGTTTGACTTCCTGCCCAACTCCCATCCTCATTTGCTGGGATCTGGTCTGGATTGCATGGTTTTGTTAATGCTATCACAGTGCTGTGAATTTATATGTGCACCCGCCCTGTTGTCCAGAACACACTGTTCCATTATAGCCATTCACTGTTTTTTTTTTTTTTTTTTTTTTTCTTACACTCTCTCTGCCCTCTATTCTGCAATGAGATCCCTGAGTTTTGGGAGAAGGGGGTATGGACTATATATAATCCATATAAAGCTGAGCATTTTGTGGTTTCCTTTTCTCTTCACCTTTGCCAGTTGTGGGTCACTGTGTTACTTACCATCTACTGCAAATAGAAGTTTCTCTGATGCATTAATGTATAGTTATAATGATAAGGAAGGGGTCAGTTTAAATAATATGCCAATTCAGCAGAATAATAAAAGCAGGTTCTTTCCTGGGCCTAACAATTATGTTTGTTGAAGTAAACGAATTTGTCAAGATACAGTGTTTTTAATCCACCTCTCCTTTTCCCCAAATCTAAATGCCTTAACACAATAGACCATTGCTTGATTTATGAGAGCCTATTACCCAGGGAGTGAGCAACTCAGGCAGCTAAGTTCTTTCCATGTTTTTTTTTGCTGTCATTTTCAAACCATGGCACCAAAAATCCAAATGAGTTAATATATCAGTGAGTCCAGAAAGTGAACAGCTAATGTAACTATACACTCAAAACTGGAAACAATGTCAACGTGGCCTCAATAGCCCCTTTTACTTTCAAATAGTGTGAAAATGGTAACACATAGAAAACAGTTGTTTTACAAGCAAATGATTAAATATGAAAGTGTTCGTGCATCAAAGAGGTCTGTAAGAAGTTTGACAAACTAAATGTTTATGAAAACATCTGTGTTGTGTACGAGGAGTCTCAGAAAGAAACACTGTTTCTGAAACAGATAAGGCCCAAATCTTGGATAACCAACCTACCAATACGTAGCAACATACACTGACTTTGGAAAAGCTCAAATAAAATCTTTTCTAAGTATTACTTATTTTTATTTAACAACTCACAATAGTGCTTAGTAGTGCTTCATAAATTCTTACCCTCTCTATATTTAAAAACAATTCTATGAACATTTCTTTCATATATGCATATAATACATTTTATCACATTCATTGCCACACCTCCCTCTAACTTCATCTAGATCCATCCCTTCTCCTCAATTTCCTTTAAATTTTTTTATTTATTTGTTCATCCACTTATCTATATATTTGTGGATGTTTTCCTTGCATGTACATGTGCATGCCTTGGTGTTGGAGGAGGCTAGAGGAAGGTGTGACCTGCCAAATGGGTGCTGGAAATTGAACCTAGATCCACTGGAAGAACAACCAGTACTCTTAACTGCTGAACATTCTCTTCAGACACACACACACACACACACACACACACACACCTACACACCTGTATAGTCCAAGTCAAATTTGTGCTGCTCATGTGCTTATGGCTGTGGTGCCCCCTATTGGAGCCTGGTCAACCTACCAGGAACAGCACTCTTTAAAAATATATTTTTTTTTACATATACATTTATATTATTACACACAAAATAAGCTACATACAGCAGGAAGAACCATGAAACAATCAGGAATTATATAAGTGTTACATGGAATAGCACTCTTAAAGAAAACCTTGACTCTCTAGAAACCATTACTTGTCAATACTCTTCAGTTGGGAATGGGAGTTTGGATACCCTTTTGCTGCATTCTGGAATGTTGACTGGCTTGATCTAGTGGGAGCCTTGTACAGGCCTCACTATCCTATATATTTTAAGCACAACTTTCCACAAGGAAAAACCTTTCATCTTTCTCATGATAGAACAAAATGTCAGCTTACAAACCCAGAGGCTCAGTTGCTGTGGGTTCCTACTCTTAGCTCATCCATGTCTCTGTTAGGGTGTTAGGGTTATACTTTTACATTTCTACTGCTTAGAAAAATCATCAAATTTAGCATCTTAAGACATTGGGTGTAAATAATAATGAATTTTCTGAAGAAAAAATATTTTGTGATCCAATACAGGAGATTTTAGGCATCATGAAAGCATCTCACCAAATTTATTCAGATAGTTATGCATTTTCTTCTCTGAAGTAACCTCTACCTTTTTCTAGTGACTTTAAATTCATGGACAAGCACAAATAAAGGAAGAATTAACTGAGTTTTCACCTTTGCTCAAACTGTGCCATTGTTTCCTTCTTTTTCCAGAACACTGTCCACATTTAGGGCATCAGAAGCACCGAAGATGTAAGTATCCTCCTAACTGAGGTGTGTTTCCTTGTATGCATTTGAAAACAATCAAGGCGTACAGCCTTCAGGCCAAAGGTGTCATGGGAATACAGCCTCGGCCCTGTGGTGTTGGCAGAGTTAGCAGTGGAGGAGAAGAACCAAACTAGGCAGCAAGGGATCAAGTACTTTCTGGCTAGACTTGTGCTACAAAAGCTTACCTGCCAGCACTCCAACCAATCACTTAAGCTTACATCAACGCCTCTAATCTTATATTTAAAAACAGACTCAGGGCTGGAGAGATGGCTTAGTGGTTATGGGCCCTGGCTGGTCTTTCAGAGGATCCAGGTTCGATTCCTAGCACCCAGCTTACAAACCTCTGTAATTCCAGTCCTGGGGAGATCTGATGCCCTCTTCTGGCATCCTCCAGCACCCTGACTGTAAGTGGTGCACAGAAACATATGCAGGCAAAACACCCATGCACATAAAAGCAAAATAAAGTAAAATGATGGGCCATGGTTTTCTTCTGTTTCCTACTCTTTCTCACTCTACACCTCATCTCTCTGCTCTACACCCCTCACATCAGTGCCTCTTCCCTTAGTGCTGAATCATGAAATTGTCAAGCACATTTCCCCCAGCATATATTCCTAGTAAGCAATACAAATTAAATGGACTTTTTGAATATAATTACCTTTAATAATTGTATTTATGGATAAAATACTTTGTGTGCTGGATCTTAATCTTAATGTGTGAAGCAGAATTGCCATTTTGGAGGATCTGAACATATTAATAAGTGTGAAGTGGAGATTACAAATGTGTGTCCCTCAATTTTTAAGATCATATTTCTAATGCAAAAAAACCAGTATGAGTCTGTCAACACAACATAGTAATAAGATGAAGAGAATACAGATCCACAGCCTGTCACATGGATTCACCTGAACTTCACACGATTAACACCATGTGCTAGCAACTTTCTCAGCCAGTTTCATCTTTTTAACTAGCTGTGCAAGACTCAGATAGGGTATAGAACAGGTAAACTAAGAAAGAACTTTTTTCTTACTGCTTTTTGATCCGCAAGTGAAATATTTTATTGTAGATGGGCAGTCGATTATAAGATGTTTCAAAGGCATGCATGTGCCTGCGAATAAGTATATGTGTGTGTGCACTCATGTGTGTGTGTGTGTGTGTGTGTGTAAGCTGAAGGACAGTGATGACCTGTTGCTCTGCTCACTAAACAGGTCTGCTGGCAGCTCCTTTAGTGCAAACACTACCACCACGGCTTCCACCCCTGCTACCACACCTGTAAAGAAAAAGAGGTAAGACGGGCCCCTGGGTCTGCCTCTTGCTAACACCCTGCAAAAGACGGTTGCTTATTAACTGCCAGATCACCACCCCCCAAGGCTTGCAGGTGTGTCCAGAACTGTTTTTCTCAGTCTTCGTTCCAAATATCATAGCATCCTTACATCTCTGAAGCTCTGGGTCATGATTTGATGATTCTTTCTTTGGTTTCTGTAGTAGTTGGTACGGAAGCCGAGTTTGTGTATTCTAAGAGGGCCTAAACACCGAGCTCCTCTAGCTGACTCTGATGGTGAGCTTATAAGTTACGTTGTGCTACAGGGGCTACAGGGCATGGCTTGAAATCATGATTGGTGAATAACCACACATTACCATGCACCCATTGGGTTCCCCCTGTGCTCTGTACATCAGCCTAGTTCTACTTAAAACCAGAGTAAAGGCCCTTTCTTCAGACTTCACTCTGTTTCCTTTGTTCCTTTAGAGCCTAAAGTTTAGACAATTATATTTCTTTATATATATATATATATATATATATATATATATATATATATATAGTCTATGTCACCCATAAAATTAAAAATAAATCTACTAGGTGACCCACTATATTCTTTTTTAAAATTTTATTTTATTAATTTATTCATATTACATCTAAATGGTTATCCCTTCCCTTGTATCCTCCCATTCCTCCCTCCCTTTCATTTTCCCCTTACTCCCCTCTCCTATGACTGTGACTGAGGGGGATTACCTCCCTCTGTATATGCTCATAGGGTATCAAGTCTCTTCTTGATAGCCTGCTATCCTTCCTCTGAGTGCCCCCATTCAGGGGACGTGTGACCCACTATACTCTTAAGTATGTTCCTAAAGAACTCTAAGTCAGCATCTCCCAGATAAATGGGAGAGGGAGGGTTAATAGAGGGAAGGTAGTGGTGTACTCAATGGACAATACATACCTGTGTGAAAATACTTAAAAATTAGTTTTTAAAAAATAAAAATAAACACAATCAAACATGCCAGTATTTACTCCAGCACTGCTCACAAGAACTATGAGCTATGGAAACCAACATAGGTATCTAACAGTGGGGGAATAGATACAGAACATGTAGTCTATAACACATTGGTTTTTTTTTTTTTAATTTATTCTTGTTACATCTCAATGTTCATCCCATCCCTTGTATCCTCCCATTCCCCCCCCCCCCATTTTCCCATTATTCCCCTCCCCTATGACTATTCCTGAGGGGGATTACGTCCCCCTATATATTCTCATAGGGTATCAAGTCTCTTCTTGGCTACTTGCTGTCCTTCTTCTGAGTGCCACCAGGTCTCCCCCTCCTTCACTTACCAGGAAACACACTGGTTTTTGTTTTTGCTGTAAAGTCATGGCTAGATTGAAGTTATGTCCACTGGAGATGCATGTAACAAGCAAATCCAGCCAGTTTACTTCGGGAGTGTTGGCCAGTGTTCCTGGCCTCCTCAGCCTCAACATCCCTCCCCCATCCCACGTTACGTTCTTTGTCTCTTTCATTTTGTTGTTCTTATCTTAGCCTTCCCAGCAGAGTCCTTGGCTACAGAGATAGTTGTATAAAATTATATCCCCGAACTATAAAGTCCTCTGAGGCTAGCATTGTCGTGGCATCGATTTCTGGTGGTGGATCTTGTCAGACAGTTTCAAGGCTGAAAGAGAATAAAGTTGTTCTTTCCATTATGAACTACACCAGGAAAGTAGAAAAAGAGAAAGAACAACAGGATGAACACACACAAACCTGCAGCCTAGGCTTAACCGTCGTTATTCTCTCAGTTTTTACTTTGTAATAAAATGTCGACATTGCCAAAGGAAATGAAAAAAGCAGTTCACGTGGAGGGAAAACAGCCTGAAGTATAGGATCCTTTCCTCCTGCGCCACTTATGAAAATGTTCATTTTATCTCCAAGGCTTTCTGTGAGACATATCTTTTTAGCTATCAACTGCCCTCCCCGCCTCCCCGGGACCACCAGATTGGGTGGGATCAGCCATCCAAACGCCGTGGTTATGACTGATGTCATTTCTTAACAGACAGTCCTGGTTCCCACCACCCCCTCCTGGTCACAGTGCCTCTCTAAGCCCAGGAGCCAGCAGAAGGTAAGGGAGGGCGTCAGGTGTAATTGCTTTGCCACGATGGAAGACTATATCAGCCACTGGCGGTGTATAACTGTGGGTGCTTTTGAATAAGTTGATGGTGGTTGTGTGAACTCTGAAGATGATGGTGCCCAGTGGGAGTGGGTCAGGGGAGAAATGTGACAAGCTGTGAGAACTGAGTAGCTGCCCATGTTAGTCTGCAATGGTTTCCATGACAAAGTGCCACAGCTGTAGCAGGTTAAGCCGTGGGAAGTTCTTGCCTCGCTGTGAAAGATCAAGACGTGGGTGGGGTCGGCTCCTCCTGAGGGAGGTGAGGGAATCCTGCCCTTCTGAGTAGCCCTGGCTTCCTGGCAATCGTTGACATTCCCCAGTCTGAACAGGCTGACTCTCCATGCCAACTGTCATCCTCACGAGGCTGAGCACAAACTTCTTTTGCTTCTAAGAACACCAGACCTGTTGGACTGGGGCTCCGCCTTCTTCCAATGTGACCTCATAGTAACTCACACTAACAAGACCTGACGAGACCCCCCTCCTCCAAATGCCGCATTCTCAGGAGAAACAAGTGAAGACCTCCACATGGGAATTTCAAGGGGACACAATTCAACTCCTAAAAGTGTCAGGGAGAGAACTGAGCCAAACTTCAGGCAGGGGCTCCACTGTGGGTTCATCTGCTTCAAGGTCAGATGACCAGTGGGGATATGGGTGACAACTTCCTTATAAACATGAAGTGACAAATGAGTGTTTTCCATTTACTTGTTGTTTTTGAGAAGAAACATAACTAAAATTATAGACCAGCAATTCAATAAGTATTTAATAGATGAATCAAATACCATCAAATACCATTCTGGATCATTGGGCTCTCTCTGTGAACAAAACACAGAGCCGGAACCTTGGCTTTTAGAGAAGAGTCTTCCAGAAGCGGCGAATTCCTTTGGTGTATGTCTCCACTAACACAGGAGAGAGGAGGGGCCTCCAACCAAGGTCAGATGTACATTAAGATAGCCTACATTTTTTCATGTCAGAAGCCAAAATATCTTCACCAAAATATTTCCATATTTCAAGGAGATTTTTGTCCTGCTTACAACTGTGAAACCCTATGTGTGTGTGTGTAGTGTAACATCGGCGTATTTTCTAAATGCCCATCTGCTACACAGACTTCTGGTGTCGCTTTTATTTCTAAATGATGGAAATATGTGGAAATAAATGTCCTTTGATGTAATTTAAGTTGGATCTGTAAAGATATAAAACTTTAGTTGGGCAAGGAAATTAAATTACCCTTTCACGCCTGTCTCTGCATCTTTCTATACACTTATATACAAATATGACATGTCAGTAAAGCTATAGAACACATTAAATAATCGTAATTTCAAATAACACCCACTTTCTCTTAAAATGCTTGACTCTTAAGAGTGTACATCTGTGGGTGACTTCCTGTTACACATGCATATCTGTGGGTGACTTTCTGTTATGTGAACTGCCTCGTTTGACTCTATTTCTAGTGTAAAGCATCCTTTTTCTGGTAATAACCTACAGCTGGCCACACTTCTCTCTGTTGGTTAGAGTATCCTCTCCTACCCCCAAGTATCAGGGGACCCATTTGACTTTTCTTTGATAGGCAACAAATGGTATTTTTTGCTAGAAGTATTTATTAGATAATTCCAAAATAACTTTTATTTTCATTCATTCTTCCTGTTGCTGGTATGAATATAAATTACCATTGCAATGGGCAAGCAATTATATAACTTGTATAAATGTTCAAAGATTGGCCTTGTGTCAGAATCGCATACATTCAAGGCCTGTTAAGCTCGTGGGTGTGGGTTGGCTCAGAGCTGGCAGCCCTGGCTATTAGCCATAGCAATCCAGCAATTTGCTGGATGTGCTTTCACAAGGAAGATAAAGTGAACAACAGTGCTCCTTTAAAAAAAAAATCTGGCTCAGAGTCACAGCACTACAACCAAGGAATGAATTAGATTGTGAGTGTCATTGATCAGTATAGCTCTCTGCTCCTATTTTAGAATTGCGGGGTATTTACATAATGCCCAAACTGAAAGGATTCTCGCACCAGCCTTTCAGAGAAGGAGGTGATAGCAACAGTATCACAAGGGCTTGAGTCTAAAGAGCCTTGCTTTGGAGTCAAGGACAGTGTCTTTTTCTCTAATGTCTTTAATGCTGGTGCCTTCCCAGAGATGACAAGTAGACTTTGTAGTAAATGCTAAAAAAAAAAAAAAAAAAAAAAGGAGTGATTACTAATGACAAAAGGGATTGAATGCTACAAAACCAAATCTCTGTCCTCAAAGGAACCAGAGTAAATGAAAATAGGTCTCAGATAAGACTGAGGGACTATGAGTTTTAAGTTAGGAGCATAATGCTAAATTTATTTCTCTTTATCCTCTGCTAGTACACTGGGATCCTCTCTCCTTTCTCCTCCCTCCCCTTTCCCTCTGTCTCTGTTCTGCCTCCACCACTGGGTTTTCTGTTCATTTCACAGGTGTGCTCTCACTGTGCCATCTGTCTGTGAAATGTTTTATCTCTGTGTTTCATGCTTAAACATCCTCTGACATCACCACCATCCCAAGAGACAGCCTCTCTCCAAACAGTGTTTTCCAGATTTCTCTGCAGCCTTTAGCATCATGGGTCATTCCCTTCCTTGTTTGTTCTCTCCTTAACTTAACATTCTAGGTAAGAAATCAAAATGAGTAGTGTTTAGATTGAAAGTTTGTATTGGTGCAGCATAAACCGGAATAAAGGGTCTCAACCTGTTTTATTAATGAAGGTCATCATTTCATATTTTTATTGTCTATCTACCATCTATCTTTACACATGCATGCTTATGCCTGTGACTGTAAATCTATCTGTATATGCATCCTAACTTTTATATTTACGTCTATAACTGTATCTGTATCTGCATATTTAAGTAAGCAAAGCTAGCAAGGTCAGCTACACTTAAACAATTACGTACCAGTCTGAAAGGACATTTAAAATAAAGTCTTAAAAAAAATCACATTTAAGGCAGAGGCAGGCGGATCGCTGTGAGTTCGAGGCCAGCCTGGTCTACAAAGTGAGTCCAGGATGGCCAAAGCTACACAGAGAAACCCTGTCTCAAAAAACCAAAAAAAAAAAAAAAAAAAAAAAAAAAAAAATCACATTTAGGGCTGGAGAGATGGCTCAGAGGTTAAAAGTGCTGCCTGCTCTTCCAGAGGTCCTGAGTTCAATTTCCAGAAACCATATGGTGGCTTACAACCATCTATAATGTGATCTGATGCCTTCTTCTGGCCTGCAGGTGTATATGCAGACAGAGACTGTATACATAATAAATAAATCTTTAAAAAAAAAAAAATCACATTTAGCTGGGGTATGGTGGTGCCTGCCTTTAATCCCAGCACTTGGGAAGCAGAGACAGGTGAATCTAGGCTGGAGAGGCTATCCAGGGCCAGCCAGGACCCTGTTTCAAACAAGACAAACCACCAAGATAACACATTTATAGCTAAATAAAGAACGTAAATATCTCAAATGAAGAGAAGAAGAAGAAGAAGAAGAAGAAGAAGAAGAAGAAGAAGAAGAAGAAGAAGAAGAAGAAGAAGAAGAAGAAGAAGCAAAGCAAAGCAAAACCAAAACAACAAACAACCCCAAACCCCTCCTATGTTCTGAGTTTTTCCCAGCTCTGAAACTTAAACATTCCCCATGGCTAAGTCTGGACTCTCTTCCTGAGCTCTATGCAAAGCCCTGGAAACCAACGATGAACAAAACTGTAAACAATAAAGCAAAATGTCTTTTACAGATGAAAATGTGAATGGCACAAAACTAGTTTTAATGTTTGAAATACCACCCTGAAATACTTTAAGCAATTTTTGTCTTGTCTTGTTTTGTTTTTTGAGACAGGGTTTCTCTGTGTAGGCCTGGCTGTCCTGGACTCACTTTGTAGACCAGGCTCTGGCCTCAAACTCACAGCAACCTACCTGCCTCCGCCTCCCTAGTGCTAGGATTAAAGGCGTGGGCCACCACGCCCAGCATACTTTAAGCAATTTTTAAGGCTTAAGAATAGAACTTGGTACCAGATTTGATTTTTGCATGGCTTTACTCTTATTAATGAAAGGAATATTGTCAGACTTAAAAATAAATTGTGATAAATTAATTGTTTGAAACATGTAGCTGTTGCTCATGACTTTATTTTAATTTCAATAATTTCCAAACTAAAATTTCCAAGACTAAATAAAATAAAACTTCCTAAGAAAATTTTAATTTTCAGTTCCACATACATTAATTAGTCTTGAAATGAAGGGTTCAGGTAGGAACGATTAAACAAAATAGCAGACAAAATGAAACATTTCCACTCCATCTGGGTTGAATGCTGAGGCATATTTAATTCATGACACTAGGACACAGCATGCAAAGTTTGCTTAAACAAACCCATTTCCCCGTCCAACTGATTTCCCAGGTTGTCTTGGGCAGTGTGCTGCTCAGCAGGTTGGAAATGTTGTTTGGGACCACAAATAACCAGCACAGTGTTTTCAATTATCAGGATATGTCAACACGTTTATATTCTCTGAAGGTTTATCCAATGCCATCAGCACAAATATTTTTCTTTAATTTTTATCAAGACTGAATAAAAAACCTTAGCTTTATTAGTTCTTCTTTATTACATTCACCTCTGTTCTCCTGCCCTTGGGATCAAGCTTTACTGCTTTCTCTTTATTCAAATCTTTCATCTTAAAATGTTGTCTTTGACGTTTTCTGAGCAGATCTTCCAAGCCCATCCAGTTTGCACCCTTGGTCTTTTAATCCTGCCAACGAGTTCCCTCTGCGTTATGCTGGTTCCAATCATCTTCAGCTCTTAGGAACAGCTCTCCCTCAGGTCAGTGAGGGCCTTAGTGATACCGTCCTGGTTTCCCCCTGCACAGTTGCACTACAGCTTTGTGACCATAGTAAGCCCCTCACCACACATTTCTAGGTTTTGGTTTTCTTTTAACCTATACCAAATCATTATGTGTCTGTATACCTAAAGCTCAGAGCCATGCCCTCCTCTCTCTCCGACCTCCAGCTGCAGTGCACAGCCAGGACAGCAAAGACCACTTGGTCCTCCAGATTTCTCTGATTTTCATTGGATAACCACCCACTTTCTTGACACTTTTGCTTAAATCTCTAAAAAATAACTGGAAGCTTAGCTTGTTTGTGATACTTGTAATTTACTGAACCCTGGTCTTTTTTTTTTCTTTTTCTTTCTTTTTATTAATTTATTGTTGTTACATCTCAATGTTTATCCCATCCCTTGTATCCTCCCATTCTTCCTTCCCTCCCATTTTCCCCTCATTCCCCTCCCCTATGACTGTTCCTGAGGGGGATTACCTCCCCCTGTATATGCTCATAGGGTATCAAGTCTCTTCTTGGTAACCTGCTATCCTTCCTCTGAGTGCCACCAGGTCTCCCCCTCCAGGGGACATGGTCAAATATGAGGCACCAGAGTTCGTGAGAAAGTCATATCCCACTCTCCACTCAACTGTGGAGAATGTTCTGACCATTGGCTAGATCTGGGTAGGGGTTTAAAGTTTACCGCCTGTATTGTCTTTGGCTGGTGCCTTAGTTTGAGCGGGACCCCTGGGCCCAAATCTGCCTATCATAATGTTCTACTTGTAGGTTTCTAGGACCCTCTGGATCCTTCTACTTTGTTATTCTCCCATGCTTCTCTCATTTAGAGTCCCAATAGGATGTCCTCCCCTCTGTCCCAGTTTCCAGGAAACTGAACCCTGGTCTTTTACCTTAGTTAACACCACCAAAATTTCCAGCCATTTGAACGCTAAAACACATTCACCTTCTAGTTTCTTTCTGTTGCTGCAATAAAAAAATACCCTGACCCCCCTCCCCCATCAATGTACGGGAGAAGGAGATTTATTTCATCCTATGATTCCAGGCTATACTTTACCATCATGGAGAATTCAAGGCAGGAACTTCAAACAACTAGTTACAGCAGGCTAGTCCACAGTGACGAGCAGGGAGGAGTGGGTGCAGGCTAGTCCACAGTGACGAGCAGGGAGGAGTGGGTGCAGGCTAGTCCACAGTGACCAGCAGGGAGGAGTGGGTGCAGGCTAGTCCACAGTGACCAGCAGGGAGAAATGGGTGCAGGCTAGTCCACAGTGACCAGCAGGGAGGAGTGGATGCAGACAGGTTTACCTGCTTACTTGTGCTCATCTTGATTTCTCCACTTTTACTCAGCCCAGAATTCCTTACCTAGGGAATGGTGCCATCCACCCTGGGCTGGGACTTCCTATACCATATCAATTAACTTAATTAAGAGCATTTCTGGCAGCTTTGCCTACCAGTCAATTCAGTGTAGAAAATTCTCTATTGAGTTTTTCTTCTCAGGCGATTCTAACCTGCGTTGACAGTTAAAGTTAACCATGATAAAAGTCAAAGGTATTTTTCCTACTTAACCAAGTGTACCCAATGCACAAACAATCCTGACATCTTCTAAATGCGTTTAGAATCCACGTGCCTCCTTGTATTTCTATCACTTTGAATCCTTTCTCTCCTGGATTATAACAGTCAGATTCTCTCTGTAGTCTCCTTTCCCTCGCCCTCACACCCACCCTTCACTCCTTTTCTATATGGCTGACAAGGGTATATTTGTTTTAAAAAGTAGTACTCAGATCATCTCACCTTCCTAAGTAACAGTTACGATGATTTTGCGCGTTATCTCGCAAAAAACGAGCCGGGTCCTTATCAGGACGTGCGTGTTGTCCATCTGTTGAGAAACCCCTTGTTTGCTTCAGTTACTTAATCTGCATTATCTTGCGTATGCTGTTCTCTGCATTCTAGCACCCCACAGGACACCCAGCCTTTCCATCCTGAACACTGTCTTCTTCCCTGTGGGAGGCACCGAAGTTCTCACGCTGTGTGTTGATCTAGTTTCTCTTCAAGGTTTTCATGTCTGGTTTATACCATTCTGTTCTCTTAGCTTCACTTCTCTCGGCTGTTTTCTCTAAGAAAGTTTCCTCGGATTACTAAAATGCTACCTGCATAAGGTTTAAGTAGAGATATAAAATGGAAGGACGGTGACATTTTACTGAAGAAGTTCACGTCGAACTGTGTACCAAAAATCAGAAATCTCTGCGAGTCCTTTGGCCAGCCCTTGTCAGGTGTCTCTCATTGACTGGCATTTCCTACAGGCCATTCCGCCGCTGCTCCACTCAGCAGCCACACACTTGTTGTTTCTCGACCTCATTTTTCATATTCTCAGAAAATTTCCAGCATTATTTATGCCAGACAGTTTAGTTCTGTCTTTGCTATGCCTGGAAATCCCGGAAGAGCTCATCCTGCTATCCAACAGGAAATACTCTGTTGACCTTCGGAGGGGCACTCTGTGCATCCTATCTAAGGAGGGTTCCGTGCTACCTTTTACAACAAAACTTAAAGCCACCCACTCTGACAACTTCTATCACTGACCTCCACATCGTCGCTAGGTGGCAGTAGCACACTGATCTTAGTTTTGCTGGCGCCTTCACAGGTTTGCCTACTTAGAGCAGAGATGCTCCAAAGACTAACTAACTGCACATGGGCCAAACTCCCCAAAGAGGAAGGCAGCTCCTAGGAGAAAAAGGATCCTAAGAGGAGCTTATGTGTCCAGGAGACACTCTTTGCAAGTGTGATGAGAAATTCCTGTGCAAGAACACTGAGAGGCCACAGCGGTTTGGAATTCTTTATGATAGTTAAAGGTGCAAACTGCGGACATGCATAAGGAACACACAACAGTGCCTCCCGGCACTCAGGAGGCAGAGGCAGGCGGATCTCTGTGAGTTTGAGGCCAGCCTGGTGTACGGAATAAAGCCAGGATAGCCAAGGCTACACAGAAAAATAACCCTGTCTCAAAAAAAACAAAAAACAAACAAAAACAAACAAACAAAACCAAGCAAACAAACAAGATCCACTGTGGGGTCACGCAAAGAGCATCAGTATCGTATGGGAGATCTGATGTGCATGGTAAGCATCTAATGTGTACCGGAGGAACAGATCCTGGAAGACGATGGGAGAAATTACACAATGAAGGGCTTTCTAGCCCAAAGTGGTTTTACGCATACTGGTGCAGCCACTCAGTGTCAGCTGAAATGATTGCCCAGGGCTAGCGCGGTAGGACCAAAGGCACTGCTTTGCTCTGAGCAGGTAGACTCTGGACTACCACGAAGATGTTTGTTGTGGAGGTAATTCTCAAGCAATAAGAAATGCTTGGGGGTGGGTTGGGGTACGGAAGGCGCTCAGGTCAGAGGCTAGGGATCCTAAGTTAGCGATGCACTTTAAATGTGGCACATTTAGAATGAAGTTACTTGTGGAGCCAGTATCGAATTAAAAAAAAAAAAGGAAATAAATGTAGAATGCTGCCTGAGGGTTTTTCCCTCCTGAAATCTGTACTCAGAAAAATTATTTGTTAATAATCCTCATTTGGCAAGTAATAGTGCATTACCTTAAACAACTACTGCAGTATATTCATGAAATAAATGGGGTCATCTTGTAATCCTTTGCAACATTAAGTAAATGTGTTCATGGTAATTTACCAATAAACACATGTCCCTCCATTGATTCTAATTCCTAATATACATAAAGCGATGTATTTCCTCAGCTCGTGACCCCATCTGTGACTTTGTGGTTAGGTGGAGCTTATTCTACGTGCTTAGAATTTGACGACGGATTATACCCTCTACCACCCTTTGTTCCTCCTCTTCTCTGTGTCTTTCAAAAAAAAAAAAAAGCCATTGCTGATCTCTGTCTATGTGTAGAAAGCACCTGGATAGACGCTAGAGGTGCAGTGTGGTAGGTCCAATCCCCTACTTCAGGAGACTCAAATGCTGCCACGGATCACTAAACATGAAGGCAAATTCAAGCAGTTCTTGGCAGACTGATGAACACAAAGATGGAGACAGCTGATGAAGACAGTCAACAGGAGAAGCATTTGGGATACAGTTGACTCAATAGACACAGTTCCAGAGGTAGTAGTTAAATAATGAGTAAGGTTAAGGTGTAGTGAGGCGGAGGGGGCGTAGAGTGGAGAAGCAACAAACCCTGGTGGCAGAATGATGCTGTGTGTGCAAATTTGCACACGTGTAGTCTGGTTTCTGTGGTTTCACTTGTGTGTATGGAACTCTCTACAGGGAGTTCTGTGTAGCCATATTTTCCCAGGTACCTTTCCTAGTGGCAGGAAACCCAGTTATTCTAAACTTAATGTCTTGGGTAAAATTGGCTGCTGGCTCAAGGTGTCATGGGTATATACGTTCATACCTTATGGTAAACTCCAGTACCTTTTCAAAGTCTCAGCTTTCTGTTTAAGAATCAGCACTGTGCTTTTATGTCATCTGAGCTCTGTCTACATGTTAGTGTGAAGCAGGTGTAAAAGAAAGTACCCACATCATCAGTACAGCAAAGTGCTAGAAGGCCAGAGCCTCTGGCTGGGGGTCTCCTTCACTACTTTAACTGAAACAGTGTCAGAAAGTGTGACACAAAACAACTTGTCAGCAATTAATAATTCACATATTTTTTATATTTTTATTTGGTGTTTAAACCTTTGCATTCTCTTTTATTGCCGTATGTGATTCTTTTGTGAGAGTGAAGCATTCGCTAGGCTGGAGCCAATGACAGAACAGATAGATGGCAGACAACAGGTGTCGTTTGGAAGGCATGGAACACACATTACAGTGATAAAGAGTGGTCACAGAGTTCCTGCTGCCTTCTGAACCAAGCAATATATCTTAGTGAACTCAAATGCTCCTATGTATTTTGAGGACTTTGAGGTCTAGTGGTTAGATGTCGCATAAGATTCATTTACAAACCTGACTAGCCAGGTACAATCCCGACATGGGAAGGGGATGCAGGAGGCCCATGAGTTCAAGGCCAACCTGAGCCACACAGTGAGACCGTTCTGAAAGCAAAGCAAGCAATTTGTTAAGCCATATTAAAATACTAGCTTAACAGACAGTATAAATATTCATAAGTGCTATCCAGAATGCTGAGTGAGGGAGAACAATGAAGCCATTGTCTCTATTTTTCAGTACTAATAAAGCCAGTACATTTTCTTCTGGAATCATTTTCAAACACAAGAAAGAAAATAAGCACTGGATAAAAAAAAAAAAAATAAGATAGTGGACACATACCTGGCAAAATGAGAAAAATAACTATTTCCCATGCACCACCATTATATCTCATCCTTATTCTGTTCCAACCTCTTCTCTTATGGTTTTGACTTCCAGTTAGCGGATTGGTAGAATTTGAGGAGAAAAATCCTGATTGAGCAAGTTGCCATGGCAACCTTGCACTGTAGTTATATTTTTCTGTCTGTAACTATAAATGGTAAACTGTAACCTTTCTAATTACGCTGCAGCATTCTTAACTCTATTGGTACCAAATTCTCTACCAAGTTTCATCACACACACACACACACACACACACACACACACACACACACACACACACACACACCCAACAGATCTCGTTTTCATCTCAAAGAAAAGCTTCACATTAGCTAGAATCACTTATAAGTATTAACATCATCTGGCACTGATGCCAAATGCCTTAACAGTCATGCCTGTGTGTCTAGATTGCATATTCTAGACAGCTAAAATAATTAAGACAATAACCTGCGTATAGGTTTGTCATTTCTTTGAAGTGACATTTGAGTAGAGTCAGAAAGCTGGCTCAGCATAGGCAAGTAAAGGCCTTGACCTTGAGCAAGGACTTGCTTTTTCTTCAGTTGTTCAGGGACAACTCAAGCAGTCCCAGGCCTCCCCATGTCAATTTTAAGCAACTCATATATTCAAACTAGTGAAACCAGCACTTTGCCCAATACTGATTTCCATGGCCCCTCCCTCCCCTGCAGTCCCTGTTATTTCTTTCTCTGCCAAAGACCAATTGAGGTTGTAGAAGCCAAGAGATAGATGGTCCAGGTCCAAAGCAGAGATGAGGAAAAAGCTTGGAGAGTCAGGATACTTGGGATTTGTCACTTGCCAAAACATCACCCTGCCTTAACCATAAATGCCAGGCAGATTGAACAAGAAAGAAATAGCTTTGGTATTTAGCAGTATTGCCTGAATCTCTATCAGAGATGGCATATTTCACCTCAAAGTACAAATGCTCGGGCACATTTAAATGGCTGTCTTTGGTCATTCAAATTGTAGTGAGAGTCATTTAAATCAGATTTCTTCCCTACTGATACTGGCTGAAGGCGAGCACAGTGAGGCAAGGCTTAGCTTGTGCAGTAAGCAGAGGAAAGGGGCAAAAGTTGCAAGCAGGGAGTCCTGAGTGTTATACCCTGTGGGTGATGGCACTATTGATCACAGCAGCGTCTTACGAGGACGTTGGAAGTAAGAGGAGCCTGTAAAGATTGTGTCGTTTTTCTTTTCTTTTCTTTTCTTTTTTAAAGATTTTATTTATTTTATGTATGAGTGCTCTATCTGCATGTACACCTGCAGGCCAAAACAGGGCGTCAGATCCCAGTATAGATGGTTGTGAGCCACCATGTGGTTGCTGGGAATTGAACTCAGGACCTCTGGAAGAGCAGACAATGCTCTTATCCACTGAGCCATCTGTGTCGTTTTTCTTAAGGCTGTCTTTGTACTTGGGAAATGAGGCAACTTACCTTTTTGTCTTCTAATCTCTCAGCTGTTAAAACACACACACACACACACATACACACACACCAGATTCACAGATGGTGTAGGTTATTCTTGAGTGTGTACGAAGCGTGCACAATCCCTCCGTGTTCTAGTGTGCTTCAGTGGCAGACGGTGTTTTGTTGCAGAGATGCACACAGTTCAGTTATCCACTCACTGCAGGGAAAATGTCAGGGCTTTGAACAGTCCACCTGGCTTGGGTGAACAGACATGAATGATCCTCTTAGGTAAATGCCAACAAGGGCTAGGTCACGTGATGAGCATATGCTTGACCTTGGAAAGCCCTCACAGGTTTTGGTCAGAGTGGTTGTTGCTTTTGTATGCGCACTAGCAGAGGAAAAGAACTGTACTTGGTTCATTTTCTTAATGTCATTTAATTCTTGCAGGTTAGGAAAAACCCTGTCAGCTATTCTAATATTCTAATATGTTTAGATACCTGCGTTTCTAAGGACCAGCTGTCCACTGTATCCTTTTGTATATTTGTTTGTCAGATGTACTTATTTTCTCATCAAATATACATTCAAGTATTTTCCCTTGAATGTTTTATTTGCTTATTGGTGAATTCGGAAAATTAAAGAACATATCTTTTATCAGATATATGATTTATACTTTTTAATGTGTTGCTGACATTTTTCAATCTTTTTTTTTTCCTTTTGGTTTTTTGAGGCAGGGTTTCTCTGTGTAGCCTTAGCTGTCCTGGACTCACTTTGTAGACCAGTGATCTGCCTGCCTCTGCCTCCCTGAGTGCTGGGATTACAGGCCTGTATTTGCTAGATCAAAAATTAAAAAAAAAAAAAAACAAAAAAAAAACAACAACAACGTTGAAATCTGATTTTTCATGTTTTGTTAGGTGAATTATGCTTTTGAAAACATGTCCAAACAATGGTCACACAGAGTTTCTTCTAAATATTTTTTAGTCTCATGTTTTACATATAGTTCTATGGTCCATTTTGAGTAGATGATATTTTAGTGTTGATGTGTTTTTCCACCTCATCTGATAATGGCTAGGCTATTATTGCAAAAACTTTTTGCAAAAGACCTTTTTGCAACAACTACCTAAGGACTAAAAACTAGTGTGACTGAACCAGTATTTTATAAGTTAGGTCTCTATGTGTCTATTGACCAACTGTTTTCATGTGGTTGTTTTTTTTTTTTTTTTTCTGTTGCTAATGCCACCCCCCAAATTTGAAGTTAAGTTCTTATCAGGAAAAGATACATATTTAGCTCATAGCTTTGGAAATGATCTGCGTAGCTAAGAGAGAAGAGCGAATCGTGAGAGAGGACAACAGACTGAGACATTGTGCCAATTCTCTTCTTACTAATTCACTTTTATAGGAACTCAGAAGGACGCATACACAATGATTCACTAGCGATTTTCCTCTAGACACCATAACCAGAAGGCTCTACCCGCCTCATTGCCATGCGCGAGACCAATCCTTCTGACAGAGCAGCCTTCAGGGTACAAACTACATCTAAACTAGAGAACTGACTGCTGTGGACTTATGTTCTGGATCAAATATAAAGTTAAATTTTATTCACACAGCAGTATCCATATAAACTTCCAATAGCCCACTACTCAAAGGTTGAGTTACTTGGTCTATAAAGAAGCAGCCAGGGCCTTCAGGGATGGAGACTCCTGTCCAGTCCCTGTCTTCTCGAATGGCCATCCGGACCAGCCTGTCTCCGTAGGTCAAGAAGCCGAGACTCAGGAAGCACAAGCATGCTTTCCATGGTCACACAAAGTGGGCCACAATGCCAGTTTAGAGCCTGAAACTCAGCACTCAGGTTTAGAAAGTGACGTCATCACAGCCTTTGAACACGGTCCTGGGCCTTGTAAGCTCTCAGCAAGGGCGAGCTGTACTTTTTCTGGCCTCATACACTGATACCTATCCAAACACTAAAACGTGGTTGGCAGTGAAACAAGTCCCTGTAGAGCTGACCGTGGAAGCTTCTCTGGATTTGAACTCAGAATCCTCCTGAGTTAGCCTCCTGAGGGCTTGGAGTACAGAGATGCGCTACCGACCTAGCATCCTTTGAAAAACAAATTTGCACCTAAAATACTTGATTAGCTGTAGTATGGCAAAGAAAAAAGAAGCATGTGGTTGACATCAAAAGGATGGTCCAAAACCGTGGCTGTGATACTTACTGCCAATGTGGTATAAGGAAAGTTACATAACTTTCTAACCCTCAGGGGGAAAACGCACCCACGTGTTAGGCTTCTGGAACTAATAAAATTATGGAGGTGAGAACCTGCCAGTGCTGATACCCAGTCATTCCTAAAGAATTTTTAAAACTAATTTTCCAGAATTATATTTTAGATTTTACACTCCAAGGAATGTAGTAGACATTGGAGATTTTGATCATTGGCTGGGCATCTCAATATTTGGAGTTGTGGTTGGAGCACCGGGCCCTCAGCCACACTTAACAGAGCATTTCCCCTCCTCTCTTTGTCTTTGGGCTATAGTTTTCATGTGTCTCTCTTGAAAACTGCCTTTTCATTCCTTGAAGCAACTCTTTACAACTACATCTGCTAACGTGGTGGCATAGATCCTGTGAAAGCTTGTAGGATGCCAGGAAGGGCAGAGGCGGGAGTGCGGGGGTATCTATGCTCAGGCATCACATCTCCAAGCAGAATTCAATTGCCATCACTCCAATAAATGTCTTTTGTTTCCTTCTCTTCACAACACTCCAGGCCACAGCTTCCTGCCTAGCTTTCATTTTTAATCCCCTTGCTTGGATCACATAGGGTTGCTGGCACAGTGTGAATGACTTTTCTCATCCTCCCCTCCCCCCGGGCTTGGGTTCTGTCATCTGTGGCTGTCAATGCAAAGATAGAAATGGAAGCTCCTCTGAGGTGAGGGGTAGCCTATGGGAACTGGCCTGCAGCTGACCCAGCAGGGGGTAAACCTACCGCCCAGAGAGCTAAGTTAGTTCCACTGTTCTTGGCTTTCACAACCTCATATCCACTCCCCCCCCCCACCAGAACTACCCCAACCATCTCAGATCTATTTTTTTTCCTCTGCCAACATCTACCTCCCAAACTCACTCAACAAATACATCCAGACCCTTCTGAAGCTGTAGCCATTCTAAGGTAGAAGACATCTTACATTCCATTGATGTGAAGCTGGTATAAGAAAAGCTTGACACCCCACTTCTCTATTTTTTTTATTTTTTTATTAATTTATTCATATTACATCTCAATGGTTATCCCCTCCCTTGTATCCTCCCATTCCTCCCTCCCTCCCATTTCCCCTTACTCCCCTCCCCTAGGACTGTGACTGAGGGGGACTTCCTCCCCTGTATATGCTCATAGGGTATCAAGTCTCTTCTTGGTAACCTGCTATCCTTCCTCTGAGTGCCACCAGGTCTCCCCATCCAGGGGACGTGGTCAAGTATGGGGCACCAAAGTTCCTGTGACAGTCAGACCCCACTCTTTGCTCAACTGTGGAGACTGTCCTGTCCATTGGCTAGATCTGGGTAGGGGTTTGAAGTTTACTGCACGTATTGTCCTTGGCTGGTGCCATAGTTGAGTGAGTTAACCCAGAAGCAGAAAGACTCCAATGGTATATTCTCACATATCGGCATACTAGCCCAAGGGGCATGTCCCATGAAAGTATTCCCTTACCAGGAAAGTGGGACAGAGGAGAGGACATCCTATTGGGACTCTAGGTGAGAGGAGCATGGGAGAATGGCAAAATAAAAGGATCCAGAGGGTCCTAGAAACCTACAAGTAGAGCATTATGATGGGAAGATCTGGGCCCAGGGGTCCTGCACTTCTCTATTTTATAACCATCCTTTCTGTGTGGTGACTGCTCTCCTGCTTGTCTGCATACCCAGTGCCCCATGCAGTCCTATTATTGCCTGCAATTGGTCCTTCCCTATCTTTCATCTAGGGTGAAGACCTCAGGCCCGCCCTACGGTCTTTCTACGCTTTACTCCTACTGCCGTGTTGCGTCTCTTTAGATCTGTCCCTCCACTCCTGGGTCTGATAACTCCTCAGCCTCACCTTAAACACCAGATCAAGGGTTCTGCCATCTTTTCCATAGTGGCATATTCTCCAGATGCCATTTTTCTTCCACCATAGACTCCACAGTGTCTTGTTGCAATTGTCAGCGTTCATATCCACCCGTATCCTTTGCCATCACATTCTGTTGTACTCTTGGGTGAACTGGCAACTTATTTACCTTTAAGCCTCTGCTTAGTCTGTTTCCATATAGCTGTATATGGCAAGAAAAGACTATGCTCAAGAGCCATCTTTTAACTCCATGGGTAGTAACATAGTATACCACTGCAGGTACCCAGGGTCCCTTGAGAGGCAGCGGAGCCTGATGGGTATGGAGCCAAACCTCATGACTCAGATCCCATACTCTTCCATTTGCATAATTTGTATAACTAGGAGATGTTTGTTTTCATTGTTTCTGGCTCAGTCTTTTCATCTGTGAAATGGGAAGGAACATATATTTAGCTCTGGGATTGTAGTAAGGATTGACTGAGTTAACAAGTAAAATATGTCTAGAAGAGTTCCTGATGTATAGTAGTCTCTTAGAATAGTGTGTTGTTTACTGGTCTACTTACTTTTCTGATCTCTCAGGGGACATTTTCATATGTTATCTCTCTCTCTCTCTCTCTCTCTCTCTCTCTCTCCAAATCCTGCTTGCTTTCTTCACTTTAAATCAATGACTTTGATTTTCATTTTATTTTAGGAAATAGAAACAGACAAAAGACAATTTTTTTTTTCCTGCCCCAAATCAGCTGATTACTTCAGCTGGTCTGGTCTCCTCTGTTTTTATACAGTAAGCGAGGCTGTGTTTCCATCAAAGACCAAACACACACACACACACATGTACACACACACGCACGCACGCACGCACGCACGTGCTCTTGTACCTTGAGCTTTACGGTAAAACATCTATTTCAATTCTTCTCCCTCCTTCCCTATTGTCTCCTAAATCTGCTCCTATAGTGCATACAACCCCTACCCCCCATAAACTCAGTGTTCTATCAGAACTGCTCCTATCAGTGTTGTCAATAATGACCTAACCACTATGCCAAAGTCATGCTAATTTTACAGTCCTTACCTACAATGTTTTGCTCGTCAGACCTGGGGGGTGGGGCTTGCTCAGCTGGTTTCCAGAGTCCCACCTCCTTCCTCACTTTTATCCTCTTCTCTCTCGGCCACTCTTCCTTGGGCTCCTTTGCTATAACTTCTCATATTTTCGACTCTAAAATGTCATGGGATTCGAGGCAGGAACCCTTGGCTGCCAGTTTGTCTCTCTTTACAATAATTTCTTTGCTTATCTCATAAAGTTTCAAAGTGTCAAATGTCACCTCTAAGCTGATGTTCCAGCTGCCCTCGGGGTATTTATCACTTCCGGCAAGTCTCAGCTCTAATTTCGCCTGGCACAGAGGCTTTCCAAGGCCATGCTGAGGAAACGAGAGTGCCTATACCCATTACTCTATGTCTTTACTTTGACCTTTCTTTCTTCTTTATTTTTACTTTCTTTCTGTGTGGGGTTTTTTTTTGGGGGGGGTGGTGGTTGGGTACAATAGGTCTTATTTGTATATTTAAAGCCTTTGGAAACTAAAACATCATTTTCTTCATAAAATGCATGCCACACAGAAAACTACCAAGCAAAGCTTCCTGACTAAAACTATGATCACATTCAGTCCTGAAAATGCCCAACAATCCTGTTGGAGAGCTTACTACAGGTGGAGAAGGAGAATAAGGTTAACCGTGGCCACAGAGCTGCTGGTGCAGGTAGCCTTAGGGCACGTCTACCCAGCAGGCCATCAAGGGCTCGGGTCCCAGACTGTGAAGCATTCTCTCTAGGTACAGCGCTTAGCACCAGGACACCTGAGAGCACTGAAGTGGCACTGCCTGGGTCGGTGGGGTGGGCCAGAGTGACACGGCATTGGTGAGAGCTGACTTCATCCACGGTTAAATATACTTGCCTGTTTCCAGTTCCCTTGTCACCCAATCATGTGGACTCTTGAGGCCTGCTTTGTTGCCACACCGGGAGCTGGCTAATGGTATATCTTATATTTTGTCAGTACTGAGGTGTCATGTGCTGATAATGTTTAAGTCAAGAATTGTTAAAATTAAAAAAAAAAAAGAATTGTTAAAATCTCCAAAGCAACTTTTCTTTGAGATCTATAACAGAAGAAAATTTGCAGCCAGGCATGTTAGTACATGCCTTTAATCCCAGCACTCAGGAGGCAGAGGCAGGTGGATCACTGTGAGTTCAAGGCCAACCTGGTCTACAAAGCGAGCCCAGGACAGCCAAGGCTACACAGAAAAACCCTGTCTCAAAAACCCAAAAGTAAATAAAATAAAATAGTTGGCTGCTTTAGAGTCTGTGCTCTGTGACTGCAGACCTTTCAGCTTCCCCATCCATGGGGTCGTGAGTTTGGGAGACATTTCCATGTATGTGATAGATATGGTTGGTTCAAAGATATTAAAATGCACACTGTTTCCATAGTGTAATGAACTGCTGTTCTCTGTTTCAAAGAGACCCAGCTGGCCACCCTCCAATACCTCCAAAACCCTGCTCTCCCATTGCGTCTCCTAAACAACTGAGGCGGAATCACAGGTAAGAACTTGCCCTTCAGAATGTCTTGCCAGGCTAAAGCCTTTGTGAAAACATGGCTCTGCTTTCTCTGTACATGCATGATTGCAAAACTCACAGAACTTCTGACTCTATCAATACGCATGTTCGATCATTTTTGCTCTAGCATGGTGGTGGCTATTACCTGTCTTATGGAATTGAACCTTTGAACTAGCCATGGGCCAATAGAATTGGAAGTGTTTGTATGAAGTTTTTTTATATATTAGCACTTGATATAAATGCATGTATATATTGGGCATATATCTCACGCCTATTAAACATAAGCCACATTAAACTATATGTAAGTATATTTTATTCCTACTTTTTGTAGTTAGGTTTCCCATTGAGAGCTGTATATTGTGATAAAGGATATTCTTACAGTTTTGTGTTACTACTCAAGTCCTCAATTATGTTAGAAATACCTTTAGGCTGTTACTTGATTTTTTTTTAAACTAAGGACTTTAAATTTTTATTTTAAAACTATAATGATTTTTGAAGAATATTCCAAATAACTTATCTCCTTGCCAGGAAAAACACACTAGCTTTTCTACTTTGAACTTCCGTCACTCTGTCATTAATATTTAGAAACAAATCAGAGTCTTGACAATCTTCCTATGTGCCTGCTACATAGTTTGATAATCTTGAGCCATTTTTCACCACGGGCATCCCAACTTTTCATTAGGACTGTGAGGTTAAACCCCAGTGTACCAGTGGAGACTGAGAGCTGCTTGGACGCTTGCTTTCACTTCTTTTTATTTTGCCTCTTGAGGAACATTCTTGACACCATGCAAGAGACAATTATAGAACTATTATTCATAGGTCACACTTACAGAAGCATTTTAATTAATTTATTTTTACATATACATTTATATTATTACACACATATGCAATAAACTACATACAACAAGAAGAATCATGAAACAATCAGGAATTATCTAAATGCTACATTCATAGAGTTTTGGCTATTTGTATTTGGCAATGTTGAAAGAAACATCTTTTCTATTTTTTTTTTTTCCACTAAGAGGATGACCTACCTGCAAGAAGTCCTGAGCAAGGAACAGGACTGAGTGGCACTGTGTGCTCATCCTTAGGGGGTAAAACTCCAGAGCTGAAGTTCCACCTGTAAGGTCCCTCCAGAGTCTGAAATTATGTCCTTAGGATATTGCTTTAATGAGTCAGGGGAGAGGTTTTCACTGAACTAATTAATGGTATGGATTAGTTTTATAACTTTTCATTTCTGCAATGATTATAATTATCTCATAAGAACAATGTCTCAAGCTTCCTGTCTTATCTGATTGGTCCTCTTAGTCCTATAGTATAAAGCAATTAAGTCACAGTTAGAATAGATTTTGTTTTTTAAAGAAATTGAAATAAGTTGTCCTTGTACCACCTAAAATCTAATCTAAAATCATTGACACTAGAGGGCGGCTCATGTTTGTATTCAGAAAAAGCTAAATTCCATAGGAATTGGTCAAATCCATTTTTACTATTTTCATTTCTTTCTTCCACTAATGATCCGAAAAATAAAATTGGAACAACTTGCATGTTTTAAAAACCCTGATTACTTTAATCACAGCATGGTGATTTTAATGAAGGCATATGAAAGGGAAGTGTTTTCTATGTAATTAACACATGTCCTCAGGAGAACAGAACATAGTTGAATATAGCTTCTTGAGAATAAGCAAGAACATATAAGTAGGTCAACCAAATCTGAGGAAAAGAGAGAAGTCTTAGCAATCCTGACAGCGCATTGTACAAAGTACTGCTGTCAGATTCATCTGGCCCTTCTCAGTGTGGTAGAAGTATTTGAAATATAGACTTATTTCTGATCTTCCCTGAGCAAATACAGTTCTTGATGTTATTCACATGGGATAAGTCCTTAAGAAAAATGTTATTTTGGCGAACAACAAAAAAACATTCTTAGCCAGGCATAGTGTCACACATGTGTAATCCCAGCACTCAGGAGGCAGAGGCAGGCGGATCTTTGTGAGTTCGAGGCCAGCCGGGTCTACAAAGCAAGTTCAGGACAGGCATAGCTACACAGAGAACTCCTGTCTCAAAAAATATATATTAATATTTAAAGTGTTATATCACTGTTAGAGGTGAGGAAAATGTTTTGATGACTGGAAATATAAATGAACAATGTTTTGATCAGACACAACTAAATAGACTTTGTGGTTTAAAACATATGAAAAGAAATCAATATTGTAAAATGAGCGCCTTGTACTTTTTAAACTTTCAAAAGGGGAGTGGCTGAATTTTAGTCAATCCTAAGAACTAGGGTAAATTTTTTGTCAAGTAGTATAATATTTATATTTACTGGTATCTTCTGATATATATGAGTTTCTTATCTAACATGTATTATTTTTAAAAATCTAGGCAAACACATGCAACTACAGCAGGTACCTGTGAAGAAGCCAGTAGACATGCAGAAAGAAATATAAGGTACAAATTTCTGTCTACATGTATGTATTGTACCAATGGTAAAAAAAAAAAAAAAAAAAAAAAAAAAAAACTGCTTTGTTGAAGCATTGTAAATTAATAAATTAGATAAAAATGTTTTCTTGACAACTTTAGCTATACTGAGTAAACTGTTTGTTTGTTTGTTTGTTTGTTTGTTTTTGAGACAGGGTTTCACCGTATAGCCCTAGGTGGCCTAGAACTTGCTATGTACACAGGCCAGCCTCAATTTTACAGAGATCCATCTGCCTCTGCCACTAGAGAGCTGATATTAAAGTGTGGCACCATGCCTTGCTAGGCAATACATGTTTTTGTTCTTTACATTTGTCATAAGATTTACATTGCAAATCCAAAGTTGTCTGAACATAAGGACACTGTGCGGTGAGACCGCTTGAAGGAAGGAGGCTTGCTCATCTCTGTCTTCTCTGTACTTGCTTCAAGATACAGGGCACTGTTGCTCTGCGAGTATAAATGAGCAAGGGGAAATAGTTTTGCTTGGTTGAACTTGTAACACAAAAGCTTCTGTTGGTTCTGGCTGCAGAATCCGTACTCCACATCTCCTACAGCACCAGGACAGGTTCACACATCGCGTGGACTTGTTCGGGTGAGGAGGCATTTTCTGAGTATCTGCTTTCCCCACCACGGTCCTTATTCACACCTGCCGTGAACACCCTACCTATTTTAGCATTTATTCTAGCTATGTTTTCTCTATATTTCTTCTTCTTTTTTATTTAGAAAAAACAATGGCTTTTGGAAAAAAATTTTTTTAAGAGCAAGGCATGATGACACACGCCTGCAATCCCAGGAGGAGGCAGGAACAGGAGGATTTTTGCACGTTTGAGGTTCTAGGATAGTCAAAGCTACCTAAGGAATATGGAGCATGGGAGAAACAGTCTGAGAAAAGGAAGAACCCACCAGCTGGTTATCCAACACCAAGCTGTCAGCCCTAAAGTCGTACATACAAGGAACATTTTACAGACTGAGCAGTTTTTACTTATGTACAATTAATTTTAAAAAAAGTCCATGAATGTATCTGGGATGGTTTAGAGGGTGGGATAAGAGGGGGAAATTAAGCTATTACATTATAATCTCAATTTTTTCAGTTGTTAGTTTAGCCTTTAATGGGTGAGCCATCTTTCCAACCCAGAAACAATTTTTTTTAACAAACTGAAAAAAATACAACATTGATATTTTATAGTTGTATAGTTTCATCAGTATCATAAGCCAGCTTAAAGTGAAAAAGTGACTGAGAAATCTCCCAAAGTCAAATTTCTTTTATGTTTTCACTTTGACTGTCCAAAGAGGCCCAGTTTGAAGCACAGGCCACACATGTGCTCTACACTTGGGGGAATCTGGCTTCCCTGTACTTACAAACTCCTGCGAAGCTCGCCACCTCCCACACTGTTCTGCATGTGTCACATGATGTCAGTGCATCTTCTGTGAGGGCTCAATGCTCCATTCTGCTGAAGGTACCCCATGGCAAGGAAGGATGCTAGTGTCTGTGTGCACCATGGGTGAAGACATTGGGATCAACTCGTGATTGTACTAAACTCATCATTCCTGAGTGTGGAATACCCTGCTCTTCACCAGAAATTCTAGCAAGTTATCCCTGACTGTAGTAGCACCATCTCCACTGACCTGATTCTCTTTCTGTTCTTTGAAGGACTGAGGACCTTGATGACATCACCAGAGTGGCTCCTTCACTTCAGGAAACTGACAAGGGGTGAGATCCCAGAGCTCCCAAGCTTGTTTTTCTTGCCTGTTTTTATTTATTGTTTTAATTAAAAAAATTTTTTTTTAAAATTTTGTCTAAAAGCTAGCCAGTACCTCTGTAATTTCTAAATATGAGCCAATCCCCCATGCTGTTTACTGTATATGATCAAGAAGAAAAAAAAAATCTCTCGGCATCCTTCTGTAAGCACCCATGCGTAGCGGGCGGTGCTGGTATTCACAGATGCCCATCTTCATCTTCCACTAGTCTACTCATCCTAGTGACATCAAATCTCAGTCCCACCTCCAGTCCTGTGTTTGTGTTGCTCCCCTAAATGCCCTTAGTACCTCCACTTCAAATATCCTTGGACCACGTTCACCTGTCCTCACAGATGTGCTGGTTTCTGCTTCTGTTCTTTCATCCCTGCAGGCTCAACTTTCTAAAACCATTCCCAGTCCTTCTACCCTTTTCCCTTTGGTGTAGTATAGGGATTCATAACCCAAAAGTCTACACTGTCTCCTGTACATACAGTGTCTTGTGCCAATTAGCATGCGTATTCACAGTTACTTACTCTCCTCTGGCCTCTCTTCCTTCTGCCCAATTGCTGCATGTGAATGGCAGATATATTTCTGTATATACCTGCCATGGCTCCCCCACTGTCCATTTAGTTATGTATGACTCTGTTTGCTAACCTGGATCAAGAATAATTCAGTTCCAAAATCATTTCTGACTTCACCCATGTTTATCCCATGGTTGATATCAGCGTGGACGACTTTCTACAATTTCCAGACACACGGGGTGTTTACTCGTCTCAGTGCCACTATGTCTACGTATCCAAACCTTACTAACTTTCAAGATCCGACTCACAAATCTTCCTCGTGTGCTCCAAGGAGTGTCACTCCTGTTTCTCTCAGTGACTAGAACCCAGCAACTTGTATTGCACACTGTCTAACCACATTCGCTTTTGATCTGTGCTGTCTATATAAATGTGCCACCTTCCATTTAATCTCATTGTCATCCCATTCATCACCATTTTCAGGGACCATATTTTGTCTCAGTCACCAGAGATCATTTACAAGCTAACATGCAGCTTTGTCCAAAAGAGTCATGCGCCACAATCCTGGATAACCTGAGACGTTCTTCCTTGTTTAATGTAGTTAAGCAATGATAAGAATTTGCCTACATTATGTCTCACTCAAAACCAAAACAGACAAAAAACTCAGAAGGGCTGAATGTGCTCATGCACACCTTCAGTGCCAACACTTGGGAGACTGAGCACAAAGGCCAGCCTTGGACTACAGAGTGACCCTCTCTCCACAAACACCGTTAACCTCACCAGAGAGGGAAGTGACTCTGGATTTTCTGTGCTGTTGATAGAAGCTTTGTATTAGATGGAGATGAGAAAGTATGTGCAGGCTTCATGCTAAAGTTTCATTTTCCTTTCATCTAAGCTCCTGTGTTTCTATTATTAATTTACTTCAAAGTATGCTCTTCTGGATTAGGGCTTAAGTCTAGGCATTATACATGATGAGAAAGTGACCTGTCACTGAGATTTCATTAGCTTTTTATTTTAAAAATTATTTTATATCAAACCAGCATCTTTTTACATTTCCCAGGCTTGCCTTGAGCTCACTCTGTAACCCAGGTCAGTCTTGAACTTGTGATCCGTTTGCCTCAACTTTCTGAGTATCTAGGATCACAGGTCTGCCCTGGCCATGCCAGTTTAGTATTTCATTTTTAATAACAGTGGAGCAAGTTTTCAGCTGGAGTCTGGGATGCTTGAAGGAAAGAGAGGTGATGTTGAAGAGCAAGGACACTGTACCATGAGTCACTCCACCCAGTGGGACCAGCAGTGGCCTGGCTTTCCCGCCCTGGGTCCCCAGCCACAGGCACAAATCTCACAGAGACGTACAGTCATCAGAGAGAGAGAGAGAAACGTACTCTGGGCTATCCAAAGGGAATAGAAAGCGCTTCATTATCCCAGCTGCCTTTTGTGGACTAGAAAGCCATTGCTATCTGATTAAGGGCATTTCATTTGTGGCAAAGACAATGGTGAAACTTAATATCTAAAGCTTTTTTTTTTTTTTTAAATCAATTTATAGTCATTTTGAAAGCTCAGTTTCTTCATTCAGAATGCTGTCTCCATGAGGTTTAATTTACCACAGAGCATCTTTCTTGTGATTTATGCTAATTTTCATGTGATAAACACCAGAGACCTTGGATCCTGGAAAAAAACATCTCATCATTGTGGCTCATGCCAGCCACAAAGGTCTGGGACTAAAACGTATGATTCCTACTGTTTCTCTTTCCCTTGGGATGGAAATGAATTTCCAGCCAGCCTCTGTCTCTCAGGTAGCACTTCAAGCAAGAAATGATAACAGAACGCCACGTTTGGGTACTAGGCAGGTTTTTTTCCCCCATTAAGGTAAAACATTATTCCTTTTCCTTTCCAGTCAGGGCCAGTAACTATTTTTCAAACATTTCAGTATTTATTCTCAAGTTTTAGTTTTATCATTAAGTGTGTAATATTGTTTTCAATGAAACATCTACTTATTGGTGATGAATCAAACATGTTGAAGGTCCCTGAGAGGACAGACCTGGACAGCTCTTGTGGTGATAGTGGTTTACCTGGCATCTTCACCACGCAGGACAGACTTACCCATTATATCTCTCTGAAACTGACACAGTGTCTTGCTGTGAACAAATTGAATTGAAAAGGTAAACATAGCAGGCATGTATTACATGAACAATATTGACAAGGTACTACTTATTATAATGGCTAAGATTAGGTGAGAATTTATGACTTCCTAGGCACTGTGCTCAGACTGTATATTAACTTATTGATGCTTTTTAAAGATGACCATGATTACTATTATTATTCTACCTATGGGGAAACTGTAGCAACATGAGCTGAAGCAATTCACTCAGGTCACCTATGAATCATGGGGTGCCTTAGATGGCAGTGTAGATGCCACTGGCTTACAAGCTTAAAGGTGTAAATACTGGTCTCCTGGCCAACCCTAACGATGACTCAAGAAGAGAGAAGAATGTTAAGGAAGCCGGAGACATGTGTGACTCTGTGGCAGCAGGAAGAGAGAACCAAGATGTGTGAATGGAAAGGCTTAAGTGAGGAAGACACGAAAAATGGCATGAGAGTAGATGGAAGAAGGAAAGGAAATATGGGGAGGAGGCATACTGTGAGGAGCACACAGGAAGAAGCGCTAGACAGTGCTCCTTGCTTGGGGGGACACCTGAGCCCTTGGGTTAAGAGAGATTCTTAAAGATAGCTCAGTTTAAATAGGTCACTTGCAAGAAGGCTTCCAGACAGGGCAGTTCTCAAGTATGGAAACGGGCTTTGCTAATTTTGTTGACCTAGAAGGACCTTGTAGTAGGGTTAAAGAAATAAGCCACCGTCTTTTGAGTAGTTGCTTTCTGTGCGGCTACATTGTCGGGGACTAGAAGCTATAAATAGCCATAGCTACCTAAGGGTTGCTGCGGCTGATGATCAGCTACCTAAAAGCAAAGTGTTAAAGACTGACAGGATGCACTGTACGGTACAGTTCTGGATGCTAAGGAATGTCCATGGTAAGGGCCATTAACATGCAACAAGAGTGCACTAGCTGCTGACACACAGTAAGCAGAGTCCCACAAGGCAGATGCAAAACCCCACAGGCTGCAAGAGGCCCAGACAAAGGGAGACTTCAGCTGACGGTCCAGGAAAGCTTCTCTGGCAGCGTGGTGTTTCAGGAGCACCTGGAAGGATAAATGGGCTTTCACAGATAATTAACACTGTTCTATTTCTGAGCTCTCAGAATCTGTACTTTGACTCTGGTATGGATTTAAAACTAATATTCGGGTTTGTTTTCTCTTCCCAAAGGGAAGAACTGGATAATCTCATCAGACTGAACAAAAGCTTGAACAGGTAAGGCTTTAAAAGCTCTGGTTTTCATCTTGTTGTTGAATATTGCGACTTCTTGTATCATCTTTTCAGAATTAAAAACCATGTTTGGTTTTTGAGTAGGAAGATCAGCATATCTGACTAGTCAGTAATACCTTACCAATCATGGATAAAAAGCTTGCAGAAATACACAGTTATTAAAGTCTGAACTGCTAATATCTAAGTACTTTTGATGTTCATGTTCCATGAAATTCGAGGTAGTTGTATATTTATACATATAGCACAGTTTCTGGCATCTTAATACATTTATATGTAAATAGTTTCTTGCCATTGTTAAATATTTTGTTTAACCACTTCAAGACTCACTAATTATCTTTGTGATTATTATTTCCCTGTTTCAAATTATGTCATTGCAAAACAAAATTTTCTAGGAGAGAAATGAAGGATGGAGATTAAAAGGGTCAGCAGCTAACCAAAGGGAAGGGACAGATAAAGAAGGGTCCACTGGTTTCATTGATCCAAGGCTATGAAATACGATTTTCATACACTGTGTTAAAGTTGTGATCTGTATTCTGCAGGGTGACTGATGACATTTTGAAAGCTCAGGTTCTTCACTCAGAGTTTAATTTCTTGTGATTTATGCTAATTTTCATGTGATAAACACTAGAGACCTTGGATCCTAGAAAAAAAAAAAATCTCATCATTGTGGCTCATGCCAGCCAAGTCTCACCTAGACTTGCTGCCCTTCGGGTTCCTCATCTTTACAGCCATGAGGGTGTAAAGATCATGAGTTGTAGGGGATGGGTGGATATGGTTGACCTCCTAAAGCATAAGCAGTGAAGGGACCAGGACAGGATGAGAAAACATCTGTCAACAGCATCTCAATACCAACTGAGGAAGCCAATGGGAACTTGAAGGCAGTGTTATGGGGCGTTTTCAGGACTGAAATGCCCTGGTCTTGCATCATGGATAACTCTCTATAAGTACTGGGTCATTATTTTCATTTTATATATTTTCAAATATATTCATCTATCTATCTGTACTTAAAGAAAAAAGATGAATCTGAGAAGAAGGCCATGAATCTGAGGGAGGGGTAGGGAGGAGTGTACATGGGAGAGGTTGCAGAGAGTAAAAGAAAAATGGTGCGTAATTTCATCTTAACTTCAAAAATGTAAAGAAAAAGAAAGAAAACGGGCTGGGGAAATGGCTCAGTGGCTAATGACATTTGCTGCTCATTTAGAGGGCCTGGGTTTGGTTCCTAGTACCCACATAGTGGCTCACAGGCATCTGTGATTCTTGCCGACTTCTGACCTCTACAGGAACCAAGACACGCACGTGATTCACAGACATGCTGTTAGACAGAACACACATACAAATAAAATTTGTTTAAAAAGAGTACAAAATAAAACAAAAATTTTCATGAACATAAGCAGCATTTTTCACAGACTTATCATGGCCTGCACATTCCCAGTTCATCTCTTTGGTTGCATTTTCCCTAAGGTTCACTGTAATTTAAATTTGGAGTGTGTGGCGGGATTGGGAGGGGGAAGACACCTCTATGGAATAAAGCAATTTCCAGAATCTATAGTTCATTATTCCTAGGCTGCTTCTATTTTACATGTAAACTGGTATATGGTTTTTACAGTTACGCATCTGTCATTATTACTGATGAGATTGTTTTAATCCATATATTTAAAGCAATCAAGGTCTTGATGGCCTCTTCCGAGCAAACCTAAAGGCACAGCAGATAGACAAAAGGTAAGTGCCTGTCGTCTCTGGACATCCTGTATCCCAGACTCCTTGTCTTGCGCCCTCAGATGGTAACAGTGATGGGAAGGGAGCTGCAGCCCCTGGCAGGCAAACACACCAACAGATGGGCTAGCTCTCTCAGCATTGTACATTTAGTTCAGGCATAATTGCCCGGAATGATCCCTGCTCTTCCATTCAATGAGAGAAAATGAGCAATTCATAGAAAATGTTTATTGTATCTGACCTTTCAAGTCACCACACAACTTCACAGTTTTTATTGCAATTCTTTTTGTTTCCAGAGCCCAGAGCCTTGAAAGTCTCATCTGTATGAAAGCCCAGATGGACAGAGATGGCAAAGGGTAAGATTCAGTCAGGTCAGGCCACGTTGAGTGAGTCCTCTGACTGCCTTCTGTTGTCAGCAGGAAGCCTCTTTCTCTGCCAGGGTCAGGTGGTCTGGTGGTACAGGCTCTGGGTAAGAGTCAAGGAAGGCTGGTTCCTCAGTACGGCCTCTGCTACCATCTTGAGCTCAGTGACCTAGTCAAGTGGTTTAATCTCTGGAGACTTGTTTCCTCTTTCCATAAGGAGAACTGTGTTACCTAGGTCTCCATACATATTTTCATACTTAAAAATGGAAGAGGCCCAACTGGTTACTCTAGGACGCTTAGGAAGCAAGTACACTGACCACAGGGTGCTTTGGTTCTGGGAACAGAGCTGCTTGCCACTTAAGTCCTTAGAAGGCCTTTCTTGGATGGAATCCTGCTCACACTTCATGCTCATCTTTATGGAGGTGTCTTTTTTTTTTTTTTTAATTAATTTATTCTTGTTACATCTCAATGTTTATCCCATCCCTTGTATCCTCCCATTCCTCCCCCACCCCCCATTTTCCCATTATTCCCCTCCCCTATGACTGTTCCTGAGGGGGATTACCTCCCCCTATATATTCTCATAGGGTATCAAGTCTCTTCTTGGCTACTTGCTGTCCATCCTCTGAGTGCCACCAGGTCTCCCCCTCCAGGGGACATGGTCAAATGTGAGGCACCAGAGTACGTGAGAAAGTTGTATCACACTCTCCACTCAACTGTGGAGAATATTCTGACCATTGGCTAGATCTGGGAAGGGGTTTAAAGTTTACCTCCTGTATTGTCCTTGGTTGGAGCCTTAGTTTGAGCGGGATCCCTGGGCCCAAATCTGCCTATCATATTGTTCTACTTGTAGATTTCTAGGACCCTCTGGATCCTTTTATTTTGCTGTTCTCCCATGCGTCTCTCATTTAGAGTCCCAATAGGATGCCTTCCCCTCTGTCCCAGTTTCCTGGTAAGTGAAGGCTTTCGTGGGAGATGCCCCTTGGGCTAGTATGCAGATATAAGTGAGTATATACCATTTGATTCTTTCTGCTTCTGGGTTAACTCACTCATTATGATCATTTCTAGCTCAATCCATTTATCCGCAAATTTCGGGAATTCCTTGTTTTTAATAGCTGAGTAGTATTCCATAGTGTATATGTACCACAGTTTCTTTATCCACTCTTCTACTGAGGGACACTTAGGCTGTTTCCATGTTCTGGCTATTATGAATAAGGCTGCTATGAACATGGTTGAGCAAATTTTCTTGTTGTGTGCTGGAGCATCTTCTGGGTATATTCCAAGGAGTGGAATAGCTGGGTCTTGAGGAAGCCCTATTCCCATTTTTCTGAGATAGCACCAGATAGATTTCCAAAGTGGCTGTACTAGTTTGCATTCCCACCAGCAATGAAGGAGTGTTCCTCTCTCCCCACATCCTCGCCAGCATGTGGTGTCGCTTGAATTTTTGATCTTAGCCATTCTGATGGGTGTAAGATGGAATCTCAGAGTTGTTTTGATTTGCATTTCCCTGATGACTAAGGAGGTTGAGCATTTCTTTAAGTGTTTCTCAGCCATTTGATATTCCTCTGTTGAGAATTCTCTGTTTAGTTCCAAGCCCCATTTCTCAATTGGGTTATTCGGTTTGGTGGTGTTTAATTTCTTGAGTTCTTTATATATTTTGGATATTAGACCTTTGTCAGATGTAGGGTTGGTGAAGATTTTTTCCCAGTCTGTAGGCTGTCGCTTTGTTCTCTTGACAGTGTCTCCTGCCTTACAGAAGCTTCTCAGCCTCATGAGGTCCCATTTATTAATGGTTGACATTAAGGCCTGGGCCGTTGGTGTTCTGTTCAGGAAGTTGTCTCCTGTGCCAATATGTTCCAGGCTCTTCCCACTTTTTCTTCTAAGTGGCTTAGTGTCTCTGGTTTTATGTTGAGGTCTTTAATCCACTTGGATTTGAGTTTTGTGCAAGGTGACAAATATGGGTCCAGTTTCATTTTTTTACACATAGACCTCCAGTTAGACCAGCACCATTTGTTGAAGATGCTATCCTTTTTCCATTGAATGGATTTGGCTTCTTTGTCAAAAATCAAGTGACCATATGTGTGTGGATTCATATCTGGGTCTTCGATTCGATTCCACTGATCAACCAGCCTGTTGCTGTGCCAGTACCATGCTGTTTTAAGTACTATTGCTTTATAGTACAGTTTGAGATCAGGTATGGAGATTCCTCCGGAGCATCTTTTATTGTACAAGATTGTTTTAGCTATTCTGGGTTTTTTGTTTTTCCATATGAAGTTCAGAATTGAACTTCAATGTCTTTAAAAAATTGTGTAGTTATTTTGATAGGGATTGCATTGAATCTGTAGACTGCTTTTGGTAGGATGGCCATTTTTACTATGTTAATTCTCCCGATCCATGAGCAAGGAAGATCACGCCATCTTCTCAGGTCATCTTCAATCTCTTTCTTCAGAGTTTTGACATTTTTTTTCATACAAGTCCTTCACTTGCTTAGTTAGGGTAACTCCTAGATATTTTATATTGCTTGTGGCTAATGTGAAGGGTGTGGTTTTCCTAATTTCTTCCTCTGCAAGCTTGTCATTTGTGTATAGGAAGGCTACAGACTTTTTTGAGTTAATTTTGTATCCAGCCAATTTGCTGAAGGTGTTTATCAGCTTTAGGAGTTCTCTGGTGGAGTTTTGAGGGTCACTTATGTACACTATCATATCATCTGCAAAGAGGGATAATTTGACTTCCTCCTTTCCCATTTGGATACCCTTGATCTCCTTTTGTTGTCTTATTGCTCTGGCTAGAACTTCGAGTACTATATTGAAAGAGATATGGAGAGAGTGGGCAGCCTTGCCTTGTTCCCGATTTTAGAGGAATTTCCTTGAGTATCTCACCATTTACTTTGATTTTGGCTATTGGCTTGCTGTATATAGCCTTTATTATGTTGAGGAAAGTGCCTTGTATCCCCGATCTCTCTAAAACTTAAACATGAATGGGTGTTGAATTTTATCAAATGCTTCTCTGCATCCAAGGAGATGATCATGTGGTTTTTTATTTCAGTTTGTTTATATGGTGGATTACATTGATGGATTTCCGTATATTAAAACCATCCCTGCATGCCTGGAATGAAGCCTACTTGGTCATGACGAATGATATCTTTGATGTGCTCCTGTATTCGTTTGCAAGTATTTTATTTAGTATTTTTGCATCTATGTTCATAAGAGAAATTGGTCTGAAATTCTCTTTCTTTGTTGAGTCTTTGTGAGGTTTAGGTATCAATGAGACTATGGCCTCATAGAATGAATTTGGTAATTTTCCATCCATTTCTATCTTTTGGAGTAGCTTGAAGAGTATCGGTATTAGCTCGCCCTTAAAGGTCTGGTAGAATTCTGCACTGAAACCATCTGGCCCTGGGCTTTTTTTGGTTGGGAGACCATCGATTGATTTGCTTCTATTTCTGTAGGGGAAATGTGACTATTTAGCTTGTTTATCTGTTCTTCATTCAACTTTGTCAAGTGAAATTGATCAAGAAAATCCTCCATTTCCCTTAGATTTTCAAATTTTGTGGCGTATATGCCTTCAAAGTAGGATCTTATGTTTCTTTGAATTTCTTCAGTGTCTGTTGTTATGTCTCCCTTTTCATTTCTGATTTTGTTGATTTCAATACTGTCTCTCTGCCTTTAGTTAGTTTGGCTAATGGTCTGTCTATCTTGTTGATTTTCTCAAAGAACCAGCTTTTGGGTTTGTTGATTCTTTGGACTGTTTTCTTAGTTTCTAATTTGTTAATTTCAGCCCTGAGTTTGATTATTTCCAGGCGTCTACTCCTCTTGGGTGTTTCTGCTTCTTTTTTTTCTAGGGCTTCCAGTTGTGTTGTTAAGATGCTTATGTGCGATGTTTCCAATTTCTTTTTAAAGGCACTTAGTGCTATGAATTTTCCTCTTAGCACTGCTTTCAATGTATCCCACAAATTTGGGTATGTTGTTTCTTCATTTTCATTGAATTTCAGAAACTCCTTGATTTCTTTCTTTATTTCTTCCCTGACCCAGGTGTCATTTAGCAGAGAGTTGTTTAGTTTCCACGTACGTGTAGGCTTTTTGTTATTTCTGTTGTTGTTGAATTGCAGCCTAAGAGCATGGTGATCTGATAGGATACAAGGTATTATTTCAATCCTCTTGTATCTGTTGAGGCTTGCTTTGTGACCTACGATGTGATCAATTTTGGAGAAGGTTCCATGGGGTGCAGAGAAGAAGGTGTATTCTTTCTTGTTTGGGTGAAGGTTCTATAGATATCTGTTAGATCCATTTGACCCATGGCATTGGTTAATGATGTTATTTCTCGGCTTAGTTTCTGTTTCAATGACTTATCCTTCAGTGAGAGTGGGGTGTTGAAGTCTCCCACTATTATTGTGTGGGGATCGATGTGTGGTTTCAGCTTTTTTAGGAGATCTTTTACCTATGTGGGTGCCCTTGCATTGGGAGCATAGATGTTCAGAATTGTGATGTCATCTTGGTTGACTTTACCTTTGATGAGTATGAAGTGTCCTTCCTCATCCCTTTTGATTAATTTTGGTTGAAAGTCTATTTGTTCGATACTAAAATGGCTACACCTGCTTGCTTCTTGTGACCATTTGCTTGGAATATTTTTTCCAACCTTTTACCCTGAGGTAATGCCTTTCATTATGGGTGAGATGTGTTTCTTGGATGCAGAAGAATGTTGGGTCTTGTTTATGTACCCATTCAGTTAGTCTGTGTCTTTTTATTGGAGAATTGAGGCCATTGATGTTGAGAGATATTAATGACCAGTGACTGTTAAGAGTCTTAATTTTGATGTTGTTTCCAGTCGAGCGTTTGTGTAGTTGTGTTTTGCCATGGGATAGTTATCTATTTCCTGGGTAGTTTTGGTTGTAGCTTGACCCTTTGGGATGGAGTTTTCCTTCTAGTACCTTCTGTAAAGCTGGGTTTGTGGATAGGTACTGTTTGAATTTGTTTTTGTCATGGAATATTTTGTTTCTCCATCAATGGTTATTGATAATTTTGCTGGGTAAAGTAGTCTGGCCTGGCATCTGTGTTCTCTTAGGGTTTGCAGGATCTCTGTCCAGGCCCTTCTGGCTTTTATGGTCTCTGCTGAGAAGTCAGGTGTAATTCTGATAGGTTTACCATTAAATGTTATTTGGTCCTTTCCCCTTGCAGCTTTTAATATTTTTTCTTTGTTCTGCATGTTTTGTGTTTTGATTATTATGTGGCGGGCAGTTTTTCTTTTCTGGTCAATTCTATTTGGTGTTCTGTAGGCCTCTTGTATGTTTATAGGCATCTCTTTCTTTAGATTGGGGAAATTTTCTTCTATGATTTTGTTGAGAATAGTTTCTGGGCCCTGGAGTCTGATGTCTCCTTCTCTTTCTTCAATGCCTATTATCCTCAGATTTCTTCTTTTCATGGTGTCCTTAATTTCTTGATGTTTTGTGTCAGGAGTTTTCCAGATTTGGCATTTTCTTTAATGGTTTGATTCAATATCTGTGATTGTATCTTCTAGCCCTGAGATTCGTTCTTCCATCTCTTGGATTCTGTTAGAAAAGCTCACCTCTGTGTTGCTCGCCTTCTTCTCTGAGGTCCTCACGTTCTCGTTTTCTTCTGTCTGTGTGTTTATCATTGAATCCCATTTTCATTTTCAGATCTTGAACTGATTTTTTGATTTCTTTCATCTGATTTTTTGTATATTCCTGAGTTTCTTCCATTGCCTCTTTATAGGTCTTCAGAGCTTGAACCGTTTTTAGTTATTTCTTCATCTGGTTGTTTGCATTTTCCTGCAATTTTTCCAGTTCCACTCTATGTGCTTCTTTATGTCTCTCACCTGTTTGTCTGCGTCTTCCTGCATTTGATTACGAATTTTATTTGTTTCCTCCATTATCATCCTCATTACTAAGGATTTGAGGTCATTTTCTTGTATTTCCGTTGTATTTGAGTTCTCTGGGTGGTTTTCTTTGGATAGCTGGAAACTGGAGACGCCATGTTGTTTTGGGGTTTTTTGCGTATGCTTTTTCGTTGTCCTTTAGACATCTTGCCATCTTTGTTTTTGTTGGGTAGCTTCCAGAGTTGAATGGAGGGTGTCTGACGATAGATTCACTTGTTTTCTTACGATTTCCCTAGGCTGCGAGCTCAAAGCTTCACTGGTGTGGATGTTAGGAGGTTAGCCCTGTTGTTCTGGTCTCTCACAGCCAGTGATCCTCAGTCCCCCTCTGCTGTGGATCCTGCAATTGTTCTGGGTCTCTGAATGAGCGTTGGGTCAGGCCAAGGTATCCACAGCCTTCTGTGTTCCCTGCCAAGTCCAGCCAGGAGCACTGCGACAGAACCACGGGCAGAACTCAGCTAGATTCTCAGGGCCTGAACCGTCTGCCAAGCTCAGCTAGGGATTTTGGGCCCAAAATGCACACAGGGTCCAGCCAGAATTTTTGGGCTGGGACTACGCACCAAGCTCCACTAGGGCCTTTTGGCCCAAAGTGCGTGCTGTGGTCAGTTATTGACTCAGGGCCCGAACTGACCACCAATCTCAGCCAGGAATTCTGGATTCAAACTGCACACTGTGTCCAACCAGAGTCTTAGAGCTGGTGAAACCGAGAGCTCTGTCCAGCCTGTGCCACAGCAGGAGAACTGCGGCTGCTCTGAGTTAGCGCCAGTGGTGGAACAAGTGCTCCGCCCGGACTGTGTCACCGCAGCGGAGCTGCCGCTGAGCTGAGGTGGTGCCTAGGATGGAACCGAGCACGTCACCAAGCCTGCGCCACAGCAGGAGAACTGCGGCTGCTCTGAGTTAGCGCCAGTGGTGGAACAAGTGCTCTGCCCAGACTGTGTCACCGCAGGGGAGCTGCCGCTGAGCTGAGGTGGTGCCTAGGATGGAACCGAGCACGTCACCAAGCCTGCGCCACAGCAGGACAACTGCGGCTGCTCTGAGTTAGCGCCAGTGGTGGAACAAGTGCTCTGCCCAGACTGTGTCACCGCAGGGGAGCTGCCGCTGAGCTGAGGTGGTGCCTAGGATGGAACCGAGCACGTCACCAAGCCTGCGCCACAGCAGGACAACTGCGGCTGCTCTGAGTTAGCGCCAGTGGTGGAACAAGTGCTCCGCCCGGACTGTGTCACCGCAGGGGAGCTGCCGCTGAGCTGAGGTGGTGCCTAGGATGGAACCGAGCACGTCACCAAGCCTGCGCCACAGCAGGAGAACTGCAGCTGCTCTGAGTTAGCGCCTGTGGTGAAACCAAGTGCTCCGCCCAGACTGTGTCACCGCAGGGGAGCTGCCGCTGAGCTGAGGTGCTGCCTAGTGTGGAGCAGCGTGCTCAACTAAGCCTGCGCCACAGCAGGGGAGCTATGGCCACGCTGAGTTAGTGCCTCAGGCAGAATTGTTTGCTGGGCCGGGCCAATACCCGGGACTCTGGGGCCGAACTGTCCGCCGAATCCAGTCTGGGTCCAAAGGCTCCACGCAACCCAAATCCTGCCCCGAGTCCCCTCTCCCGCAGTAATTCCCACCAGCCACCACACCAATCGCCTCCACCGGAAGGCTATGAGCTGCAAACCTCAGCCGCCGCTGCTGGTGCCTCTGCCGCTGCCGCTCCGATCAGAGAAAAACCACGCTCCTCCCGTGTGCAGGGGCACGCAGGTCCTCCGCACCCTGGTCCCTCCGAACCGTGGAGCACTCCTGCTGCCGTGATGTTTGGACCTCGGTGTTCCTGGCTCAGAAATCTGTGCAATTTCCTGAATTGTTCACTGGAGCCTCCAAACGCGGTCCACACTGCTCGCCGCCATCTTGGATCCCCCCCCTATGGAGGTGTCTTAATGTTGAAAGACACTGAAAAGTTTTGTAGTCGGTAAATTAGTGATTAATAACTAAACTAGTAGCTTTTGAGAGACGAATTTACAATTTTAAACTGATAATGACAAACTAGAAAATTGGTTCTTCATTACTGATATAATTTTTCACATGGAAAGAAATCAAATTCCTGACAGTCTCAGTAAATAAAATTTCCAAGAAGTGAAGAATGACAAAAGTAAAGGACTTATCAGAGTTCTGCCATTTCTTCCCCAGCTGGACATTTACTTTGTAAGTGGTTAGATCTTTTAAACTTGCCTTTCTAAGATGACAATTACTTCTGACATCACATTTATTAAAAAAAAAAAGTCTGTCTGGCCAGTGTGTGCCCAGAATGGTACCCTGGTTTCCCAAGTCAGTCCTGTCAGATACATCCCCAGCTCTCTGACCCAGAACACACAGTGAAGCCTGCGTGATGGGAACTATTCTTAGTGAGAGCCACACAGGCATACTGCCTCCTTACAGGTGACTTCCTCCAAATGGGGGAGTGCAGGCAGAGAGCAGTCAGCAGCTCTGCAGCGTCAATCTGTGTGTTAGAGGAGAAAAAAAAAAAAAAAAAAAAAAGAGAGAGAGATTTTAAGAAATTTTAAAACAAGAAGCTTAGAGAGCTCCAAAAGAGTGGTAGAAAAGAGGAAAGAGGAAAAGCAAGGTGAGGCTGGGCACACGTGGTATGGACTGTGAAGGAGGAAGGACAATGATTCACAATGTGTGGTAGCTTACTGACCCCTGAACTGATACCGGAATAAGTGACCTGACAGGTACAAGAGGGAGAACACCCTCGTTTCTTGTCATTATTCCCGTCTTCCATGTTATATAGTTGAAGAACTTAATGCGCCAGTAATTTTACCACGGGAAACCAATCAGAGATGAAAATGTCAATATGCGGAACTTGGTTGGTTGTGTAGTATTAGGGGATTAGCTTTCAATTTTTTGTTTTAATAAGAGAGAATCTTGTCTTATTGCCCGGTTAGTCTCAAACACATAATCCTCCTGCCTCAGCATTTCAGGTGTTTGGATTACAGGTATGGCCAACCATCAGGCTCTAGCAACTCTTGGCTTTTGGTACATCCATTCTATGTGGTTAGTTTGCATAAAGCGCTGCAGTTGGAGTGTCTTTATTTTTCCTTTTCATGGTAGCGTTAGACCTTTTTAAAAAAAGATTTGTTTTTTATTATGTATACAGTGCTCTGCCTGCCTGACAGAAGAGGGCATCAGATCACATTATATATGGTTGTGAGCCACCATGTGGTTGCTGGGAATTGAACTTGGGACCTCCTGAAGAGCAGTCAGTGATCTTAACCTCTGAGCCATCTCTCCAGCCTGACACTAGACCTTTTAAGGACACTTCAGAAACTTATGGGAAATAACTTCTCCAAGTCCTCAAAATATTTCCATTTAAAGTATTGAGTTATCAATTGATTTCTCACTAGCATGAGTGAGTTTTTATGCTTAAATAGGACAAATTCCTCATGGCCATATTAACCAGATCCTCCCCCAAATCTGCTCCTCCTACCCTCCAAAAAAGAAAAGGCTGAGGCCTGGTGGGAGCATTTGCTTTTAAATTGATTCAGTTGTAACTGAGCAGTGATTGGTATCTTGGTATCAAGGTGTCTCTTGAACATTTTACACCACTTGAATTTGTTATTTCTAAGGATTGCTCTGATTGCATCTCACTCCTGCTGTGAGAACTGTGCAGCCATCATAAGAGATTCTGAGCGTGCCTCTGACTTTCATTCTCACACACTTTTCTTTTCTTAACTCCAATGCCACAAAGAAGTCAAACCATTGGAAGTCTTAAGAAAGTCAACCAAAGGGGTGACAACCAGAGAGAGTAAGTAAAACCCCACCATCGATGGGGTTCTTTCTTGTGGTTTGCCTCTTACACCTCATCAAGACTGGGAGTTTTATCCTTATTTGCTGCCACAGATGCACTATTTAGATTTATCAGAGATAGTGGGCCAAAGGAATACAGCCCGTACCATTTCTAAAGCATGGCCATACAAATCCACTGCCAAATATTCCATTCTGTATTTTATTAAATAATTAAAACACGTGTCAATTTTTAATATGAATTGAGAAACATAATGGACAAATTGTAAAATGAGAGACATGATGTAAACTGGTTTAGATCAAGTTCTACCTTGGACACTGATAGATATGAAGCTAGAAAAAGGAATGGGGAGACAGATGGCCCAGGGAAATATCCGCTGTGCAAGCACATGGGCGTAAGTTCAGATCCCCAGCACCCACCTGAAACCCTAGCACTTAGGGAGGGGAGGCAGAGGCTGGCTTCTTGAGCTCTGCCCATATAACTGGATCTGTAACCTCCAGGTTCAATGAGAGACTTTCAAAAAGTAATGAAGAGGGGAACAAAGTCAGAAACTTGATGTTGACCTCTGGGATTCACATGCATACATGCACACATTGTGCTCATATACCTACAAGCACACGCGACACGAACACACACACACACACCGCATAAACAAAGATAAGCCAAGTATAATTAAAGCCAAAGTCTTTCTGGTCAGTTGTTTCTAGAAACATCTGTGTTGTAGTAAATTTAAAAAAAATATATCTAGTAATCTTTATTATAAAATTAGCCTATAATTATTATAGCGGTATTATCTAAACCCCTATCATAATCAATAAAGACATAGACACCTGTTGTATTTAGAATGGCTTTATTTTACCTGGGGCTGGGCAGATATCACCCCCCTAAACCACCTCCCATTATCTCGCAGCCTCCATCCCGTGCCATCTGCTTTATTCATTTCTATCTGGGCTATTTCCCATCTGTAATCCCCAAATACCTGCTTATGTTGTTCACCTGGGCCGCTTCTTTCCATGCGGAACTTCAGGGTTCCTCCTCCTGGCCCTCTTCCCCTTCCCAAGGCAAATCTGCTCCTTCTTCCTCTTCCAGTACCCATTTCCTTCTCCAAATCCCGTGAGACTTCCTTGCAGCTCTTCCTTCTGCCCCGCCCAGGCAGTAAATACGTGGGGCTCATAAAAGACAGCAAGCAGAGCTCGGGGGAGCAACATAGGTAACGATCAAACACAAAGCACCCAAATACGCGGTTACACAGGGCACACCACATTCAGGTACGTTCTCATTTATAGAGTTACAGTTACTACTGATGAGATGAAACACCATGGCTAAAGCAACTTGGGGAGCAAAGAAAGGATTTATTTAGCCTACACTTCCACAGCAATGTCCATTACCCAAGGAAGTCAGGACAGGAACTCAAACAAGACAGGAACCTGGAGGCAGGAGCTGATGCAGAGGCCATGGAGGGGTGTGGCTTACTGGCTTGCTCCCTGTGACCTGCTCAGCCTGTTTTCTTGTAGAACCCGGGACCACCAGCCCAGGGATGGCACCATCCCTAATGGGCTGGTCCCTCCCCCATTAATCACTAGTTAAGAAAATGGCCTACATACTTGCCTGCAGCCTGGTCATATGGAGGCATTTTCTTAATTAAGGTTCCCTCCTCTCAGGTGGCCTTAGCTCGTGTCAAGTTAACATAAAACAAGCTGGCACAAAGGCTTTCAGAAAATGTTACCAATATTACATGTAGTCTAACTGCCATAAGTTTTCAAATTGAAATTCATACAGAATGTTCTGATCACTGTTTCCCCTCCCCATTTCTTCATAGATTCCCCCACCTCTTCATCCTCCCAACACAACACTTATTTTTCTTCCTTCCTTCCTTCCTCCCTTCCTTTCTTCCTTTCTTTCTGAAACAAACAGGCAAAAAAACCAAAACAAACAAACAAACAAAAAACCCCAGAAACAACAACAATGAAAAAGCACAAGAAACACATACAAACTTATAAAAACACAAAATTGAAAACTATAATATACAAGTAAAAGACTGGTAATATTTTTTTTTTTAAAAGCCCAATCAATACTAGGCAAAAAGAAAAACAAAAATATTCTACAAAAAACAACATTGAGATCATTTTGTGTTGGCCATCTACTGCTGGCCGTGGGGCTTCTCCTTAAGTGTGGTTTATATACCAGGGACATTCCATTGGAGAAAACTTATTATTTAGAGATGGGCTATAACTGTCCATTTCCTCCGGTCAGTGCTGGAACTCCATCTGGCTTGACCCTGAGCAGTTGGCCACAGTTTTTGTGAGTTCATATGTGTCTCACTTCCTGGGTGAAAAACATTGTCTCCTTGGTGCTGGCATAACTTTTGATGACTTTTTTTTTCTCCCGAAGAAGCCAAGATCTCAGATCAGTTATCAAAACAAATGTCATGACTGACAGAAGCAGCAGAAGGTGAGACCTGCTTGCATGCCTCTGAGCCTCATGCTTCTCTGGCTTAACTGGTGACCTCAAGGGTGTGGAGGGAGTCACAGCCTCAAATCTGTCCTCTCTCTTCTGTGGCTTCTGCAGCCCTGTCATTCACTTGGAGAGTGTATTGTGATTGTGCCTTGCACAACAAAATCTTGGTGTCTTACTTGACTATATTACTTGGTCCACTTTATACCAAAATACATTTGTTATCAGAATAATTGTCTACAATTAAATAATAATTTAATGAGTTAATCAACAAAAACATAGAATGGACGATATGTATCTAGTTCTATATGTAATCTAATTCTGTGGAAATGTCGCGAAACTTACCAAAACATTCCTTTCATAAGAGGTAAAGATCTTGAGAATGTGAAGGTCAGCCCCAGAGGACAGGAAAATGCCACCAGGTATGTCCATCTCACTAATGTCTCTAATTCTGATTTCTACGTAATAGTCAGAAGGCAAATGAGTCAACATTTTAGCTTCATAACCATATTTTAATGTATGGAATTAGCCAATAAAGAGATGTGGCCATTCATGCTTACCTTCCATAGATGTATTTATTTTAGTGTTTAATACTGAGTTATTATTTTTCCTTGCTCTGGGGTATTGATTGCTTTTTTAAGGATTGGTGAGAGAATAGAATTATCTAAAGAATGCAGCTTGCCCATGGTTTCTTTAGCACATTTTGGGAGTGACAGAGACAGCCGAGCCAGCTTAGCTAAGACCCCCTGAGTCACCTCCGCTAAGGATGGTGGTTTCTGCAGGCAGCCCCGGGAGGGAGGGCCAGAGCCTGGCAGGAGTAAAGACTTCCTGCTGCTGCCCACCTCTACCATCCCGCTGCCCGCTGCCCGCTTTGAGCAGAGCTCCTCCGGGTTATTAAAAGGGGAGCATGCAGATCCAGTAAGAAGTAAGTCATTATTTTTCCTTCTGCGAATGTGGTTTTCATTTTTTAAAAAAAATCTTGCTCTTTGTTACTTACAATAACAATTCACTCAGAGGCAAAAGATATTTAAAAGGTTTGACTGGGGGCTTGATTGACAGGTTTATAGGAGGGCATGCTTTCTTAGTATTTTCAATACTGTTAAATTATTGTTATTACCAATATTTTTATTATTAAAACAAACAAACCAAAAAATGAGATTGTATCGGTTTGTTGAGTGGCAGCTTGTATTCTGTGTGGTTCTAGAGGACAGCCACATCTAAATTACCTCACCTCACTGTGGCCCTTTGGAAGTGGTCTAACTGGATCTGAAGACAAGGCTGATTTTGTTCAGTAGGACGTCTCACATGTACTTATAATCTGTGAACAGACCAGACAGTCCGTATGTATGAGTTGTTACATTGTTAGCAAATGAACAGCTTTAAGTGGCCTTCAGCTTGAGATGTGAGAAACTGTCATTTATATTTAGAACTTTAAGTGTTCACACCGGTGCAGAGAACTTTTACATGGAATGCTTGTTAACGTGTGAGCTATTATTCATTTGATTTGTGTTTTATCTTACTGACATCCATTAGAACTCATTTCCTTTCCCACAGAAAACAAGATCTCGATGGACTGCTTAAAGTGAATCCTGAAACAAGTGAACCGTTGAAGAGGTACGGCATCTAACGTGTCCCTTTGCCGTTAGGATGCTGGTGTTTATGTTCGGGACAGTGACTTGAAGTGCAAGCCCAAACAGCTCGTTTATTCTCTCACACACACTTTATTAAGTCACAGAGTCTGTTGTATTTTCTTCTTTGGTGATGTTTGCTATCTGGCAATTTTAACAAACCCCACGACAGTGTTCACTAAGCATCTCAGTTCTCTTCTTTCTCTTGTATTAGTGTATACACGTATGAATATTATATCTATAAAAGTGCGTGAGTATAATAATAGCACATGTGTGTGTAAGAGTGAAATGTACACGGATGCTTATGTATGCATGTGTGTGTGTAACATGCATGTGAACTGTATTTTGTAACGGAACTGTTGCCATGTAGCTGAAAATGGTGTATCAAATAATTCCGTGAGCTCTTTTCCACTCAGTTAACTCAGCATATGATATTATTTGTCTGTTCTCAGCTGTGTCAGCAGTGCCCCAAAGGGCTGTGCTGGCAGAGCAAAGGCTCAGCTAGCTAAAAGCTGCTGTGAACACTGCCAGCTGCCCTGTTACTGGCCTCGTGATGCAGCCAGAGGCACAAGCACCCGGTGAAGTTGGCAAAACAACCAAATCTTGGATACTTGTTGAGAGAAAAGCTTTGGCTTTCTTGGCTTCGTAAGTGGTTCGGGAAGATGACTGAGGCATTAATGTGAACAGGGACTCTGGAAGCCCTGGTTCACACTGGTTCACACTGATTCACACTGATTCACACTCAGCTTCTGGCTAACTATACCACTGACCCTGTTCACTCCATGCCTTTTCTACTGCTGTGATAAAGACCACAGCAACTTAAGGAAGAAAGGGTTTATTCCACCTGAAAGGGGAGTCTGGGCAGGAAGAAAGAGGCAGGGAGTTGGGCAGAGGCCACGAGGGAGTGCTGCTCACTGGTTTGCTCCTCCTGGCTTGCTCAGCCTGCTTTCTTATACCACCCAGGACCATCCACCCCCGGGGTGACACCACTTGCTATGGGGTAGGTGCACCCACAACAATCATCAGTCAAGAAAATGCACCAAAGGTTTGGTCACAGGCAAATCTGATGGGGGCATTTTCTCAATTAAGGTTCCCTTTTCTGAAATGATTCCAGCATGTGTCAAGTTGACATAAAACTGGCCAGGACATTCATCTACCAAAGAGAAATCAGAATACACTTGTGCTCAGCACATTCTAGATACAAACAATGAAGCCAAAGTCAGTGTTAGTAAAACATTCAGATCAATTGTTTTTTGTTATGGTATATAGGCATTTAGTTCATCTTGACATCCAAAATAGGTTCCTATTTAATATTTATTAAACTACTTCAAATTGCAACCTATTATTCTTTATATATTGAAATGGGCATGTGTATACGTGACTGGTATGTGCATATGTGTATGTTTTGAATACTTGCTTGCACTGTGCATTCTTATATAAGCACATGTGTGTGCTTACAAGTGGAGATATGTGCCTGTGTATGTATGCAGGTAGACATGCCCATAATGTGTGCATTATGTAACTTGTACAAATGAATTATGGCATATATGTGAATATTGGTTGTGCATTCATATATATGTACATATATAATATATGAGTGTATGTGTTCATGGATGTATGTACATGTGTGAACACATGTGAAATGTGTGTGTGGGTGCTTTTTATGAGCTTTTAAGAATAGCAGTTTTAATGTATTTTTTATGTAATGAGACTTTGTAAATATTTTAAATATAAAGTTAGGGACCGAGTCAGTAACAGGCATGAGACTCTGTGTTAACATCTCAGCATCCTTGAAAAAGTCAGGCATTGCAGTATAGCCCTGTGACCTTATCCTAAGAAGGTAGAGGTAACAGCACAGCCCTGTGACCCTGTCCTAAGAAGGTAGAGGTGACAGCACAGCCATGTGGCCCTATCCTAGGAAGGTAGAGGTAACAGCACAACCCTGCGACCCTGTCCTAGGAAGGAAGAGGTGACAACACAGCCCTGTAGCCCTATCCTAGGGAAGGTAGAGGTGACAGCACAGCCCTGCGACCCTGTCCTAGGGAAGGTAGAGGTGACAGCACAGCCCTGCGACCCTGTCCTAGGAAGGTAGAGGTGACAGCACAGCCCTGCGACCCTGTCCTAGGAAGGTAGAGGTGACAGCACAGCCCTGCGACCCTGTCCTAGGGAAGGTAGAGGTGACAGCACAGCCCTGTAACCCTGTCCTAGGAAGGTAGAGGTGACAGCACAGCCCTGCGACCCTGTCCTAGGAAGGTAGAGGTGACAGCACAGCCCTGTAGCCCTATCCTAGGGAAGGTAGAGGTGACAGCACAGCCCTGCGACCCTGTCCTAGGGAAGGTAGAGGTGACAGCACAGCCCTGTGGCCCTGTCCTAGGAAGGTAGAGGTGACAGCACAGCCCTGCGACCCTGTCCTAGGGAAGGTAGAGGTGACAGCACAGCCCTGCGACCCTGTCCTAGGAAGGTAGAGGTGACAGCACAGCCCTGCGACCCTGTCCTAGGAAGGTAGAGGTGACAGCACAGCCCTGCGACCCTGTCCTAGGGAAGGTAGAGGTGACAGCGCAGCTCTGTAACCCTGTCCTAGGAAGGTAGAGGTGACAGCACAGCCCTGCGACCCTGTCCTAGGAAGGTAGAGGTGACAGCACAGCCCTGTGGCCCTATCCTAGGGAAGGTAGAGGTGACAGCACAGCCCTGCGACCCTGTCCTAGGGAAGGTAGAGGTGACAGCACAGCCCTGCGACCCTGTCCTAGGGAAGGTAGAGGTGACAGCACAGCCCTGCGACCCTGTCCTAGGAAGGTAGAGGTGACAGCACAGCCCTGCGACCCTGTCCTAGGAAGGTAGAGGTGACAGCACAGCTCTGAGGCCCTATCCTAGGGAAGGTAGAGGTGACAGCACAGCCCTGTGGCCCTGACCTAGGAAGGCAGAGATAGGAGGATCCCGGATGTAGCTGCCCCACTACTTTTTACCAAATTAGTGATCTCTACCTTCAGTAAGAAGCCCTTGTCTTAAAAAGTAACAAGAAGAGTGATGTAGACATCAATCTCTGGCCTCATGTGTGCAAATGTACATGTGTATGCTTGTACATGCACATACACACACACATACACACACACACACACACACACACACACACACACACACACACACACACAAAGACAGGACAAGCTTCTTTCCTTACTAAAAAGATGTCACTATTTTTCTATCTCAAGTGGAATACAATTTTAATTTCTTACTTTCTCAATAAAGTCCTATCAAATAAACCTTTCCTAAATCAGGGTCACTCTTGCCTTAAGGCATTTACACATGCTGTTCCCATTTTCTGGACTACTACCGCCATATTGTCTTCTTTTCAAACAGATCATTTGTAACTACTGGATGTAATTAAATTATATGCCCCACTTGTCCACGGTACTACAAACACCGAATACTCTTTTTAAAGTACAGCATATGTAAATTAGCTGGAAAAAAAAATGATGCCGTTCACTTAGATGTCTGTGTATGTCCCGCCTCTCCACAGCTTGGAATGGAAGCCTCAAGTAGGCGAATTCTGTGTCTGTTTCGTTCACATCCAGCCCACCACTTGGCAGAGCCTCGTTCATTGGCTTTTTGCTATTTATGGACTACATAATGTATAAACACGGATGCTATATACAGTATGAGCCAATGATTCATGCAGTTAAGCTTCAAATAGCATATCACTTCAGTAATTAGATCATCTCATTACTTAGCTCACCTTCCTTTATTGACTTTATGCATTAAGAACTTAAGTAACCTTATACAGTTTTCAGCCTCATTCAGTGTTTAAAGAGGCTGACGTCTTCATAATATAACGAGAGCAAAGCCCCAGCCACACTCTCAAGGGAAGGGCTTACAGTGCTTGCTGACATGCTACTTATTTGAACACTGAAATCTTGCAATTGTAACCTGGGAAGCTTTTCCTAAGACCCTGTGGTTCAAATCCCATAGACTTCATTTAGGTGAAAAACAGCACAGGCGAATCTGGAGTACATCAGTTGTTTCTGTGGGGTTAATTGTTTCATTGTTGTCATAATGGAGGTCCACACATTTTCTGTGTGGACTTCAGTCTGAGCATCACATCTTGAGACATCTGGATCGAGGAAAAACTTGGGTCAACATCTGGTTGCTTCTAAACACTGTATCTTTGATGTTGTGTAAATGGAACCTCAGAGACATCTCCGTGGGGTCATCAAGTGCAGAGAGAGTGTTAAAGCTTCCTCCTAAGGAGGCTCCGCTCCCCATGTGGCACCCTCTGTAGATCAGAGGAGAGGTTGCTGGCTGCCTGGCGGGATGGATGTGAAGAGCACATGCATGTGCAATCAGAGAAGCATCACTCCGCTAAGATCAGAAGCAGGCGTGCAGCTAAGGCCAGCAGCAAAGCACTCAAGTGTTCTCAGTAACTGTGGAGTTCATATTCCAGCCAGTATGGCTTATATTTTGGTACGTTTCAGAAGTCTATAGACTTTAGTTTTCTGACCATTTGTTTCTAAAACAATCAGTTACAATGTGCGTGTTGTTCTTAGTAGTTTTAAGTACCAGAAGTAGATACCAGGTTTCTATATTTGTCTTAATGCAATTTTGTAATAGAAAACTTACCAATAAATATCAACAAAACATGGATTTAAAGCAGTTTGTCTTACACATGTTGGAGGTTGCTGCCAAGAGAGAATGTTTTCTGGAATGTTCTATGGGATCAGTCTATGGACTAATTAAAACCTGTTTTGTATACTTGGTAGTGGTTAACAGAGTACCATTAAATGCACTGGAGAGAGCCCTACTGAAAATTTGCTAATAGCCAAAATGTCTGCATAAAATATAGTCTCACCAATTCTCAGTGCATTCCTGGTATGTATGTAAATCCCTCCGTCCCTGCACATGCCAAAGTGAACTCTTTGGCATGATCTCAATGCGTGTTTATACTGTTTCTGGGCCTTAATTCCCCTGGTTGAAACTCCACCATTAACCACGCCATGTCCTCAATGTTTTACAGAGGCCAGAGCCTTGACAATCTGATCAAAGTCACCCCGGAAGAAAACAGAAGTAGCCAAGGGTGAGTGGATTATGTCTTACCTTTCCTTTCCTCCTTCAATACGTAGCACTTATGACAGAAAGAGCTTGGATACTTGGACCCAGAGAGCCTGAAGCTCATTGCCTACAAGGTGGCGTTCTGAGCAAGTCCTATGGCCACTGGGCTACAGCTGGCTGGTCACAGTGTGAGGATCGTGTGCTTAGTCTGTCTTTGGCAGCAGAGAGCATGAAGGATCAAGTGGAATAATGTTATAAGATTATTAAAGCCGAGCATAGTTGCGCACGCCTTTAATCCCAGCACTCGAGAGGCCGAGGCAGGTGGATTGCTGTGAGTTTGAGGCCAGCCTGGTCTACAGAGTGAGTCCAGGACAGCCAAGGCTATACAGAGAGACCCTGTCTTGAAAAAAAAAAAAAGATTATTAAAACAAAATGCTGTAGATGAAAATGGTTATCAAAACACCACTTAGCTGTGACTGCAGGATAAGTCTGAATTCTTCTGGAGGCAGGAAAAGTTTTTGAATAAACAATTGCTTTGTTCCAAAATAAGCTAGTGAAAAAAAAATCTCAATCATACCCTAATGTTCGGGTTTGTTTTGAGAATAAATGGGAAACTAAGCCAGTGTACCAATTATTTGTATGAAAGTTAAGCTTTACTCCTGTAAGTAGAAGATTTAGACCAGTATTTATTTCTATCAAAACTTAATAGTAAAGTTTATCCCGAGGACATATAGATTCACAGGATTTAAAGCAAAATGGCCAGTTCATTTCATTCTATTTTTATTGAAATGGGTTTCTGTTTGGTTTGTCCATTTAAAGTTCCAAAGAACTGAATAATTTTCACCAAGGTGAATACAACAAGGGGAAAAAGGTTTCAAGGGTCAGATTTAATATGCTCCTCCTTTGGGTTTCATGCTAATCAGTGTCTATAAGTGTAGTGAAATCATCTGTACACGTAATGGCTCTGACTGTCACGTAGCTAAGATAGTAGAGATTTTTGCCAGTTAATTTCCAGTATCATGAATGGACCTTTGATCATTTAGGTTCAGGTTGTTTTCTAATAAATACAGAAAATGTTGTTATTGCTTGGTTCCTTTTTTGTGAAAGGATGGAGCAGAAGAGGGGACCGCACTGTAAGCTAGAGCCCCTCCCACACACACACACTAGAGTCTAGGTCTCTTCTCAGACAGGTCAGTTTGCTTAGCTTTTCCATCAAGCTGATGAGCTGGGGATGCTCAAGCACTGGCCACTTCTGGAACCAATTCCATCACTAAATTTCATCAAAATGGCTGATGTCAAGGTCTCAGTAAATATTTTATAATAAAATATTTATCAGTTTTAACAAATAATTTCAACCATTTGATATAATCGATACGATTGTTTCTTCTATATTTTTAAGGAGTCAACGTCTTGACAATTTCAACAAACGGGTGCCCACAACCAACAGAGCAGACCACAGGTAAGGCTTAGGAAACTTTTCTCTCTCCTCTTTTTTCCTGACACTTAAAAATCAGAGAAATGTTTTATACAGTCCTAGAGACATCCCCTAGCAGGGATGCAGAAATCAGAAACAGATATGTCACCAACCCACAGGCTGATATTGAAACTCCTACAAGGGGCTCCCTGGCTGTGGACTGTGGTGCAGACAGGAGTTCTTGAAATACAGTGTAGCATTTCTATTGCACACTAAGGGCAACTCCCATGGGAGAAGGCAGCACCTTAAGAGGATTTCCTAAGACCAAGCAGCTGAAGTAGAATTCTGCCGATGACAAAACGTTCTCTGTCTTCTTCTTTTCCTTTCCTTTTCTTTTCTTTTTGTCTAAAACCCAAACAATTCTGAAGTTAGGAAGTCATTTTCGTGTGTGTGTGTGTGTGTGTGTGTGTGTGTGTGTGTGAGAATGGTGTGCACATATGTATATCTGTCCTTGTGTTAGTGGGTCTATGTGTGGAGCTCATACATGTATTGTCTGTATGGAAAGGTCAAAGGTTGACATAGCGAGTCTTGCTTGTGTAGCTAGGAGTCAGCTTATCTAGCTAGCCAGCTTGCTGTGGGAATCTTCTGTGGGTTCTCTCAAGATCTGCCTTACCTGCCTTGCATCTTGCATGGGCGCTAGGATTCTAAAATACAGTCTTTATGCTTGTGTACCAAGTGTTGCCCACTGAGCTCTGTAGCTATCCCAGGAGACCATTAAAAAAATCACATTCAGTCCATTAAAAAAAGAAGATATTTATCTTTCATATAGAAAAAATTTTCCCTATGGCCCACCATGTCAAGAAAGCATGGATTGCTATGTCAACTGGAATTGCATCAGATATGGATGATTTTTATATATATATATATATATAAAATCATCCATAGCTGATGCAATATATATATATATATATATATATATATATATATATATATATATATATATATATATATATATATATGTCTCTGTGAATAGGGATGCTGTTTTATAGTGTGTAGCTACAACAAAGCTCATATAGACTAGATTGGGAGTCAGCAGCTTTTCTCAAAGGTCTAAATAACAAGTAAATCAGGTATGAGAAGCCAAAATAAATTTTCATTTAACTACATAATCCTGCCACTACTGTGAAAGCAAATAGAAAATGCTTTGTAAACAAATGAGTGTCTGTGTTCCAGTAAATATTTATTATAAAATCTATGTGCGGGAGGAATTTAGCCTGGGGAGGGGCTTAGTGAGGGGACCCCTAGCCTAGATAATTTGTATTTAGAAGGCAGAGGTGATTCGACCCATAATGTAGTTGAAGCAACTTCTTGAACACAGCCAGCTGCCCTTGCTTTGCGTCAATGATCTCATCATTGCGAGGCTAAGCTGGAGACGTTGCCATCCTGCAGCTGGATCTTTCGTGCTGAGTTGTCCTGGGATTTCATAGCCCAACTAAGAATAAAACCTTATTGTCAGCCACTGAATTTGGAGACCATTTAAATACTTTACAGTGAAAGGGTGCAATTCAACACAGAGCTCCGCAGCTTCGGTTCAGAATGGCTAGTCTAACTATTAGAATAATAACTATAGAAAAACTCATTGTGGTGTATAGACTTTGTGTCTGGCTCATTCGGGCGTGTGGTTTTTTTTTTTTTTGTTTTGTTTTTTTTTTTTAGTTTTGTATAATAAAGTTTATTTTTAAGAAGAAGACTCTAGTCATGCTGGAGTTTTAAACTACTAACTATCTATTTGATTTTATATTAAGGCTGAAAAGTATAAGGTGATTGCTCTTGGTTGACCTTGTTAGATATTTCAATGTATTACTTTCAGGAACCAAGACCTGGACAGTCTTATCCAGGTGACCCGCTCAGAAAACAAAAGGTAAGCTTTGGAAGATTATTGATTGCTAAATCCTCCAATTTATGTAAAAGGAGAAGAATTATTTGGCTAAAATGTTTCAAAGGAGAGGATAAAAAAGTAGAAGATGGTTTGTTGATCTGTGGAATGCGTGACAGGGCTTTCTCTTTTATTGCTTCCATTCATTTCACTTTAATATTGTTTAAGATGATAATACCAATGCTAATTCTGTGTAATTACTACTTGAGAAATTCCTTGTGACACCATAATCACACAAGTAGGTTAATACTGCAAATTCTTAGTTAATAAATTATAAGTGTATAAAAATGAATAAACCCAAGAATATCAGTTTGGTACTTTCTCATAATCACATAGATTAATATTTAATAACTTGTGAGAAAACTGGCAAAATAACAGGTTTACACCTAATTAGAATATTTTTTGCACGACATTGAATTTGCTTCTGTTCTTGAGAAATTAAGACTATTTACATATTGGAGCAATAGTTAATAAATAGCTAATAATAGCTAAAGCATGTCAGAGAAACCTCAAGCTGTCACTCGCAGAGCTGCTATGAGGATCCTGTTGGTACAAGGGACTACTGTGAAGACAGTGGCGAGGAGGATGTTCAGGGCAGGGCCACAGAGTTCACCAGCAGCTGTCCTGAGTTTCACCTTAATGCCCAGAGCAAGGAGTGAGGGTGCAAGCTGCTCTTGTTCAGGAGTCAAATTTGGTTTGCCTTCAGCATTTTTTGGGAAGTTGACCGCAGGGAGTGTCTTAATCTTTATGAAGCTCTTCTTTATAAGGGATGGTCCTAAGCGCCCCTGTACTCTCAGAACTTACGGTTGAGGAAGAAATTAGAGAGCTTGGGGCTCTATAAAGGAGGTAGGGAGACTCTATGTGAAAACAAAACAAAATTCAAAATAATTAATGATCTGAGATAGATACTTTGTAACATATTACACACACACACACACACACACACGCATACTGAGTTCTTATTGACTCTGACTTTCCTTTTACTTTGTTTTAGCAATCAACACAATCTTGATGAACTTATTAAGACAAGCCCCAAAGCTGTCAAAACTACTGCTGGGTAAGGGAAAACTGTTGTTGTTTTTTAAAATTTCTTCTTAACTAAGCATAATATGAATATAAGTATCACAACCAGTTCATGGAAAAATTGAATGAAATTCTTGAAATATAAGCACTGTTTTTCTACGTACCTTAAAACTCAAATGTTAATTTCAGTATTTAGATGTAGCAAAGCACAGGCAGCTGAAAACTGTATATAATGGGGTCTTCTCTTAATCTAAGTAAAGCAGGAGATGGGAACACCCAGAAAGCAAAGGAAGAATGAAGCTGGGCCAGCAGATAATTCACTGTATTTGGTTTATAGATCATTAATGTTAAACTTTTGCTTCTCAAGTTAAAAGTTACTAACGGTAGCGATGCAGTACACTCAGAGTCCTCATTGGCTGCATCAGCAGCAGTGCGTTTACTTCTTTATGGAAAAGTGCTTCCTGGGGGAAAGGTAGACATTTTATATAGCTTATTGGTCTCTAGAGGGCTTACGCTTAAAGGAGGCATATGAACTTAAATTTAATAATTTTCTAAGTAGTGTCTCTAAGGTAGGTAACTTCACTTTTTGTCTATGATTATATACAGCTCACATTATCCATATATGTACTTTTTGTATAAAAAAATCTTAGGAATATGTTCATAATTTTCACTTTCAGGTTGTATTGATGCCTATAAAAACCATAAAACCCTGCAGATGGAATGAAGGAAACATAGGAAATCTTAGCCCAGCTGAGGGGAACAATTTTGAAAAGCACCATTCCAGCTGAATCTGCTCTGTAGAAGAGAAAATAAGGTCTCAGAAAGGTTAAGCAGTGTGGCCAAGGTCACAGAGAAAAGCAAGGGAAGACTGCTAGTTCTGTGACTTTGGAGGCAGTGAACAGTTACCGAGCACCTACTGGGCTCACAGCTATCGCTAGGTCTCATTTGCGTGCACGTTAGGTATAATTACAGGCCGTGGACACCAAAAAGGGAAATCGGTCGTCGTACTCAATCTTATTAACAGCAGGCAATTAGCATAGATTAAAACTAATTATGTACCAGGGGCGCAGAGATGTCACTGTTAGACAATAGTAGGTTGTCAGTTTAATATGTGACATGTAGGAGCCCCCATGTACTGCTGGCTGGATATAGAGGGTATTGTCAGTGAGTTGCAATTTAAAAGGAAAAAAAAAAATGAAATGAAAAAGCTGTTGTGATAAACATTATGTGCAGGAGCGCATTTGTATTCCTGTGGTAGATGTTAGAGAGGTCAGAGCTATAGCTGTGTCCTGTCCAGGTCCCTCTCTACGCATGACAATCCTGAGGCTTGAGCAGAACCCCCCCCCCCCCCCCATCTTCTCTAAGTCCTCTGCCCTCCACCTGAATTCTGTCCTTTGCTCCACAGCACAGAGACCTCAGTTTCCAATAAAATGAAGGTTCATTAGATGCCTCAGAAAATACTGGCGGCCACAAGGATCAGGCTGGGGTTCTGTTGTGGGACAATGGGAAGTGTCCCTTAGTGGTCTGACAGGGTCACTTGAAGGGTCATATATGGATGACATTAGCACAAGCACAGATGACTACAAAACACCCAGAGTCTCAACCTCCACGGAAGTAATACCTCCACATCTGCTACATCCTCTACCATATAGGCATCACAAAATCAAACCGGGGACTTGAGTAGGAAAGATGCTATATTTTCCCAGCATAAAATTTAACACTGGATTCCTTTGTTGGTAGGATGCAGGGCCAGGAAACAGTGTTTTCAGTTCACTGAGATATGTTGTATCTGCCACTTATTCAGAGAACAACACTGTTGCTTAGATCCTAGCTGTGGTGACACACAGTTGCCTTTTTGTAAGTAGTGGTGGCACAGAGCATGTCTTTATGTCTGCTGGGCTTTTGTTGGGTATGCTCCTTATTAAAGGGTTTATACTTAATGAGTAGCAATCAGCACAGAATGAATCAATTAGATATTAAAGTTTTAATGCTGTCAGGGCATTGTTTCTTGCAATTTCTCTCTCTCTCTCTCTCTCTCTCTCTCTCTCTCTCTCTCTCCCCTCTTCTGCCCCCCTCCCCCCCCCGCCCGCGCATATGTTGAGTGTGCTCATACTGGGCTTTATATAATACTGGTTTGAATAGGATATCACTGTTTTAGGTTTTTAGATGAACAATCTTGTATTCTGCTCAGTAGAACACATAGAAATGGAGGCTCTGACATTTGTTTTCATATTTCCTGTCTTTATTTTATTTTATTTTTTAAGATTTATTTATTATGAATACAGTGCTCTGCCTGCTTGCACACATGAAGGCCAGAAGAGCGCATCAGATCACACTATAGATTGTTGGGAGCCACCATGTGGTTGCTGGGAATTGAACTCAGGACCTCTGGAGGAGCAGTCTGTGCCCTTAACCTCTGAGCTGTCTCTCCAGCCCTTCCTGTCTTTATTATAAATTATATTTATGGATAGTATATGCAGTAACACCAAAACTCATTGTGACTGATCTTAGATGTAAACAATTTAAACACACCCTGCCTGCTACAAGGTTTTATTCCTTGTTATTTCTTTTTCCTCAACATACTAAGTTAACTTGATTTTAAATACTTGCATATTTGTCATCATTTAGATTTTAAACAGATTTTCCAGACTTTCTTTTCTCATTTAATCGTCATAACATGTATTTTGTAACTAAATGTTTTCAATTAATTTATTCTGAGAAATTATGTTTTTAGTAGTGTTCATTTGCTAACCATTCCTTCTATTATATTTATAGACTTTAAAATGTGAAAATATCATTCTTGAGGATAGCTCAACACATTAAAAATCCAGGTTGAAAAATGATTTAAAATTCAATATATATTTATAATAAATGCATATTCATATGTGCAAAAAAATCCAGGTTGAGATTTTTCATCTAGTAGGAAGATCTGAGAACTCTGAGGAACTATCTTCACATATGGAAGCCATGATGGACACACATTCCATGGGGAAGCTGGAGAGGGAATGTCGCCTTTGCTGGTGACTCACTGCTGAGCAGCTTCCTCTCTGTTTAGCTCTATAGAAATCTTGAATAGTAAAAATACCTTCACATTTATCAATGCAAAAGTAAGTGTTGAAGGGAAGGAGACCCAGGCAAGTTGCTGCCCCAGATGGTACTAGAAAAAGACAGAGCTACTCTTGTGATCTTTTGCCATGGCACATGGCAGGTGCCTCTATATACTTATAAAATGTTAAAGAACAAATAATCTAATTAAAGCAAGCAAATGGGTGAATAAGCACTTCTTGAAAGAAATATGAATGCCCAGAAACATAACAGAGAGATAATTATAAGTGCAAATTATCACTCCTTTTGCATTCTACTGTAATCAAAATGGTTCTTAGGAAAAAACACAATAAATTTAAAACCACACCAAACCAAAATTGTAAACAAACAAAAACCCCCAAATGCTGGTGAGCATAAGGGGACAAAAGCAGGCACTTGCCTACTATTCGTGGGAATGAGAATTACCCAGACATTATGGAAATCAATATGGCCTTTCCTCAAAAAGCTAAACCAGAGCTGCCACTCTTGGGCATACATAGGGAAAATGTCATCCTTCAAAAAACGACACTGAATGCAGCTCAATGGGGTTTGTGTCTTGGTGAGTGAAAGGTTTAAAAAAAAAAAGACAAAACAACAAATAAGAGAGCTCGGGAAGATTTATTACCTGTACCATGTAAGGAAAGCATGGGAGTCACTTCCAAAGCAAAGGAGCACGCTGCTCAGAAATCCTGTCCACATTCACGTGGAAGAGTAGGCTCAGGGCAGGTGCATTGCCGAGCGTGCTCAGTGCAACACAAGCGCTGTTGAGCAATCTCAGTTTCAGGATCTAGAGCTTAAGAGAGACAGATGGTGGGTAGAGATTCTTGTGGGCACACTTAGTTTACTTCCCCAAAAGTTTTAGCCAAAATAAATAATAATAATAATAATAATAATTAGAAGGTATATTGACGTAGAGGCTAGATGCTTGTCCTTAAGGATTCCTACCTCACTCAGCTTCTCACAGTCCCTGCACATTCATGTTTTTTTATGGCACTGTCCTCAGGAGCTAAGATATGCAATCAGCCTAGCTGCTCATCAGCCAATGAATGGATAAAGAAAACGGATTAATATATATGCATATGCATGTGCTCGTGTACTATTCAGCCACAAAGAAGAACAAGTTATATCATTTCCAGGAAAAGGGCTGGAGCGAGGAGATGTCCTTTTAAGTAAAACCTCACAAATAAAGACAAGTCATGTGTTTTCTCTCACACGTACATACAAGAACCTCCAAAAACAAAAACAGGAAGGCACTGACAGCCAAAGGGAAAGGAAAGGAAACTTGAGGAAGAAGGGAGAAAGAAGGCCAAGAGCAGATAGAAAAGGTGATGCAATCAGAACATGGCAGAAACACATATGGAGAAGTCACCATGACATTCATTGACTTTATATGATCAGCCTATGCTAATAATTATAATTTAAAAAGGCTTTAAATGCTCACTCCCTAGGCATCAAGGCTGGAGTTACACCCAGGAGCTTGAGGATGCGAGTCTAGTGGGGTAAATGCTGTTTTGTAGTTGTGATAACAAATAAACACATAGTGAACGCTCAAAAGAGAATAGTCTTTTATAAAGCATGCATCTAAGGTTCAGTTCTTCAGTTATTATAAACTCGTGATTTCCATGGCTTGCTATAAAAATGTCTTCATCTGTCTGCTAGGTTTATGTTTAGGACATCTCTGCTTTTCAGCTCCCATTTTTAATATTGATATGATCTTTAAAATGGCGAAGGCTTGAGAATCAGTTTGTGTCTTCATAATGTGGAAATACTGAGACGTGAAAAGAGCCAATTGTTGGATGCTGTCCATAGAGGGCTGAAGATGCACGCCCTGGTAGAGTGCCCTGGAAAGCAAGAGTGCAGACCCAGAACAAGTTCTTAGCATAATTCTTTCTGCCCTGGGTTAGGTGGGAAAGAGACCGTTGCTGTTCTCAATTGCAACAATGTATCACATAATACAATCACTTCCTCCTTTAAGGACCATGCATGATTGTCTCTAACCCCTAATGCGTCTGTCTTTTCCCCCAAAGACACCAAGATCTCAATAAGTTCATCAAAGTAAATCCTGATGTTCTTACAAACAACCAAAGGTAACAAATATTTTGTAATGAGTTTTGCTCAGGAAGAACGTTCTATTTTACTGTTCCAAGTAGAGTTAAAGCTTTATCTTTACTAAAATAACTTTATTATTAACTTGGATATTTTTCTTTGTTATTCCACTGAAAGAAACTATGATCTGGATGGCATCAGAGGGAATCCTACAGTGACCAAAGATGATCAAAGGTAATAAAACTAAATTTGCTAATTCATGTTTTCAGCTATTTTCCTTGTGTGAAATAAATTTTTACTGTTGCTGCATTGATCTATCATGACCAAATTACCATTACTAACCCACCTCCTTTCACTATTTTAAACAGCCAAGACTTGGACAATCTTATTAAGGTGAAGCCTTCTGCTTTCAGAAACACAAATGGGTAGGTGACCTTATCTGAGACATTGATGTATTCCCAAGGCCCCAGGGTAGGAATTTCTTTGTTTTTTGAATAAGGTTTCTAGTTTTCTTCAGTTTTCAAAGGCACCATTTATAACCTGTGTGACTCTGTCAACACTAGACACATTGTACTTTCTTGAACTGGTTGCTTGGTTTGGGAGTTCTAGGCTTCTTATTTGTATGGACACAGCATAATGTTTATTCCCTAAAGGAAAAGAAATTTCAAGACTAAAATGAAAACTGAGTAAAACTAACAAGAAAAAATATTTTGAGGAAGTTAAAACAACTTGGAAAAGCTATTTAAGGTACTTCAAAATCTGGAGATCCTCAGCTTGTCTGGTCTCACAGAGTATCATAGCACATTTTTTAATATTTTTTAATATTAGGAAAGAAGAGAGAGAGAGAGAGAGAGAGAGAGAGAGAGAGAGAGAGAGAGAGAGAGAGAGAGAGAGAGAGAGAAGGGGGGGCAGTCATTTGTGCTTACACCCTGAGTTTTGAACCTATTTCCCAGTTATCTATGTTTTAAATTAAAGTAGATGTACATTACTTTCCCCCCTTCCCTTTATGCCCTTTATCCTCCAAGAAACCCTTCCTGCACAACTTCTCTAATGCCCCACAATGGTCAAGTCGGTTATTTCATTTGCTTTACTATTGTTATGTACACATATGTGCATGTATGTACAAATATGTAAACACAGCCAACGAGTCCACTTTTGTTGTTTGTGTGTGTATAGATAAGCAGTGGGTAGCTCATCTTTAGGAGAGACTCCTCCCAGCCCTCAGTCACTGGTTCCTATGGTTTTGGTCTAATGGTGTGACCCTGTGAAATGTCTCTGTCTCACACTAGCACATCTGCTACTGTTGCCAGCATTCTAATCTTGTCTATGCAGCCATTTCTCAGAGCGAGTGTTTCACAGCAGAACTCTTGGTGTTATGGCTCTTAAAGCCGTTCTGTGAGCTCTTTCATCATGTTCCATAAGCCACAGATGCAGGAGCTATGATGGAGATGTGTCATTTGGGACTGGGCTCCCCGCTATCTGCTGACTTCTTCATTGTGTCTAGTTGTGGTTTTCTTTGATAATCTCCATTTGCTATAAAAAGAGGCTTCTCGACGAGCGTGAGGCAGCTGTATTTATCCGTGAGTGTAAGGATAAGATTTAGAATGTAGTAAAACAGATTGTGCTGGTTTGGAAAAGTGGGTTAAGAGATTATTTTCTGAAGTTCATGACCCCACTAGCCCCATGTCTTGTTTCTAGTACCAGACATGACTGTCCTCCTGTGGAGTGGGCTGTAAGTCCAATTATTTGGATGGACCTTTCTTGGTATCAGTAGCAACTTTGGGAGATTACCGCTCATGTTAGTAACAGGTTTAACAGTCATGTTTTGCAATAACTGACGAGGGAACATGACCTCCAAGCCGTGCCTCTTCCCTACCACTGTCAAATGTGTTATATTGCCATGGTAACTCTTACAGGAATCTTGCCTCTGCTTTTACTGCCAGTGGAACTTTTTACAAAAGGTAGTTCCCTTTTAGCAACTTCTTTCCCAGGAACCCACAGAAAGAGTACAGTCTTCTTAAGCAAATATGATTACTATTAAAAGGAATTTTTAAAAAAACTTTTCTAGGCAGCTTGGTCAGCTAAGATAACCTGCCTGGCTCTTCTTTAGTAGGGTGTAGTAGATCTGACGATAGATAGCCAAGAATTAGCCCACAGAAGACAGACAGAAAAGACAGCTATTTTAAAACAGTGACTTTATGGATTGAGTCAGCCACCTGTATCTACCATATAACTATGCTGCTCTCTTGATTTTTAAAGCACATCTAAGTTAGGTGAGCCATCACAAAGCCCCTTTACATCAGTGCGATGAGGCACGGGACTGCTCAGTTAGAAGCAGGGCAGCAGAAAAGCAGAGTTCTTTCCTGTGACTTTGTAGACATTTCCAGCAGCTGCCTGTTTAACTCATAGTTAGAGACTGAATAGACTTCACTCATCCACCAGAATATATACAGGCATCCCTGAGATCCTAGGAACATAGCAACCAGAACAAACGCAGATGTACACTGGACTTCCATTTATTCAGTGAGAAACAGCATGGCTTTTAGTAGTAATATGAACCAATACTAAAGAGAGAGGCCAGTATCTGCAGCCAATAAACAGATGCTAGGCTATTAATGTTCTAAATTACTGCTTACAAATAGCTACAGAAGAACACCTCATATTTCCAGTGATATTTAAGATTTCCTGGTTAAAAAAAAAGGGCATCATTCCCATAAAGAAAAAAAATTCTATTTGTAGTCAGAGTTCTATTTGTCAGTATTTTTCCCGTTTGTTGACATATACCTTCCAACATACATGTAATGTGAGGACAGTGTCTTCCTACTTCCCTGCTGTATGTCTTTCATACTTATGTTTAACACATTAACATGGTGTATGTTACTCTATTGCATCACTCCCTGTAGTCAGCCAATCTACCAGTCATCACTGTGGATGCTTCTCATAAGAACGTCTGGAAGTGGTCCTTTGTGTCCATGGTGCTGCTGTGGTGGTGGTTACTCTTCAGCCTTCTAACCACTCCTACTGCTAGTCATGACTTCTACTCTTGAATCCATCCACTGGGATGAACTGTGATCTTCCTAATCTGATTATACCATTCTTCTAAGTGTACCCTCCAGGGTCTTCCTATTACCACTGAGTCGCAGCCACGCTCCTTAACCTTGTCTCTAAAGACCACCACCACTGGGCTTTTGTGTGGTTTCCCTCCCCAGTCCTGTTACTCTTTTCTCACAAGCAAAACCCTTTCCCATCTCCATTCTCCCTGGCCTGCACTCTTTGTTCCCTCTCATTGCATTGCCAGAGAAGCTACTACGCATCCTTTGGGTACCAGCCTGGTTATCTATCACACAGACTCGGGGGAGCCTCTTCCCACCTCTACATGTACAGCATCACATATATGCATTTCTTTAGTGGATTATTAATCATCTCTATCAATATGGTCTCTCTAGGTATGGATGGGATTACCCTGCTTATTTCTTCCATTGTATTAGTATAATAACAGAATGTCTGATATGTGTTGAGTGTTTAGCAAGTATAGTGTGAATAGAAGACTACGCCACAGAACAATCAATACTTGACGATAGTCCACTTGGGTAAAGTCTATTGTGTTACGTCTCTATACATCTCCAACACTCTAAGCCCCCATCACTGAAACTAAATAGAAATCGATTTTGCTATGATTGATTTCTTTACTTGTGCCAATAACTGTTTCCTGCTTATGAACAATCTCAAGGGATCACAGTGACTCTCGTACATTAAAATTATGAGTTATGTGCTATATTTAAAAATCTCTAAATCATACATAAATCTATTAATCTCTTGAATACAATATCTTGAAGAATAGAAAATATCCATTGAAAAATTATAAAACTGTGTAAATGTCCCGTTTTCCTATATCAATAAGTTAAGGAGTTTTGTGAGCACTTTTACTAAGTACAATATTCTTTTCAAGGAGATTCATTTTGTGCTAAAAATCTGATGCCTAAGATCAATTTCTGACATAAAAGAAAAAAACCAGTTCATTTTTGTGTAAAAACTCTAATTTTGTAAATGTGTTGGACACTTTACAAAAGCAGATTAAGTTAGCAGTGTAGAGAGAAACATATTGTAGCCTATTAATAAACACCTCCTACATGTTCACTAAAGAGGAAGAGTGGCTAGAATTGAGCTAATAACTTTTTTCTTGCATTGGAACATATAGGAAAAGCTGACTTATATGTTCTCCATATTTTTCCTTGATTTGTCCTGTAGGGGAAGACCATCCTCCTTTACACAGTGGCAACCACATTCCATTATTACAACACGGAAAATTCTTACACTGAAAAATATGTATGTGGATTTATACCTTAGATAATTCACGTTCTGCCCCAAATGTTTTGAAAATGACATTTTGGAGGCATTCTTAGACCTTTCACATAGCTGAACAGAAGTGCGGTCTGCAGTGTGCGAGGCCCTGGGCATAATTCCTAGCACCAAAATGAAAATAAAAGACACAGAAACATGTGGCTTGCACATCTATTAAAAAAATCTATTTTCACACTTTGACTCACAGTTTTTCATCTTCTGCCACAGTGTAGAAAACACCATGCAGTACATGTGGTCTTAATTAAAGAGCATTTATTTTCGCATCCTTTAGCTCGGGCAGTCTAAAGTTCTTTTACTGGATCTGCCAGTCTAACTAATGCTCCCCATCAGTGTGCAGACCCCGAGAAAATGTGTACTGTGTGTTTTTCACCGCGTAGTTTCCTTTAAATACTGGTGTAGGTTGTTCAAATAAAAAACCTGAGGCTTACACAACCAAACTTGATACGTGCTATCACCTAATAAAAAGATACACTATATGAACCTTCTAGTAATACAGTTTCCTTGATGCTTCACCCTACTTTGGAAGCGTCATCTTTGAATGCGTGCACAGTTGCCAGCATAGCTGTTGAATCTGCAAGAATCTGGCTCCCTGCTTCCTCGGGTGGAGCCATCCTTTTTCCTTCTCTCCAAAACTACAGGCCCCGCCCCCAAAAGAGTAACTCTAAAGCCATCACAGGTGGAATATTCTCGAGGAACTGCAAATGTCCATCCTCAGGCTGAGAAACTAAGTGCAGAGCTTTTAGAGTTACTCCAACAAAACTTGTATCCTATGTTGCTTACGCACAGAAAGCATCCTTCCAGCCTGGAGATGAGAGGTCTGGGGTCAAGTCCTCTTGGTAGTGCTGCTTTCCTCCTAGGCTAAGAAGGGAGAATAATTTCCAGATTTTTCTCCTTCACCTATTTATGCAACACACACTTAATGGAGTCCATACTAGACCTTGCTCTCACACTGTGATGAAAAGCCACAGCTTCCTCACATGTAGCACTTGGTTACTTCAATGTTATCGCCGTGGGAAAACTGCAACTTCGCGGTACAGAATTCTGATTTCCCAGCATTCACATGTCCTGCCATCTTTCACCACTCCCACTGCCATTTTGAATGAACACTGTGCTTTCTCATACTTCAAGCTGTACACCTGGAAAGACTCACTTTCTGGTGCAGGCTGTTAAGATGAGATGGTAGCCTCTGATACTACAGAGATGATTTTTTTTGTAATAATTAGTGAAGATGATCTATCTGCATCATAAATTTGCAATATTGATCATGCACAGTTTTATCTGATAATGTGGAGGAATTTAGTTTTGAAGTTTACATCATCATTGAGATGAAACATCAATTAATATTCCTGAAATAGTGTATGTTTTACAGAGTTTCATTGGAATATGTCAATTCACATTAAAAATATTTATACAGATTTCTATATTTTTAAAAGTATGCAAATAGTACTTTAAGTGTGAAGTTTAAGTAGCTATAGTATGCTGGCTAATTTGTATAGTTGATCCACCATTAATGGCTTAGATATTATATGAGAAGTGTTAAATCTCTTCCACATAAAAATTAGGATAGTTCATTGTGTTTTGCATCCTAATAATGTTAATTTTGTGAGTGAGTCATCCTTCGTACAAATCCTTATTTGAATTCAACATTTTGGAGCAGGAGAAGGGAGAATTTTAGGAACTGGAGTTAATTCCAAAGATACCAAGATTTAGGACTGAAATAAAAATGAAAAAGCCCCTCTAGAGTGCGATTGCGGAATCCACGACTCCTACATTAGCACATTCTTTTAACCATTACTCTGCTCTACTTGTTCTGTTCACAGTTTAATCATTGCATCATGCCTTATGTTTTCCTGACCAAAGCCTTGTTGTATTGGATGTTAGGAGCCTCACTTACAAAATGAAACCTAAGGAACTATTTCCCAAAGGGAGTAAGGGAGGAAATGAACCTCACTGTTCTGATTCCAAAGCAATGCTTCTCCTCAGCAGGCTTCGTGACAAAGGCTTTTCCAAACTATGAAAACAGCAAACAAGATTTTTAAAATAGTATCTTAATATGCAAATGACTAGTCCATCATAGCATGCCAGAGGGCCCTGAAATCATAGAAGGTGTCAAATCAGCCTAAGATGCAAGCACCGTATCTCTGCATCTCTTTTCTGTCTTGTGAACGTTTTATTCAGTTGTTGGGCTGAGCTTGTATATGTCTGAAATCCAATAGCATGAGTGAAGCCTCCAGATGAAGGAGCTAAGCATTGGTTTTATGGAGGCAGATACTCTGAACTCAGCACTGGATTCTTCTGTAAGTAGGTTCACTGGCTTTGAGAAATTAAATCAGTATTTCTGAGCTCCAGACGCCGGCTGTGCAAGCTCTCATGAGATCTGAATCAGAGAACCCATGTGAAAGTGCAGTTGGTGCCTCAGGACACGCCAGGTGCTCGGTCAGTGTGGGCAGAATTCTTCAGACCAGATTGCCCAAGCTTTCCAAAAGTGATTTCTCTCTCAGTTATAAAATCCACATCCATTTAAAGGGTGCGAGAATCAAACCCAGGACCTTCTGCATGCTAGGCAAGTGTGCTAGCTACCCTTCAGGTAGCTATATTCCAGCCGTATGTTCATATTTATCTGTAAGCTTAAAGATAAAATAGCTCAATGTCTAATTTCCAGTCTCCTAAACACTTATAAACCAAAATTACTATGTCTAAGATGATGTATTTTTATTATAATTTTTCATATTTCCTACAATTGTGTTATAAATAAAACACCACAGAGAGAGAGAGAGAGAGAGAGAGAGAGAGAGAGAGAGAGAGAGAGAGAGAGAGAGAGAGACAGAGACAGAGAGACAGAGACAGAGAGACAGAGACAGAGACAGAGACAGAGACAGAGACAGAGACAGACAGACAGACAGACAGACAGACTGACTGTGGTTTTGTTTCTACTTATTTTCTTTAGAGACCGGAGCCTAGAAAATTTAACTGAAGTAAGTTCTCAAGTATCTGAAGATAAAAATGGAAGGTAAGATTGATTGTAACTTGCTTTATTTCTGAGGAATTCCATCTGTACCTGAGTAATTATTTCAAACATTTTTCTGGGCAGTTGACTTGCCTTATGCCATTTAAATATAAGTACCATTCCAATAAGAAAAGTTACAGCACCATATGCATAATAGCTAGCACAGAAAAATTAACAGTGTTCTAATTGTGTTAGAATTTCTCATTCCTGTTGCTCAGTCCTGGTACTTGGTATAAAAGGTGTCATGAAAATTCAAAGCCCTTTGCTTAGATTGTGAGAATTTATTTTTACTCACTGTTGCTTGGCAGGTTTCGGTAGTGAAGAACCCAGGACACTCTTTCTCGGATGTCTCCTGTTCAAAACCACACATACATTCCTTGTAGCCACAGAGCAAAATCTCATTTTGAAATTGCTTTGTTCAGCAGAGTCTAAGGGCTTTAAAGCTATCAATGGCTGTTAATGTCTTGTTTGGCATTAAGAGGACACAAGGGATACCTGGTTGCTACATGTAAGTTAGGGAGAAACTGTTAACTTCCTTATGTATAACAGTGCTCCTACCATGTATGAATGACTTGAACAATCTTAACCTTTCCCACGGTGCCGCTGCTTTAAAAAAAAAAAGCTTTTGTGATTGTGTAAGAAATAATACTGCTTGTACTTTCTGCAAAGAGTGGAATAGGTGTGGACAGAGGAGCTGGCTCACTTTCCCCACACTGTCTGCAAAATGCCCTTGAATCTGACAGTTTGTGCTGCTCTGGTTCTCCAGATCTTCTGCATCGTTTTGTTAGGATCCAGACAATCTTTGCTTGAAAGAGAGAAGAGAAAGGTTCAGAGGGATCTGCAGCTCCCAGAAACACATCTGCCATTGGGAACTGCATAGGACTAACATTTAACCAACTGCATTCAAACATTATTTGCAAGTAACCAATGTCATAAACAAAACAAGGCAAAAGAATCTGAGTGGCTAAGTGCAGTCAAGGAACTTTCCATTTAAGTCGACTTACAAAGCTGTTCCATCTTCTGTTCAGGCTTTAAGAAAGGCGTGGTTGGAGACTGATGCTCTGATATACGAATTTTAGGGAACACAATTCAGCTGAGAACAGTGCTGTTTGCAGACTATTGCCCATTTCCATTTGTGCATTTCACAAGCTGGTGACGTTTTAAGTTTTGCACAGCTAAAGATAACACAAATGCATTTTGATGTCACACATAGCTTTCTTTTTGAACTTAGGCATTTTTAAAGTTGAACTTTAAAGTGTGCACAAAGTGATTTGGGTAGAATTAATACATACTTAGTGGTGCTGGAATCTGAAACGAGAGTCTCATAGATTCTAAAAAGCACTAAATTCGAATGTTCTTCAACATTTCTGAGCCAAGTTTATTGTTCTTGGGATGACATAGCCTAATAATAGGCCAAGAAAACCTATGATTGTTTTGATCCCACCTTTTCACTGTGTTCTGGAACTTGAAATTTTACAACCCCCTTAAAGAGAGAAAACTTTTAAAGATAAATAGGTGCAAAACAATTTACTATAGATGAATATGCAATTTGTTAATGATAGGCACAATTCCCCACCCACGTTTATTGACTTAAAAATGTGCATATACATTTAGAATCACAAGAATGTAATAGCTTTAAATGTGTGACATTAGGGCCTGATGAATTTAAAAGCAACACTTCACATACTTTTGTGAAAATTTGTTTTGTTTTGTTTTTGTTTGTTTTGTTTTGTTTTATATATATATATATATTATTATTAATTTATTCTTGTTACATCTCAATGGTAATCCCATCCCTTGTATCCTCCCATTCTTCCCTCCCTCCCATTTTCCCCTTATTCTATTGTTTTGTTTTTTGAGACAGGGTTTTATGATGTAGCCTTGGATGTCCTGAATTTCACTCTGTAGAATAGGTTGGCTTTGAACTCACAAAGTTCCTCCTGCCTCTGCCTCCCAAGTGCTGGGATTAATGACCTGCACCACCAAGCCCAGCTCTTTGTAAAGTTTTGGACAAAATGGAGGTAAAGGTTATGCTAGCTTCAATTCATAGCTTCATACTTGGAAATTTTAGTGTATATTTAAGCAAGCCTAAATTTTTTATAATTCAAAAACTAAGATAGTTTCAAGTACCTTCCCCTAATATTTTTATTTATTGTATTAGTTTCATTTTGTGTGTGCACCAGCAATGATTAGTTAATACATTTTCTTCTTTAAAAAGTTAAATAGGACAAGGTTGGAGAGATAGTTCAGTAGTCCGTAGCATGTGCTGCTCTTTCAGAGGATCAGAGCTCGATTCCCAGCACCACGTTGGGTTACCTCACTACTGCCTATTATCCTCAGTCCAGAGGGATGGCTGTTTTTGGCTTTGTGGGCACCAGCACTCAACTGCACAAACCCAGCCTCAGACAGCCTGCTTGAAAACAAGGCTTAATGAACATCCCAGTCCTCTGTCGATTTTCATGTCTCTGCTCTCAAAACTTACCAACAATGAAGAAGAAGAAAAAATTGCTACAATTTTCACTATTTTTTTTTTTTCATTGAGAATTTCCTCTGTTCCATGGGAGAAATTGAATGTGTTTATGCTCTGTTAAACATGATGACATTTTTAGATCAGCAGAAATCTAGGTCAGACTTCTGCAGTCTTCAAAGTATCGCTTTTCATTAAAGCAAAAATGGGAACCGAACTGTCTCAAAGCAGCCCCTGGATTGTTCATTAAGATGATGAGTTCTTAGATGTATGGTACAAGGGGAGCTTTCTAAAGGGCACTGCTGCCGTGAAAAACGATCGAGGAACCAACTTTCAATGGATTTTATCCTTGATGAAAATGTACTCTGCCATAGCGTTAGATAATATGGCCTGTTTGTGGATTATTCTCGAAAGTAAGACAGTGGTTTCTGTGGAGCCAGTAAAGCAGACGATGCATTCCATATGTGTCTGTGTAGAAACCAGGTAGATGGAGAGAAATACTGTCCAGTGAGTGAAACTTTAGTAAAGCAAAAACACTTGTCAGTGACCTTGATTTTGAGTGCCAAGCACCTATGTTTGCTCTTGCAGGATAGATGGCCAAACCAATGGATTCATCAACACCCTCTTCAGGGAGTCATCAGGCACCTCTCTCTACTCTTATGAAGCCAGGAACAGCCTGAGGTACTACAGACAATCACAAAACCAATGACCACACCATCCCTGTGGTTATTTTTTTTTTTACAAGCAAACTAACCTCATCTTTGGAACATGGGACATTCGATATGTAAATACCCATACATCAGAGTGTTGGAGTCAGCAACTCAATTATTGCCGGGAAATGCATTGAAGAATACCAAATGCGGTCATTGCTTTGAAGTCTACAATTACACTAAATATGAATGTGACATTGATGTTGCTATTCTACTTTTAGAGATTTAGTGTGTGTGTGTGTGTGTGTGTGTGTGTGTGTGTGTGTGTGTGTGTACCTGAGTCTATGTGTGCGCTACACATGTGTTGGTGCCCACAGAGTCCAGAAATTATCAGATCCCCTGGAGCCAGAATTAACAGGGGATGGAGAATCACCCAATGTAAGTGCTGGGAACTGAACCTGGGTCTCCTGCAACAATAAAAAGTTCTCTTACTTATTAAACCAGCTCTCTCCCTTGATGGTATTCACATGCTTGAACTAGATCTGAATATACCATGAATCTGAGGTTTGAATTGTCAACTAATGTCCAGTTTTAACTTTAGGTTTAAGGAGGGAAATCTATGGCTTACAAATGAATGGGGCATCAGGGAAACAGACACTAAAATGCTAAAAAAAATTACCTCCATTCTCTAAGACAAATGTACTGAATCATTAGTTTTCACAATAGTAATCCCAAAGTAGTACAAGGCAGTTGATATTAATAGTTAAGTGGGAGAGGTGGGAAAACTCTAATGGAGCTGACTGGTGACACGAGCGTTTTCATTTGAATAGTTGGTTTAGAAGGAATTTATATAATATGTGTATATATACAAAACTTTTTGCATTGAATTGAAAAATAGTTTTGTTTTTATTGTTCTCACAAGTGACATTTTAACATGAAGCTAAATGATTTTATTGCAGCTCTAATTCTGGAACCAGGAATGCTGGACCCAAGGACACTGTTGTCTATACAAGGACATATGTGGAGAATAGGTAATGCAAAAGTGTTTTGGATAGTTCACTTCCTTTTATAGCTGTGAAATGATCTGTGCCTTGCAAGAGGTGCTACCATCTCCGCATGTGCTTTTTTTTTCATGGAGAATATAGTTTAAGACTATTTAAGTTCTACACATAAAAGATTTTGTGTTGTTCCAATATTCAGTTGATAAAGGACTCATAGTCATTGGATGTACTCAAAGTATTTCAAATAACTAATGAGTAAGTCGTAGGACTGACATAAATGTGTATGACTATTTGGCTATAACAGTCTTTTGATTTGAGCCACCTTACTTCAAAGGCTCTACCTACTCTCTACTCACAATTTGACACAGAAAGGATATCTTTAGGTTGACATACAATGGCCTAAGTCACAGAGAATTGTGTCCCATGAAACTATCTGCTTGGAATGGTGATATTGACAAAAGTGTCAACCAAGGCCATGGATTCATAACACATTTAGTTTTCAAGGAGTATCAAAACAAACAAACAAACAAACAAACAAACCAATAATTGGCCTAATTATAAGGTATTATAATGGCAAAGCACATAAATGCAGATGTATGTGACATGTGTGGGTTCACGGCTGTTCCTATAGGCAACTCAATGCCTCTATGGGTCAAACCCATGCAACTTCTAAAGTGATTTTTCTTCTAATTCAAATCTTTCTCTGTGGTGACTCCTTGGCAGCAATTGCTACTATCTCTTAATTAAACAAAAAGATACAATATTTAAGAGAGAATTAAGATAATAAGTAGTTATTGAATCTGAAAGAAATTGGCACATAGATAAAGAGCCTGAGAATGATGCACAGTCAAGACAAGAAATGAAATACTGGCAATCTGTTTTCACAGGTTGGTGTCCCTGTGGGATGGCACGCCAATATATTTTCCCTTCTAAAGAAGTGGCTCACTTAAACAGAGGCCACCATCTGTGATACCAATATTTAAGAAATAGCACATTTCTAGAATTCAGCCTAGTCTACTAAACACTATTTTCCAGATTTCATACTTACTGAATAGTTAAGTTAAATTAATTATTATTATTATTAAATAAATTAAAAATTATTACCTTTATTTATGCAAGTACAGAAACTAAACTACACTTGAGTTATTTAGCCATGTTGACTATGGTTCACTTTTGTAAACTACCGTGTATATGCAATTTGACTATCTGTGTTTGTGTATATAGACAGCAATTCTCACGTGTAGTTTCTGGGTTGGCTTCAGCAGTATCACTTCAGAACTTGTCACAAGTGGAAATTACTTGGCCCTACCCCAGACCTGAAGAACCAGAAACTCTGCCATTGGGGTTCTGGCTATCTGTGTTTTAAATTACTCAGCATGCTTTTGATGCAAGCGCGAGTTTGAGAACTATAACTATAAAAGATAATGTTGTGTCATATAAGACCAATAGTCTGTAGGGTAGAATATTCTGAGAGAATAGATTTGGTACTGTTTGCCAAACTAATGTGACAGCGATGTCACTCAGATATTTCTAGCTTTCTTAAAATCTACACAGACAGCACAGCTATAGTGTGAAGTCTCTGGAGTTAGGGTCCAGATTGAGTTGTCATTTACTAGCCTTGGCAAGGTACTCAATGGCATGGTGTGTGTGTGTGTGTGTGTGTGTGTGTGTGTGTGTGTGTGTTGGTATTTTGATTTATATTGGACTATTTTACTTTGTTCAGTTACTTAATTGGTTAATCTCTGTAGTGCTGAGAATTGAATTTAGGGCTTTACACATCCCAAGCAAATTCTTTAGCACTATACTGTCTCTCTAGCCCTCCTGTTTAATTTGTGGTTTGAGACAGGGTCTTGCTAGTTTGTCCAGGTTGGCCTTGAGCACACTCTTTAGTCTAGGCAGACTTTGAACTTGTGATTTTCCTGACACATCCTACAAACCAGGTGAGATTACAGGTGTTTGCCTCCAGACTATCAGACTTTATTTTAGTAAATAAGTGAACTACAAGTATGGATCGTGTGAAAAACAAAGATGTCTTTATTGCTTGTATATTTTGACTGTGTCTCAGGCTGTTCTGTTCCTCTTGGTGATGTGTTGACTTGTCGAGGCTTTTGCATCATTACTTCTACAGATTAAAAAAAAAAATGAAAGGTGTAAAGATATCATCTGGGTTTGCAATATTACAAATGGTATAATAATGATAATGTGTGAAGGAATGCATGTTTTCTTAGCTGTGTGGAGGTGAGGAATAGTAGGAAAAATGTTCTGATTTCTCACATGTCCTTACATGTTCCATTTTAGTAAATCACCAAGGGATGGATATCAGGAAAATATCTCAGGAAAATATATACAAACTGTTTATTCAACTTCAGATAGGTAAGTATGCTTGATAGTGTATATGCATATATATATATGTATATATACACATAAACATGTGTACACTTTAATGTGCATAAATGTATGTATATTTCTCTTTTTCCTTTTTTTGGTGATAGTCTTGATTGTTGGACAGGTAGGAAACTGTTAGGAATATTCATGAAGAGATCACATTACAGTTCTGCATTCTGAGCCCTGCTTCCTAGCAACTGCCTGGTTTTTAAGTGTTTTATTTTAGATATTTCCATGTCTTCCAAACTGCTCCCCTGGCCATCCATTTTCTGCTGGAGATTCCCTGGAGTCCCCAGCGTGCTGCATCATAAACACCTAGGTGTCACTGCGTCACTAGACTACCCCCAACCCTTCCTTCCTGTGGTTTTTCCAAATGTAGCTGTATGGATTTATTGGTCCAGCACATTCTGGACTCAACTGGGCTCCTAAATGGGTTAGGATGAGTGCACAGAATGCTGGAGATCTTCTCCCATCCCAGGCTGTGTCTTCTAGTGATGCTCCTCACACTTTCACATTCCATGGAGCCCCCAGGGTACTCAGGAGAGAGTGGCTTGAGGGTCTCTAGGGAAGTCAGCGAAAGTCATTAGCACTTCATCTCAACTCCTAGAAACAGACTGTTACACAGAACACGACCTTCCACTGTTTGGGTTCCTTGAGCAGGGGCCAGACACATGACCTGGTTGCAGTAAGCACAAACCTTGTTTCTAGGTGTAGCTTCAGCTTCTGCTGCAGCGCTTAGCACCAAACAAGTATAGGAAGAGAAATCGCATCTGGCTTGCTAAGAGAAAGGCAGTTTGAGCAGTCATTTCTCTGATGGTTTTCCATGTCCATGGTCTCCCCAGCGGAAAGAGCATCTCACAGGAAGAGGCCATTTCTTCCTTCTTTGTATATCTGGCCCTTTATCAGTGCTTGTGGAATGAAATGATGATATAAAAATGCTATTTTCTGGTTTTGGCGACTTCTGGTCTTAAATGGGAAATATATATATATATATATATATATATATATATATATATATATGTATATATATATATATATACACACACACACAATTCATAGGGAAATATTTGCCAGGCATGTATATGCAAGTAGTTGTAGAGTAAATGAAAAGTTTCAACTATTTATACATATATGTAAGCCACTATGTAATTTGCACATTATATATAAATCATTGTATAATTTACATATATGTAAATTGTTATATACCTATATGTGTGTATGTAAAGATTAGGATGATGTGATTAGAATGACTGAAAGTATAAAACCAGGCAAGGTTTATCTTCTCTTAATGCCTCTCCTCTCTCGTTTTCTCTTCCCCTCCACTCCCTTTCTCTGCTTGTACTCTTGAACGTGGTGGCAGAAGAGTGGAGTCTGGCATGACTAGCTCACTGCAGCCCTGGGCTGGGGACTCTGGATCACTCCGCTTATTTCAGGTCTACTCAGGATACATAAGAGCCTCAGTTCACTTGCTGCTGTCCTGTGTCCCTCTTTTCTCTTCTATAAAGTGACACATGAGATAACAGTCCTGACTTCTTATTTGTTCGTTTTGTTTTTTGAGACAGAGTTTCTCTGTGTAGCCTTGGCTGTCCTGGACTCACTTTATATGTGGTTATAGACCAGGATGGCCTCGTATTCACAGCGATCCGCCTGCCTCTGCCTCCTGAGTGCTGGGATTAAAGGCGTGTGCCACCACTCCCACCTGAACTGAATTTTTAAAGTGGAGCACATGGGCACATCATACACCATACAAACATTGTTCTATACATGTATTGTTACGTGCAGTCAGGATCATATGAAGAGTTCTCTTGGTAGCATGATAAGTGTTAGAATACAGGGATGCAGACCATGGCAGAAATATTTTTTGCATGTACTACGTAAGAATTGGATATTTTTGTTTCATTACCTAATCATACATGCTTCTCTGGAAACTTTGGCCCTGCATGCTATTAATGCCTCCAAACCAGTAAACTCTACGGGGAGCTGCTTGAGACAACCCTAAGCCCTTTCAAAGGGAAAGGGGCCTTTACTCAGGGTTCTGGCATGTTTGCGATTTTGTACTCTGCTGGTCATATCTATGGACCATTTGCTGTAGAATGTTAAGTTCCCAAAACAAGTAAGCAAAACCACGTTTTCCCTCATCAAATCTGTGGCAGGGTCGTCCCTTCCTTTACAGAATAGGTTAATTTCATCTCGATCCGTATCCTGCTTCTTTCCATGGTACCCAGAGCACGGTTCATAGGCCTGTGACTGTACAGATTCACCACTTACGAGTTCATAAACTCCCCTGAATGGATTTCTATTTGGGGGCTATTGAATGTTTTCAGAATTTGAAATTTGCATTAACCTGCTACATAATTTCGCTGTGTGGTATATAATGCAGTGATATCTGTGAATTAGTTAAAGGGTTCTTCCACCTTCAAACAACACTTCTGACCTCATTCAACTGGGAAACGGGGCGTCATCTTCTGCCCATATATGCTCTTGATTGCTAGTAAATTAATAGCCTAAGACTTTCCCCTTGTGTTGTTTCCTTGACCTTGCTATAAAATTAATCCTATTATGATGATAAGTAAACAGCGTGTTTTCGGGTGTTGGCACAATTCTTAAAGCTCCGCCAGGATCAACACGTTCCCACCTGACTTTAGCGGGAGCACACCTGTGCCTACATGATGGCAGATTTTAAGTGGTTTTTTAATTCTTATGTCACTACAGGTCTGTCATTGAAAGAGATATGTGCACTTACTGCCGCAAGCCCTTGGGGGTAGAAACCAAAATGATTTTAGATGAGTTACAAATCTGCTGCCATTCCACTTGCTTTAAGGTAAACCCATGCTTATTTCATGTTACTGAGAGTAAGGTTGTACAACAACGACAAAAATGCATCCTATTCACACGCTTAGAATGAAGTCACAACTTTCAACACTCCGTAATCCACATTAATAATATGCTACTTAAGGGTTCCTCTGTGTTCTGCACTTCACCCTCAAAGGTCTATAATTACTATCTTGGCTTTAGGCTTAGAATTCATTCCTCACACATCTCTCAGGAGATTTAAGTCTGAGGAAAAGATAAACACTTGTTCATTCTTAAGTTTTTTTGTAACATTTTAATAAACAATGGATTGCATCATATTTGTAACAAAATCATAGGACAACAGACTGTTGAGAATAAAGCTAGCAGCCCTCTTTTCATGAGGTCAGGATTTGACAATGGTTTAAACTCAGCCTCCGATTGAGACCATGGTTAATTGTGACTTAACAAATAACAGAAATGTTCAGTCACAGATGCTTTCAAGTTTCGTTTTAATGAGCTGTCTCTTCTCATCTTGTGTTGTGTTGGTCGACAAACCTCTCGGTGCAATTGCAGGAGCATTGCCCTGAATGTCTGAAGATCTCAGTTCTGCCTCTGCCCTTCAGTGTGATGGCCATGTGACAATCAATTAAAGGACAACGGCCTCGTTTCCTTAGCTGGGGAATAGGCTGCTGACTATGGTGTGGTTCTCAACACCAGCTGCAAGTTATGATAATAAGGATTGGTTTAAGGAAAACAAAATCCTTAGAATATTCAGAAAAATTTAAGATTTCAGAGATTATATTTGGACATGGATAGTTCTTAAAAGCTCCTTAGATTTATCTAATATGCATCCAATATGAAAATCACTTGCCTAAGTTTGAGTCCTTTATGGTGGTGCCATGTTATGTTTGATGCAAATTCATCATTTTAGCGAAACAGATGTACTACTTCGTCAATTGATTGCTTGTCCACCAATTACCTACCAATCTGAAGAATGGTGCAATATTTTGAATATATGATCACATATCTAGGCTGGCTGGCTGGCTCAGCATGTTCATTCTCCCGCAGCCACACTGAGGATGAGATTATGATCCTTAGAACCCACATTCTGGGAGGAAAAAACTAATTCCCACAACTTGTTCTCTGACTGTCTCTTGAGTCTCATGGCACATATGCATCCAATCAATCAATCAATTAATCCATCAATCAATGTAAAAAAATAAACTAAGCCACAACCCAATAGAGAATTATAAAAATATAGTCTGAAAAATGAAACAATTATTTGATTATAAGATGAAAGTATTTATAGTTGCAAAATATACTCCCTTAAATAAAACTATATACTTAAAAATTTTTTTAAATTACTATGCATAAAATCTCCTAAAATAGACATTCTCTTGGTTATTGCTTTGGTAAATGGGAATAACTTTCATTGATGATATTTTAAGTGATTCATTTCCATCTTAAGTATTAGAGACTAGAAGAGAACAAAATCTTCCTCCTGCTCATAGACAAAGACAAATTGTTCTACAGCCAAGGGAGCAGAAAACCACTTAAACTAGTTTAAATGTTTAATAAATGGATCAAAGACAATTTGCTTTAGTGATTCATCTTGAAAGCCAACCAGTATTTTGAAAGCTGGGCAATCAGCAGTAGCTGGGTCTTAAAAAAAAAAAAAAAAAAAAAAATGGAAGCCAACCCTTCCCCACTTCTGTAATCAGCACACTCATAACACTCCATCCTTATCCACACCCACATCCCCATCATTATCCACATCCATAACCATATCCACACCCACATCCCTATCCACATCCCCTGTATAATCATCAATTTGTTTGGTTCGGTAGGTTCACATAGCTCTGCCTTGTGAAAGCAAATGCTAAACACAAATCTGTGGGTTTGTTTGAGACACTGGCTGGTTATCTTGTCCTTGCCGTAGCCAGTTTGTGAAAACATTCTATTTGCTTCATTGTGAGTTGTGTAGAAAACATCAGTGGTGGAGCTTCCCTGGACTGTATCCGCATGCAGCAGGACGGTGGAGACACTTGCAGAAGTCAGGCATGCAATGATAGGCAAGCACACTCAGGTTCTTGCGCTTTCTCTTCAGAGCTGTCTGTAACTTTCTAAGGAGGATGATCTTGGGAGAACTGAAAGGTTTTCTGTCCCTACTCTCCTGAGGATACACTGTCAGACTGTAATATAAACTTGATGTGTTGGTTTTTTTGTTTTTGTTTTTTGTTTTTTTTAGTGTGAGATATGCAAACAGCCTTTGGAAAACTTACGAGCAGGTGACAGTATTTGGATCTATAGACAGACAATCCATTGTGAGCCCTGCTACTCTAAAGTGATGGGTGAGTGCTGTACTGTGAGCAGGGTCTTACTAACACTGGACACTGCTTAGGATTGCTAAGTGTGAAGTGTCTCAATAGGATGCAATACTTTATTGGTTATAGCTAATGAAAAAGTAAGCAGCAGACAGTTAACTGTGGCAGTATTTTGTTTAATGATATAAACCCACCAATATTTATACTATTTTCTTTGGTATTGGCCAGAAGGCAGTGGGAACAAAATGGGACATTTATTTTAGAAAAATTTCCAGTTTGGGAAACAGAAATAACTATTTTCTGATTAATTAAATTAGTACTTAAGTTGAATAATTTCTGTGGATGCCCTTTTGTACTTTAAATACAGTCTGGTAATTACAATCAACACTTTTCAAAGTTACTTTTACCTGAAATAGTTAATTTTATATTAAATATAGCATTCAAAGTTTGGGTTTTTTTTTTTTTTTTTGAAGATTCAAGACCAAATGTTACTGTAATTTGGACTCTTAATTAGCATCAGTAAGAAGAAAGCAAGATGTTATGGGCATGCATTTTTAACTAAGCATGAGAAATTTAAGTGGTGATCTAAAACACATGTAGAATATGTCTGGAAAATAAAGTCCTATAAGATTTAATTGATTGTTACAAGAGAGTATGGTCAATTTATTTTTAGTTTTACAGCTTGTAGAACAAGAGGAACAAATTGCTATTGAGGGGAAGGTCCACAGTCACAGTGTTTAGAGGGCCTTTATTCCTGACAACTTTGGTGCAGTGAAGGGAACTATTTGGGATTGATCCATTGGATGAAAAGTATAGAAGTTAATGACAAATGCATGAGCTTCATGAGCTCAGTGGCTACATCTGGAAAAATATCCAGAAACCCACATTCCATCATGCTCCAGGGTCAATTAAAAAAATAAGCCTAAACATATTTGTACTTTTGTCTCATGTTTTCTGATTCCCCAGATTGTTTCTCATACGCACTTTTTTTTCTTCTAATTTTGTAGTCCTAACCAATCCAATGTTCCATCTCAATTCTGGGTGTGCATGGGGATAATTCCAAGACTTTCACTCCTAAGAGTCCCTGACAGGATGCACGGGGTGTGTGCTCAGCGGAGAGTCACCAAGTGTGCAGCAGGTCTTCTCCTCGGCCTATGTAAACTCCATAGTAATATTTTTTTTTAAAAAATCATACTTATAAGCTGTGACTTTCCTTTGTTTTTAAATATGCAGACCCAGTGCGTGGCCCTTCATGCTTGACCAATGCCAGAGTGAAGAGTGCAGGCTAGCAGGACTGACAGGATGGATGCTTAGTCCAGTACTATCCCCTGGGAGAATGACTGGGCTTTTTTCAAATTTTAATTTTGGGTTTACTTTCATATTGATCTATGTATCTAACTTTTTTTTTTAATTTTCAGCAAAATGGATTCACTAATGCTGACACACAGAAATGAAGATGAAAGCCTTCGTTAAGGAATTTAAAGCTACATTTTAAGGAATATACAATCTGGAAGATTTATATTGAAGATCATCTCTTATATCAAAATAACAGCTTTGTTGTTGCACGGATAATCTAATTACTTTCAAATAGGGCCACATACATGAGGAGAACCATCTTGTATCTGAGATTTGGTGGTAAAAATCTATACAGTTCTAGTCGCCAGTGTTAGTGGCAGTAAAAATTGTCAACCCTGAACAGGCCTTCCCTGCTCCACGTTTGGCTGCCCTTCAGGGTTTCCACTATAACCACACTCCTCACCTTCTCACCCACATTCCCCTAACAATTTGTGGTAGAGCATTAATGACACCCTGACATACAGGCTGACGGAAGCAGGATACTCTTCTTTTTTCTACATAAGAAAATGCTCATAGGAATTTTCTTATAAAGTTCTGCAGCCAGATGTTAATGTTACAAGTTGTTTGGAGCTTAGAGTTCCCAGACTTCTGTGACACTATCTGTGACACCACAGACGTTAGACAAAATGGTTTCCAAGCTCTTCCCTTTGCTTTTCTCATCCTCTGATTCTAAAAGAAAATTGGGTTTCCTGTTTATAAACATGCTGGTATATTTGTTAGCTGTATTGGGACATACGTATAATTTCACCTAAGTGTATTCCTTCAGTTTATCACAGGCATAGCTCTTATAGACTATTCTTAAAGCTGAAATAAATAGTTCTATGGGTGATAGGTAAAAACATGTGACATATGTACTTTGTTAAAATTTGTTTGCATGCATTTCAAAATCCAGGTGTATGAGTAATCTGAGCAGTAGTAGCTATGGATTACAAGCATGCTATGTATGTTCGTGTTACAGTTTATGGTTGCAGAAGACTCAGAATAATAAAATGAACTGTCAGTTTCTGTAATGTTTGTTTATCATTACTTACCATTGATTTTTGTCACTTATACTGAGCACAAGTTATATTCTGTGCTATGAAACTTAACTTATTCTTTAACTGCTTAAAATATAGTTTTTATTTTGAAAGAGTTCTTTTATTAAGGAGTTAGCAATTCAATAATCATATAAGATATCATTATTATTACTTACATAGAAAATTTAAACATATAAAGTATGTTATAGGCACAAAGCAACTGTTTCTTGAAGGAAGAATGACTGGACTGTTCTGGGACATAGAATTCCCGGGCACTTGTAAGGAGTTGTGAGAAAAGAAACTGGGAAAATTAAAAGGTGACTGCATGATTTGCAAAGTGATACATCAAATAATTATTCTCTTGTGTAATAATTTTATGCATCTGTTCCTCTTAGACACTGGTCCACAAAGTGTTAAACACAAGTGCTTATCAAAATTCAGCAATGTATAATTGTCCTATGGGGAGGGAGCCAGAAAAAACAATTAATAATAATTTGATATTCATTAATTCATGCTTGATGAGAAGCAGTGGTAATTGAGCCATATGTCTTATTGTTCTTTTATTACATGCTATCAGAGTGGATCAAAAGAAATAATTTTCTTAGGGTTGAAATTGACTGCAGAAAGCAAGAATTAAATCGCCCTCTTCTGTCTTATAAAATACATTAGCATTTCAATGCCTTTTTAGTAATTAAAATCATCTGAATATCATTTAGAAATATGAAAATCTGAAGAGAACACGCTTCTCACTTCTCTATAGCACTTTTATGGGCACTTTCTTGTACAATAATGTAGTAAACCAAGCCAAAAGCTGTTGGAGAAACGGGGCATACACATGTCAGAGAGACAAAGGTTTCTTATTCATTAAGACTACTCCATTATGTCCGAGCATTTTTCTCACTATTGAAATGACAGATTCTTTTTTAAAAATTTGGAAATTTTAATTATTTTTGTCATCAATTAATCATGATATGATTGGCACATTGCACCTGAACAAGATTACCAAATCACCAATACTTCTGGTGTAAATTTTTTAAAATCTCCATAAGAGAAACAATAGTTCTATTCAGGCAATTTCCTTTGTGTGTGGTGTGTGTGGGTGATATGTGTGCAACTACATATGTGTGTACATGTGTGTAGAGGTCAGAGATGGTTGACTTTGTCTTGTTCAAGTGACTTCCCTCCACTTTTATCGTCATGATCTCTCTTTGAACCCGAGATGTCTGATTCGTCTTAGCTATCCAGTCACCTTCAGGGTGGTCCCATCTCTGCCTCCTCAGCACTGGCCTTACAAGCATAAACTGCCACGCCTAGATTTCACAGCAAGTGCTGGGCATCAGACTTGGATCCTCACTCCTGTGAGGTGAGCACTATCATCATTCATCTGTCCATCACTAAACGCCTCAAACTGACGAGGCCATGCCCTCAAAGCCACAACAGTATCCTTTATAAAGGCAAAGTAAAGGAAGCACCATTACTTCAGAAATGGAATTTGTCCACAGAGTGTGCACTTGTAAGGGAAGGCCAAGAAAGAAGAATTGATTCAAGAGCTAATATATCCTTAATTGTTTGACTGCATTTGCTCATTGGATCTGAGTGACAAGACAGTCTAGCTCCCACTGCTGGTAACTTGCTGATTCTTGTTGTGAGCATTTGGAGCAATGTCCTGTTCAACTGGATTCAGAGTTCCATCAAAACAAGTGATTTATCTACATCATGACAAGCTAACAATGAGACAGACTTGTAGTTGGCAATGGAATTGTTTTTGGTACGATGTAAATAAATTGGTTTGTAGAGTTCTACCTATTTCATAGGAGTCAGCAGTTTCCTTAGAGGTACCCATCAGCATTCCTCCTTTTCAGTTGGGTAGGCTGCTTTCTCCGTCTAGATTTCTTCTTGTTTGGCATGCGGCTTTAGAATATTGACTCTCAGGAAGTGCTCAAGCACTGCAGAGATTCCGAGCCTGCTTCTACTGATCACCTTATTTGCATATGATCTGTTTTGTTAAGTACCTGTGGGCTGCTGAATGTTTTGTTTGTACTTAGAATTTTATTTGAGTTATCCACAATGCGGGCAGCAGCTGGGGTGTGTCACAAATATGCAAACCCAGCACTTGTGTGGGTGACTGAGTAGATTAGTGTTAAATTCAGAGCCAGCCTTGGTGACATAGTGAGACCCTTCCTCAAAAGGGAAAAAATAGAGTAGCCATGATCCATTGGCTCTTTGACCTGCCATTTGATAAGTGTGGCTTCTGGAAGGTGGTTCTGCAGTAAAAGTACACAAGCTAAGCGATGATTTTTCTCCCCAATGTATAAAAAGAAATCCAAGGCCGGGTGTGGTGGCCCCATGCCTTTAATGCCAGCACTCCGGAGGCAGAGGCAGGCGGATCACTATGAGTTCGAGGCCAGCCTGGTCTACAAAGTGAGTTCAGGACAGCCAGGGCTACACATAGAAACCCTGTCTTAAAAAACCAACCAACCAACCAACAAACAAACAAAAAGGAATCCAGTCAGGTATGGTGGCGCACACTTTTAATCCCAGCATTCAGGCAGCAGAGGATTGCTGTGAGGTCAAGTGAGGCCAGCTTGATCTACAAAGGGAGTCCAGGATAGCCAAGGCTACACAGAGAAACCCTGTCTCAAAAAACCAAAACACCCCCCAAAGGAATCCATGGTTTATAATCTATCATTTATTCATTCAATTATTAAACAACTCTAACCATTTCTTTGACCGTCTGTGTCATGTGACTTTTCTTGAGAACATACGAACATTTATTCACCCTGGTACTGACTCTTAGGGTCAAATCTTAGGTCTATAACAACCATAACATGTTAGGATCACCTACATGGCCTCACGTGGCTAATTAACCGAGAAGGAAGGGTGACATGAAGATACTTATACAATGTGCCTCCAATGGGAAAAGAGACAAGCAGAGATAGCTAGTAACCCTCCTCGCCCGGCCAATCTTCTCCCTGTCTGTTGTAACAAGGAGCTCAGACAGTGTAAACACTGTGAAATCTCTTCCCATAGGGCAAAGTATACTTCTGGTTGGCGTCAGGCTTTAGCATTTTTGGAGGTCTCAATATCCTGGGGACCATTGTTTCAATAGTTTCATAGCCAAAAGGAAGGATACAAGTGCCTCTCTTTAGAATCCCTTTGCTCCTGCCAGGAAGGTTACAACCCCACACAGGGCACCCATCCCACACCAGCCTAGCTTGGTGAACCAATGGGAACTTTGGTTACTTTTAGGCCTAATGAGCAGCTCAGTGACAGCTGTGTTGCCAAGAAGCTCACCCAGAGTGGGCCATACAGCTCCTGGAGCTCCCTGCAGGACTTGCAGACCCTAGGCTCACTGGAGAGCCCCTGTCCCTGCAACTGTTTATTGTTTGTAGAACCTTAGAGAGGCCTGTGGTGAATCTTGTAACTTTCTGAACAGCCTCAGCTTTCTCAGTTTGTGTTGAAGGAAATAGTTACTCAACAGATTGAGCACTGAATCTGAGGTCTCTGGCCTCACAGAGGGGAACTTCCATCCTGCAGGGGCAAAGGATGGGGAGGAGCAATTTGAAAGAGAGAAGGAAACCCCACAGTAATAAACTCGTGCAGGAAATGAAGCATGCTGACTGTGTGACTAGGGTAGTTTTGGACATAATATGGCAAGAAGGAGAGAGGCAATTTCCAATAAGACCTAATTTTGGTCAGTAACCGGCATGGGGAACAGCTTCAGTGATGCACTCTCTTGGATTTGACAATAAATAGGTCACATTCTAGGTAAATCTAACTTTGCTTCTTTCCAACATAATGTGACAGAAATCCAAATGCTAAGAGACAGGGAGCCCAAGGATTCTGAAGTTTCCTGTATAAAACAATGTTCAGATATGACTCATGCCCACTTTCTGCTTTCTCCTAAACACACTTAGTCCTGAGCCCCAGGGTGAGGTTTTTCACTAGGCAGAGGAGCCCACAGCAAGAATGAGGGGCTGTCAGGTGGTTGGCGAGTGTGACCAGGGCAGAGGAGCCCATAGCAAGAGTGAGGGGCTGTCAGGTGGTTGGCAAGTGTGACCCAGATCCCCCCTGGAATGGAAAGAAAGCGATGTGGTGTGCCCTCCCTTCACTGGAGACACCAGAAGTCTTCTCTATTACATTTTATTTTCAAGTGGAAACATCAAGCAGAAAAAGTAGCATTATTTGTAATTGAGGAGAGACTTCCCGCTGGAATTTTCTCAGCTGCACATGTTCTTTTCTTTTGTTGCAGCATGAAATCATATCTGACAAAAAGAGACATTTAGAACTTGATATGTCTCTCTCGACAATCACTGTTTGTTAATGTTTTTTTCCCCAAGAGAAATGGGAAAATCTCTAGTGTTGGGGTCATTCTGGCTCTCAGTAGCAAACCAGGCTAAAGATTTCCCACTATAAAGTGCCACATCCAGAGAGATTTGGGTATAATTCCACAATGGAATGACAGCCAAGAACCTGGGGCTAGTGAACATGAGATGCTGTTGAAGATGTAGGCAAGACACTGATCTAGAGGCTTTGCCAAGGCATCTTAAAATATGCACTAAGCTTAGGTTGTATTAAATATAATTTATAGTTGGCCATTGGTTTGGCCTAAGCTTGGGCCAACACAACAAACACAAATGGAATTATACTTCCTGACTCCCATGCTACTAAGCTGAAACTATTCCGTTGATTTCCAAAACCAAAACATAATAAACCAAAAAACAGGAGAGATAATAGACAAGGCATGTCCTTTTCAGACAGTATGATATGGTGGTTGTAGGAATGATATGCCTTCCCACAAACCTGCTTCTAGGTTGCCTAGCAACCTCTGACATCATCACCTGCAAGGGGAGGGGCGGAGGTGGGAGTGGGGAGGAACCTACCTGGGATCCCCATAATCTCTCTTGCTCGCTTATAGCTTTCTTTCTCTCCCCTCCCCCCGCCCCCCTCTGTCTTTCTCCTGTCTCTGCCCTTCTATGCTCTCCCACTGTCTCTCTCTTTCTCTTTCTCCTTGTCTCTGTCTCTCTCTACCCCATTCTTTCTTCTCCTCTTCCCTTCTCCTAAGTAAATCTTTTTGTACCAGCTCTGTTGTATGGCCTCTTTATTATATATTACAACAGTGGTTCTTTCTGCTTTAGAGCTTTCAAAAAATATAATTTTGAAACAGCACAACTCATTTTTATTCTCTGTTTTTGCTCTCTCAGCCCTTTCTGCTTCCAAAGCTAATCTCTGATAAGTTCGTAAGACACTCCTTCTATTTGATAGGATAAGGAATTGGTAGTGCCTACAGTCACAAATAATAATAATAAAGATCTCTAAATGTGTTGTAAATTTATGATTTGATATTATATTTATACCTTTTCAATGTGTGCCATTGAAATGTTAATTGCATTTATGAACAGATTTCAATCATATTGACACCAATATGGTCAACTGTCTTGTGTTCACACATTTTCCAAACACTCAGAGACTGACTCATTGACCTAGATATAAAAATGAAAAACTATAAAACTTTTAGGAGAAAACCCAAACACTCTTAAGCTCGGTGAAGTTTTAGATAGAACACCAAGAACCATTATTTATAGAACAAAAATTAACAATCTGAAACAAATAAAAAAAACAAAACAAAACAAAACAAAACTTATGCTGTGTAAAAAGAAACTGTTAAGAGAAAGAAAAAGATAAGCCACGGTGTGAAAACATTTTCAAAACACTTGTCTGTTAAGAAACTTGTTTCTCATCCTATTGGGACTTTAGGTGAGAGAAGTATGGGAGAATGGGGAAATAGAAGGATCTATAGGGTCCTAGAAACCTACAAGAAGAACATCATGATGAGTGGATCTGGGCCCAGGGGTCCTGCTCAAACTATGGCACCAGCCAGGACAATACGTGCAGTAAACTTGAAACCTGACTCAGATCTAGCCAATGGACAGGACATTCTCCACAGTTGAGTGGAGAGTGGGGTCTGACTTTCACACGAACTCTGGTGTCCCATATTTGACCACGTCCCCTGGATGGAGAGGCCTGGTGGCACTCAGAGGAAGGACAGCAGGCTACCAAGAAGAGACTTGATACCCTATGAGCATATACAGGGGGAGGAGGTCCCCCTCAGTCACAGTCCTAGGGGAGGGGAGTAGGGGGAAAGCAGGAGGGAGGGAGGAATGGGAGGATATAAGGTATGGGATAACAATTGAGACGTAATGTGAATAAATTAGTAAAATATTTTAAAAAACTTGTTTCCAAAATGTCTAAGCAATTCTTAAAATACAAGAAAATAAAACAAATCTTCATAGAAGTGGACAAAAGATCCATACCAACATTTCACAAAAGAAGATACACAAATGGTAAAAGGCTCCTGAAGGATGCTGGGCAATGTTTGTCATTGGGAAGACGCGGCTCAAACACCGAGGACCGTCTGCTGCACCTGCCAGCAAGGCCACTGTACAGGCTGCTGTGAGCATGTCAGCATGGGGCTCTTACCAGGACCAATGAGCCTGGATGAACTTGTGTCTATATTGGTTTTTTTTTTTTATTTCCTTTTAACTTCTTTCTGTCACAGCATCCCGGCCACAGACTACATCGCTTTTTGTCATTGCATCTCTTTCAGCTCTTCTTGCTTGTGACGGTTTCTTAGGCTTTGCTGTGTTTGGTGACCTTGTTACTCAGAGGTTTTTTTTTTTCCCTGATGCTTTCATGATGCAGCTGTGGGTACAAAGGGGGAGGCTATATAATCCCACTCTGAGAGTATCAGACTGAGGCTAACCTTAATTCTCTGGCTCAGGCAGCATTTGTTAGGTTTCCTCTCTTGTCTAGTACCTCCTATTTTTCTCTATCCCTACAGAATACATTTTTTTTTTTTTTGTTTTTCGAAGCAGGGTTTCTCTGTGTCCTTAGCTGTCCTGGACTAACTTTGTAGACCAGGCTGGCCTCGAACTCACAGAGATCCACCTGCCTCTGCCTCCCGAGTGCTGGGATTAAAGGTGTGCGCCACCACTACCCGTCCTCAAAATACATTTTTATTTTTAACATTTTCTCATATTTTTATTCATGTGTAAGAGTGCACACGCCTCATGTATGGTGGACATCATTGCCTGCCCACACACCCCATGCATTTGAGCATTTCTATTTTATGGCCCTGTAAGAAGCTTCAGACTCATGTAACATGTACTTTACCACACTCTGAGAGACCAGAACAAATCTTATCTCTTTAAGTGTTGATTTGCTGGTTCATCAGATTTCTAGCCCATAATTCTTATTTCTTTATTCTCTACTGTATAACCAGTTAGCCAACACCATCTTATAGGATTTTGTTTGAAAGCTTCTGATGTCTGGCATCAGTTTTGTATAAATTATGGTATTGCTAATTGTCTATAACAAAGAACACCTAAATTCACTATTGCAAACATGCTGTTGTTTTCTCATTGTTTCCCACAGTAAAACAAAAGTTCAGTTTGTACACATAACTGTCCAGAACATGCTCTGTTATGTTCTAATGCACTGTGATCAAAGTTGGCTCAGCACCTTTACACCAGCCCGTGACTGAGGCAGAGAAAGGCTAGGAGAAGCCATCCCTCTCCTTTTATTCACAGCCAGCTGACACTCACATCCACCACACAGGAGGCCGTGAAAAGTGTTTCCTACCACTCTCTGGTGAGTGTTCTACTGCAGTGAGAAGACATCATGACCAAGGCAACATATAAAATCAAACATTTAACTTTTGGGCTGGCTAACTCATTCAGAGGGTTAGTCTATGCATATTGTGGTGGGGAACATAGCAGCAGGCAGGGCACTGGAGCAGTATCTGAGAGAGAGAGAGAGAGAGAGAGAGAGAGAGAGAGAGAGAGAGAGAGAGAGAGAGAGAGAGAGAGAGAGAGAGACACGGACGGACAGACAGACAGACAGAGACAGAGACAGAGACAGAGACTGGTCTTGGTCTTGGTTTTGGTCTTGGCATGTGCTTTTTGTTTTTTGTTTTTTGTGTTTTTTTGTTTGTTTATTTTGTTTTTGTTTTTGTTTTCTTTGAAACTTCAAAGCCCAACCCCCAGTTGCACACTTTCTTGAACAAGGCCACACCTCCTAAACCTTCCTAAACAGTCCACCAACAGGGAACAGAACATTCAAATAGATTAGTTGGGGGTGGGGGGTGGGGGATGGGATGGAGGCATTCTCATTCAAAACACAACAAATGTGTGGAGTCTCTCACTGTTGAAAGAAAGAAAGGCCTTGAAATCTGGGAGCCACAGACACCTGTAGGACAGGGCCACTGACCTGCTTTGTGATAATTCACCGTTGCCTGATAGCTCACAGTCTAAATGAACGTAGTCCTTATAAACAAGAAACTACGGCTAGATTTCACCTGAATCACCTAAAGCAGACTTTTCAGTCTTAAAAGATTATGTTTATGATACACAGGGTTGTTTATGATTTTTCACCTGATGCTTCTAATTTTTGCCAGATTTAAAGATAAAGAGAGATAGGCTCTCCAACCAATACCTTTTTTTCATCGCTAAAGCTAAGAATGGCACTCGACATATTAACACCTCCTTTGCTGTATATGGAGTTTTAGATGATTATGACAACCTAAAAATTACCTCACAAGAATAGACCAGTCTAGGTGACAGATTAAGCCATTTATGCCATTCTTTTATGTGGATACTACAATATTTTATTAACTTTTAGAATTATAGTGTGCCCTGACTCCTACTTAAGTGTGGTTTTCATTTGCCTAGACGAGATTTTTTTTTGGTCATATATTTGCAAAAACAAGTTCTAGTCTACTTAGCATTTGGGTAGATTTCTTCTTTCTGAGCTCCTTTTTGTACCCTGCAGGTTTCACTATTGAATTAGTTAACTTTAGAGTCATTTCGAGCCTATTTACTATGAAATGCTTTCTAGCATCAAATCCTGCAGCTGACATCGATATGGATAATACATGTTTTAGGCCTCCAAATCATTGTTTATGATTACTTCACATTAGATTTACTCTAGTAAAAATGATTTGAGTTTGTTACTTTTATTATGCGTTCTGATATTTTCTCTGGAAGTACAGCTTATTTATTGCTCTGCAATTCATGGAGCCCAGGCTGGTCTTCATCTTGTGATGTTCTTGCCTCGGGCCTTCAAATAGCTGCATTCCAGACCTTTGTCATTACAGTGAACTGACTTCTAATTCTGCTCTACATATAGTTTGTGCGTCTTTAAAGCCATCTTCACTTTTAATAGATCCACACTGGCTTGTAATGCTTAACTCCACCTTTTACTTCTGATATAACTACAAGTTAGAGAGGTCTCCCAAACTATAGGGAAAAAAGGCAAGGAACGACCTGGTGGCCAGCCTCCTGGGCACACTTAACTTCTTCTTCTTCTTCTTCTTCTTCTTCTTCTTCTTCTTCTTCTTCTTCTTCTTCTTCTTCTTCTTCTTCTTCTTTTTTAATATGTATTTTTTAAAAGATTTATTTTCATTATTTTAAACTATGTACATGAGTGTCTGTGGTGAATATGTGTGTTGGTATTTGTTTTTTAATTAATTTATTCAGATTACATCTCAATTGTTATCCCATCACTTGTGTCCTCCCGTTCCTCCCTCCCTCCCACTTTCACCCTATTCCCCTCCCCTAGGTCTTGACCAAGGGGACCTCATCCCTCACTATATGATCATAGGCTATCAAGTCTCATCGTAGTAGCCTGCTTATTCTTTCTCTGAGTGCCACCAGGCCTCCCCACCAAGGGAAAGTGGTCAAACCACACTTCACTTCTAAATAAGAAACATAGCTCGCCATGCTCTTGAGGTCAGAAGTCTGAATTCTGAAGTGGCGGCGAAGGTAGCCCATGGCTGGCCTGCAGAAGAGTCTGCACTCTCTATGTCTCCTTCCTCATGGAGACCCTGCTGGTCTGAGCACTCACTGTCCAATCCAAGGTAATGTGCTCACCAATCACAGTCCTTGGCTTTCACTGTGTTAGTGTTGCTCGCGTGCAATAAATAAGGCAGCCGCTGCTCCCCTGAAATCATCTCCGGAGTGGTTTGTCTTTGCTGTCTTGTAGGAGGACAACGTGGTAGCCATGGCACCAAACCAGTGTTAATTCTGATAGCTTACTAAAGAAAATCACACAACTTGGGGAAACTTTTATATTCATAATTACACACAGAGGGTACAGTAGACGGAAGCTAAGAGGACAGGACAACACAGTGTTGAGAGGTGTTCAAGGTTGAGTTTCAGTCATTCTCCTTGGTGCAGCTGTGTGAGATGCACTCATTTCCGCCCCACACATACTGAGTAAGGACCATCAGAGGAGCTTTGCTTGGTTCTGGTGTCTAGGGTTTCTGTTGGAATTTAGTCACAACAGCGTGCTGACCTCCCTGCCTGATTGTAGTTGCCAGCCCACCTCGGGGCAGTGGGTAGAGTGGTTGGGAGTTGCCCAAAATTCCTCCCACTAATCACTTCATTTTTGTACAATATTTAGCATGGCTTGTGATCCCAGGGAAACCTAGACACACTTAGAAATGTGGATAATCCCAAGGTTTAGGAGTTACCTCCCCAGAGCCTGTGAAAAACACTCGAAATCTCTCTCTGGGCTAGGCTAATCCTTTTCCACACAGTCTTGATGCCAACAAGGAAGCTGTGTTAATCCAGATGTGCTTTTGGTCCCACAAGCAGTGTTACCCTAGGAAGGGTAGCTCAGCTCTTGACACATAATTAAACAGAATCCTCTTTGTCTAGTGCCTCTCTGAGACCTGTCAAGGGGACCCAAATATGTACTCCAATCCACTTTTATTTGCATCCCCTTTCCTCTTCTTTTTGTCCCCAACAGTAACCACTTCCACAAAGGATTTAGAGCCCCAGCTTTCCTAGCCTTACACTCCTCTCTCCTCCTTCTAACTGCACTACACCATAGAACCATTTAAGATGACACTCAGCAGCAAGTTACCATTGTCCATTAGAAGGGGAGAGGTGGAGATGAGGGATTCACACTTTCTCTGAGAGAGATGACAGGGGAAATCAGAGCCTCTTTCCATATCAGCATTTTGACACAATAATAACTTCCCTCAGTGGGCAATAGCTAGGTTCCAGGCACGTTATGCAAATGTGTCTTGAGAATCTAATATCTTACCTTTTCCGAGATGCCATAACTTTGGGAGTTTGTGGCCACTGAGTGCAGTGAATATGACTTAAGGGTCACCATAGGCTTGTACTATTAGTGGGCTTAATTCCATACTTTGGCATGGTAAGATGAAAACATACACACCTGAAAATATCCAGCCTCAGAGGTGTCAATTTCTTCCTGTTTCCCTCTCCAACAACTCCACCTCCTTACCTCCTTTTCCTCCAAGTCCTTCCCAAACCCTTCTGCCTCCTCACCTCCACCTTCTCCTTCCACTCCCCCTTGGCCTCCTCCACCGCCTCCACCACTTTCTCTTCTTCCTGTCCTTGATTTGTAACTCAATCCTGAATGATTAATCCATAGGAAAAAAGGAAAATATCCAAACTTCCTACCACATTTTAACAAATCCGAATACAGACACATGTATTTCTGTTTCGCTTGTGGGACTCAGTGAAACTTTGAGAGTTGAGGTGTGGTGGAGCCTTCTGAAGGTCACTGCAAGGCATCCCCTTAAAGGGGACAGGAGGGTTCCTGGGCCTCTTTTACTCTTCCTGGCAATGAGATGAAGGATTTTCCTCTGCCATGTGTTCCCACCATGATGGGAAACACAGGTTGCAAAGACAAAGGGACATACTGGGCATGGACTGGCACTTCTAAACTGTAAAGCCAAACCAGCCTAGTGTCTTCTGTGCTGATTGTCCCGGGGATGTGGTGGAGCTGACTAACACATACAAGCTCTTCCCACCTCTCCTCTGCCTCCCTTAGCAATTTCCTTGTTGGGGAAGACCACCACCATCAGCTGTTGGGCCTGTTTCTCCCAACACTTCACAGGTTTATTTTTCCATGGTGGTTGTGTAGGGCAATCTACAAGCCTTTTTCTCTCCCTCTAGTGTGTGGGACCCTGGGATCACACTCAGGTTGTTGTGGTTGGTGGTAAGCGCCTTTATACACTGAGCCATCTAGCTGGCTTCTGCACTTTTGGCTTATACATGTTTTTCTATTCCTATATTTCGGTGATAGTGGTGGTGTTAAAAGAAGGTAGTGTGTGAAACTACCCCCATCACCTCTGTGCATATGCGTGTCTGTACAAGTGCATGTGTGTGGAGGCCAGAGAACAATGTTTGGTATCAGAACTCAACAAGTAGGCAAAGCTGGCTGGACAGCCATCTCCAGGATCTGCCAGTCTATGTTTCTCCAACCCTCAAGTTACAAGAGCATCTTATCACATCTGCAGCTCTGTCTCTGTCTTACTGTCTCTGTCTGTCTGTATCTGTGTGTCTTGCTATCACTATCTCTCTCTCTGTCTCTGTCTTGCTGTCTGTCTGTCTGTCTCTGTCTCTCTGTCACTGTCTCTCTCTCTGTCACTGTCTCTCTCTCTGTCTCTCCCTCTCTTGTTGTGGGTTTAAGGGATTGAACTCAGCTCCTCATGCTTGCAAAGCAAGCGTTTACTGACAGCTATCTTCCCAACCCACCATGATCTTCTTGTAAGTGACATTAAGTACCTCCACTAGAGACACATAATGCCATACTCTCATTTCATAAGATTAGGAACTTATTAGAAATTTCAAAATGTGGCTTCCCCTTTTTTCTTCATTTACTAACTAATGAAAAGACCCTTTGTGTCATTATCAACTCAGCCATTATAGATTTGAATAGAAAGTGTATAATAAGTGTTTTATACTTTACTTATTAGTTTTCTGAATCATAAGTCAAATATAATGTTCCTCCCCCAAAGAATCTACATGTCAAAGAGTCATTTTTGCCTAATAGATGTAAACAGTTTTGATGTATTTCACCTTCCAGTTGTTAATTTTTTGGTTCGTACTAAAAGCGTTTTGGTCTTTGGGTAGTTTGAGCTCATACAAATTGTCTCCCAAGTCTTTTTCATATAATCTGTCTAGTTTTTAGTGAGAACTTCCAGGGTTACCTACTGTATTGCTTAGACTTCTTTAGGTGTAAATGGTATTTAAAGACCTCAAAAAGTTTATAGATTAACCCATTGCTACCCAGTGGGCCTACATCCCTACATTTTCAGTGGATAGTGCTAGAGATTGGTCTCTCTGATTAAAAAAAAAGGCAAAACAAGTTCCTCATGATATTGTAATTCATTTCGTTGAGGACCCCAAGTTATAATCATGCATCTCAGTGGCTGTCGGCTGTGTTACTCATTAGCAACAGCCCTCAATGATGCAAATGCGTTATCCAGGTGCTTAATCTTGTTGTGTGCAGTTCACAACTTCAAAGTAACCAAACCAACACCACCGTCCACAGTGTGTTTTCTTCAGCTCACAAAGTAGCTCTAGGTAAGTGATGGAGTCTGAAATCTAGCTACTGTCTGTCTGTCTATATGTTTCTTGGTTTTGATTTGTTCTCCTTTGCTTGTTTTATTTGTTTTTGACATAGAATCTCACGTAGCCAGGACTAGCTTCAAACTCACTATGGAGCTAAGGTTCAGCCTGGGTCCCCTGATCCTATCTCCACTTCCCAAGTAGTGAGATTACAGTCTATGCTAATGCGCCTCATGGTTGATCATTCTTTATTAAAGAAAGACGAATTGCATGGCTTAAACATCTTTTTTATCTTATCTACGTTCTGGGTAAACATGTTGGAATTTTATGCTTTATGTTAGAAGTGCAGCTCAGGAGGAGGATGGGAGAATTTTCTTTTTAGAATTAACACCTTTTAATTCAAATGATTTATAAGACTGTCTACAGCTAATTCTTATCTCTGCTGTACATTAGCTGGAGTTTGAGACCATATTTGCAGAGGAAACGCTCTCTTCATGTGACAAGCCTCACAATGAATTGGTCTCCCTCTATGAGAAAGGCACAGTAGGGGGTCAAGCCACACCCGGTTACACTATGGTTCTGTCTGGTGTCCCCCAACAGTTACCATAGCCACTTTGAAGTACTGAAGTAACAGATGGTAAATTTAAAAGAACAGCTTTTAAGATTTTAAAACAAGTCCAAATGTAAACCTCCCTCCTCTTCTCCATTACTTTCTGTGCCAAAAAGAGAGAAAAACACAAGCATGATTCTGAGTTGCTTATTTTAAAAATATCATTTATCCTAAGTTTTAAAATCCATTACAACTCATATTAAACAGTTTTTTTTTTTAAAAAAAAAACACACCAACTCTTCACTTAAAGGAAGAAAGAAAGGAAGGAAGAAGACAGACTGACCATGATATAGAGACACGCGTCACAAATCAAGGACTTTTAGGAAGCAGGAGCAAAGAAACACGACCTAACCCCTGCCTACTTGTGTCTATCACATGGATATAAGTCATCACATCAATACATGTGAAATTTGTTTTTAGGAGAAAAATATGACATGTAATTTATTTCTTTTGTTTTTACTTAAAGGGAAGAGTCACAGATCTTTGGCCACTCTCTCTTCTCTAAGTGGGAGCAGGCGTGCTGGTGAGGTAGCACCCACCGTGAGGCACATTCGAGGCTTATTTTCAATCAAGGCTAAGAGTGAAGGGAGCAGTCAGGTGTGGACTGTGGGGAGTGATTATGGTACACAATTTGTTCTTTTCATGTAAGTGATAAAAGAATATAGACTTATCAAAATGGAAGTCAAAGTTTATAGTGTGAAGCACTCACAAACCCTATGTCCAAGTGCAAAACTATGAAACAAAAATAAAATAAAATAAAATAACTATGACGCTTTCCTTATGGATCATGAGCGCGTATGGGAATTCTTACACTGGCAGTCCCAGAGTGGCGTGTTTAGTAACAGAAGCAGTTTGATACCCTATGAGAATATATAGGGGGATGTAATCCCCCTCAGGAACAGTCATAGGGGAGGGGAATAATGGGAAAATGGGGGGGGGGAGGAATGGGAGGATACAAGGGATGGGATAAACATTGAGATGTAACAAGAATAAATTAATAAAAAAAAAAAAAAAACAGAAGCAGTGGAATCAGTAAGGATGCCAGTTGTAGGGCCAGAAAGGACTGAGGGAGGTCACGGGGCTGCTCTCCCCTCTCCTTTCTTGTGCCTCAACCCCAGGAAGAAAAGCAGAAAGAAAGGAAAGGGTGCTGATATTTGTTGATGAGATTTACAACCTAGGAGATTGAGAGCCAGAGGAAAAAAGACATCAGGACACAGTCGCCATGACCTAGAATGAGCCATCAAATCTTAAAGACTCCTGATGTCATAGTGCAGTAAGATCTGTCATGTTATCAGTTCTGTTTCTCTAGAGAATCCTGGCTAATACACATTGTGGGACCAGGAGTAGGGCTCAAACATACATATATACGTCCACTGGAACTGTATTCCCAATAAATAGAGTTGTTGTATTGGAAAATAAACATTAGATAAAATTAAAATGTTATTTTAGATGACTTAAGACTAAGTCCATTTGGAGATATCAAGGACACACAGATTCATATATAGTGTTAGCATCACTCGAAAGAAATAGGGAATTAGGAGAGAAAGGTTTTGCAGTTCAGTAGACTAGATACATTTTAGCAGATATAAATGAAGTATTACAAGTAAGTTAGGGGTAAATACTAATGAGTTGACTTAAAATTAACCCAACAGATAAAAAAAAAAATGTATGAAAGATCAGTTAAGAGATAAGGAAATAGAACAATATGGAGGTATGACTAAGTGAATTAATGCCTGCATACAGAAAATATTTAACTATTGAATGTGGAAGTGTAAACTACCTAACACAACACATATATACAACTGTAATAAAAGATTCGGATTTTAGTAATTGCTATGATAGCCTATCAAATTTCACTGAATCATATTCACATAGACAATGTCTTTTATTATAATACAAATTAAAAATTAATAACGTTGGCTAATAAAATATTCCAATTAATAATATATTTAGAGCCAAACAATTATAAAAACAGAACATTCCAAAATGTGTGAGAAGCTGCCAAAATAAGGCAAATTTTAGATGGAAGTTTACTCAGTAACAAGTGGCATTTACATATAAGATATTTCTTGTAGGCAAGGTTCTACACCAAATAGTTCCAACCCTCTTCTCACGCAATATAGCGGGACATAGGCCCTGTGTGGGCAGCCATGTGACGGTATGGCTAATTTTGATCAATGGACTTCATGTAGGATGAATTTCTGCCCCTTGAAGATGTGAGCTATATGGAGCAAGTGTACACCTGGCCAGGTCATTTCTTCTCATCCTGGCAATTTTCAGTCTTAGCAGCGCCAGCCTCCCTTCTGCCCAGCATATGTGATCAGTGATAACAGTGTCCTGTGCCCTGGATCTCTGTCATTCTCTGACTTCTGTCCTCTCACTCCACTTGTGCTATGGCATCAAAAACATAGTATGGGCTAGAACGATGGCTCAGTGATCAAGAGCACTGGCTGCTCGTACAAAAGCCCTGGGTTTCATCCCCAGCACTCACACGGGGCTCAGAACCATCCAGTTCCAAGGGATCTGATATTTTCTTCTGGTTTCATGGGCTGGTACTTCATGCATCGATATACATGTAGATAAACACTCTGACATATAAAAAAAATATAAACAAATCTTAAATAGAAAACAAAACAATGCAAAAATGTAACACCACACTATTACCCAGTTAGGCTGCCACAGTCATTGTCTAAGTTTCTGCTAAATTATTTTCAACTTTTTTGGTCATAGCTGCATTTGCCATCTCCTGGGGGTGGGAGAATCAATGAATGGGCTAATCTTTCCTGCTTGCTTGCTTGCTTTCCTTTTCTTTCTTTTAAGACAGGGTCTCTACCTGCATGTACACCTGCACACCAGAAGAAGGCACCAGATCTCATTATAGGTGGTTGTGAGCCACCATGTGGTTGCTGGGAATTGAACGCAGGACCTTTGGAAGAGGAGCCAGTGCTCTTAACCCTTGGGCCACCTCTAAAAGTTCAATGATTATTTTTTTTTCAATGATTATTTTTTAAATTTAGATTTGTTTGCTCAATTATGTTCATAGCAGCTTTATTTGTAATAGCCAAAGCCTGGAAACAACCTAGATGTCTCTCAACTGAAAAGTAGATAAAGAAATTGTGGTATATTTACACAATGGAATACTACTTAGCCATTAAAAACAAGGAAAGCATGACATTTGGAGGCAAATGGATGGATGGAATTAGAATGATCATCCTGAGTGAGATAACCCAGACCATGAAAGACATACTTTAAAAGCATATACTCACTTAAAAGTAAGTATTAACCATATAATACAGGATAACCATACTACATTGCAGCCAGCTGGGGTTGTAGAGTCAGCCATAATTACAAGGGACTGGTACCATTGATGTAAAACCTTTTCATTCCTAGGACAATTGATGCTGGTCAGCTGGAGCTAAGAAATTAGTGGTGATGGAGAAGAGACCAGCACCACTGAGGTAAAATCTTCTGAGAAGTGTTTCCTCAGGGTTAGCACACAGAAGCTGTGTTCCAGAAGTGGATGAAATTGTACCTCCTGTTGGCAGCTGAACTTGGTTGTTGGAGTTTTCTTCTTATTTCTTAACCTGGCTATCACACAAATAATTAAGACTCTCTTATAATACATGACTTCACCACACAATTAAGTCTGTTCTTAACCCTCTATGCTATTTTTTTCTCACTCCCAGCACACAAGCCAGTGATACTTGCACATTGTAGCTTTCCTAGGCTCCAACTCCTTCCTCCTGATCTTCCCCGGACTTCTCCCACTGACTCTTTTCCTCTCTTCCTCTCCTAACTCCTCCCCCAACCCTTTGACTGGCAGGAAGTCCAGCCCTATTCTCTCCCCTGCTTATCGATTGGCTATAAGCTGCTTTATTGACATAACAGGGAGACAACTGGGGAGCATAGTTTACACAACTTCTAGACAGGAAGTCAGAATTTAAACTACACGATAACCTTATGCTTACACTTGGTAGTGTAAGAGTCACCCTGGTGGTACTTGTTTTAAAGGCATGAAGAGTGTATGAAGAGCAGCCGACGCTTGGCCCTTCGTGGCAGGGCTAGAATCTCTGAAGAGAGACCAGGGGAAGCTATTGGTGAAAGTGCCACCCAGTTGTAGCAAGAGACCCCAGCAGTTTTGGAGATGCCAGTACCATGGGAAGTCCACCAAGAACCCCAGAGATGGAGAGGATCCAGTCTGAACCCACAGGATAAACTGTGTGTGCTGCAGAGGGTGGAGCTGCACAAGTGACCCTAGCACCTTGAAGGAGCCCGGAAGACAGTGAGTGAGTCACAGATAATTGAGCATTTACAGATAATTGAGAGTTATTTACACTGCTGGAGCGGTTTTTTTTTTTTATTTTATTTATTTTTTTTTTTTTATTTATTTATTTTTTTTGCTGGAGCGGTTTTGCTTGTTCAGACTGTGAGTGTGCCCTTGTTCGTCCCTCTTAAAGAGTGTGTTTAACTTAATTTTGATTTTTACACGAGTCCACACCTGAAAGACTTTGAACTTTTTGAAAAGTTACCTGATTTTTAAAAAGATTGGATGTTTTAAAGAGATTGAGACTGTGAAACTTTTAAAGTTATTTATGCTTTATATTGTGGCATTAATGTTAACATTCCATCTTGGGCATAAATGTGAAAGGAAAGGTTTTGATTGAAAAGTGATGTATTAGGGTGTCAAATTGACAAGGGGTCAGCTGCACTGGCTGGTTTTATGTCAACTCGACAAAAAGCTGAAGACATCAGAGAAGAGGGAGCCTCAATTGAGAAAATGGCTCTATAAGATTGGTTTGTGGGCAAGCTTGTAGGAAAATTTCCTAGCTAGCGATTCATGAGGAGGGTCTAGCCCATTGGGGGTGGTGCCGTGCTGGGAGGGTGCTCCTGGGTTCTTTAAGAAAGCAGGCTGAGCAAGTCAACACGCAGCATCCCTCCATGGCCTCTGTATCAGCTCTCTCTGTAGACTCCTGCCCTCTTTGAGTTCTTGTCCTGACTTTCTTCAGTGATGGACTAGGATGTGGAAGTGTAAGCCAAATAAACCCTTTTCTCCTCAACTTGCTTTCCAGTCTTGATATTTTGTTGAAGAAATAAAAATCCCAACTAAGACAAGGATATATTGTTGGTTTTCTTTGTTTGTTTGTTTGTTTGTTTCTCATAGCATCTGGGAACTTTCAGATATTGTTTTCCATGTGCTAGTAAAAATTGCTTGTCAATATCATCAAGTTAGGTCCAGAGTCTGAAGAGAGAAGCTTAAAGCTGATTGTTAACCTGTAAAATTCTCCTGTTAGGAATTCTCTCCTGCCCCATGTGATTGGTTAGTCTCTACTTCCCAGAGCCAATAATCTTTGAGGTTGAATTCTGGTTTGGTAAAGATGACCACATTTTCATAAAACTTCCTATAGCAATCATTACATATCATCCTGAAAACAAGCTATCTCTTAAGATAAGGAGCAAGACCATTCTGTCATACTTTGCTTTATAATAAGGATTTATCTTGAGAAATGTGTTTTAAGGTGAATTCATCCTTGGGAGAGCATCATAGATGCACTTACACAAATTAAAATGTCAATGGCACCTGATGACATGATCTTATGGGGCTGCGACAGTCACGCAGTTCACTGCGGAATGAGAGGTCGCCGTGTAGGAGTTGGCTATCTGTGTACAGTGTGTGCAGAACCATGGCGCAGCACGGCTTTGAAACTGACTCCTGGCATGTGGCGATCTGGCAGGCCTAGTGCTCTCGTGTCTCTCTGCTGCTCTTCACTGAAGTTTATTAGGTTCCAAAAGTGATAACCTTCCAGCTGTGTTAGCCCCTACTCCTCCCAACGGAGATCGACAGGAACCGCAATCACAGGAGCCTTCCTGGCCCACGTTACACACACACTTTAAGTGACTTTGGCCTGAAGTCACAGCAGCTGTGTATGACTGTGATAAGTTGTGCAGAGGAGTCTTACAGAGCCTGTAAATTATCACAGACAACTGCTTTCCTTGAGGAAGCAAAATACTCCTTAACCATTGTCGTTTCTTAGCATCCAACTGAGGTTTTAGTGCCCCTCAGACACTTTGCCTAATAAATACTCTACCAAGTCACTTTTTTTTTCCTTAGGATAGAAAACTCTCTGAGTGAATGGAAATTTTACTACATCGACTTTTGGGATGATGGCTTGGTGTTTTAAGAGCACTTGCTGTTCCTGTAGAGGACCCACTATCAGGCAGTTCATGATCACCAGTGACCCCAGCTACAGGGAATCCAAGGGTACCTACACACATGTGGCGTGTGCGAGCAGTTAGTGTGCCTCTGATATGTGTCGCCTCTCCTGTTCCTGCTCTGTCCTTCCCTCCTTCCCTCGCTGCCCTTTCTTTCTCCTCCTGGCTCCCTTTCTGTCCCTCCTGGTCCCTCTTTTACTTCTATGCCATTTAGTTCTTACAGATGAGAGAAAAATTGTGTGATATCTTTCCTTCTGTGTTTACTTTACTGAACACTGCACTGGCCACGTCTATCACTCTTCTTCCAAAATGTGGGACTTTATTTTCTTATGGATAAAAAGTTCCTCGTTGTGTACAAGACCATATTCTCTCTAACCATTCCTCCACTCAGTTGCTGTGGCTGATTGTGTATCCTGGCTCTTGTGAACAATGTTACTTTGTGTATTAAAAATTATTTTTAAACTAATAGTAGAGAGTGGCACATTTTATTACAGCATTTTGTGTACATCCTGTCTTGTTTTACTGTATTCTTTTTTTTAATTAATTTATTCTTGTTACATCTCAATGTTTATCCGATCCCTTGTATCCTCCCATTCCTCCCCCCCCCCATTTTCCCATTATTCCCCTCCCCTATGACTGTTCCTGAGGGGGATTTCCTCCCCCTGTGTATGATCATAGGGTATCAAGTCTCTTCTTGGCAATCTGCTGTCCTTCCTCTGAGTGCCACCAGGTCTCCCCCTCCAGGGGACATGTTTACTGTATTCTTTTTCTATTAGTTAAAAATTTTTACATATACACTTATATTATTATACATATATAAAATAAACTACATAGAGCAAGAAGAACTATGAAACAAGCAGGAATTATATAAGTGTTACACTCAAGTGCTTTGGCTATTTGTATTTGGCATCCTTGAAGAAAACATCTTTCCTATCTTGGAGTGTCTAAAAATGTAAATGCAAATCAATATCTATCATATCTCATCTTTATCAACTTAAAACATCTGTCTAGACCTAAAAAATCTTAACCCCTAAACAGCTAAGCTGAATTGTAAAAACTAAACTATCTGGTCTTCAACCCCATCAGAGACTTGAGAAGGAATCAAATTAATTATCTGAGTAAACAGGAAGTGCAGGTTAGCAGCTTCCAAAATGAGAAAATGACAGAGGGAGTTTGCTGCCTGAACAGTCACCCAAAACTCTCTATAACGTTGGAGCATCATCTTCAGCCTTCTGGCCCAGTATATCTGACAGATATATTTGTGAGGCAGGAACTATTGAGGACTTGCTTACCCTGTCTTGGTAATTTTGTCACGGCCCCCTTTCTATTTCAATCTCCCTCTCCCCTTCTCTCTCTTCCTCTCTCCTCCCTCTCTCCATCCTTCACTTCCCCCCCTATACACACACACACACACACCTACACACACACACACCCCTGCACATACACACACCCCCCCCCACACCCCTATTCTACATATGAGAGAACAGATGTGGTATTTGAGCATGCATACATTTTAAAAGATTCTTTAAGTAGGTTGCTATTCTAATGTTTCTGATTTTGTAAAAAATTTATATATTTTTGTGGGTTTTAAATTTAAAACCGTTTCCCAAACCAGTGTGACAGGTATTTGGGTCGATCATAGGCTGTAACATGGTTTCTTTGGAGCATGTTTAATAGTGGTGTTAGCATGTGAAAAACAGTGTGGAGGTGATTAATGCTGTGTTGGCATCTGCTCAGAGCCGAGCAGTTAGTGGAGAGTGAGGAGCCATTGTGGTGCCTGGGTGTTGTGTCTGCACTGGCAACTTTGTTGATCTTGGAAGCTGACAGATTTCTAATCTGTTCTTGGTGACCTTCAAAGTTCCAGTAGTATTCCTTGTTCCTTTGTTCAAGGCACCCTAGTTTCTGAATTTTGCATTGGTTGATAGTTTGTCTTTACCGATGGTGGAAACAAACTGTGCTGGCTAATTTTATGTCAACTTGACACAGACTATAGTCCTCTGAGAGGAAGGAGTCTCAACTGAGAAAACACCTCCATAAGACTGGGTTGTAGGCAAACCTGTAGATCATTTTCTTAAGTAGTGACTGAAGTGGGAGGGGCCCAGCCTACTGTGGGTGGGGCCTACCATCTCCAAGCTGGTGGTGCTGGGTTCTATAAGAAAGGGCTCTAAGAAAGCCATGGGGAGCCTTTAAACCCAGAACTTGGGAGGCAGAGGCAGGTGGATAGCTTTGAGTTTGAGGCCAGCCTTCTCTACAAAGTGACTCCAAGACAGCCAAGGCTACCAGGCTACACAGAGAAACCCTGTCTCAAAAAAAAAAAAAAAAAAAAAAAAAAGAAAAGAAAAGAAAAAAAAGAAAGCCATGGGATGGCAGCTGTATCAGCTTCTACCTCCAGTGAACTGTACCCCTCATGGCCTCTGAATCAGCTCCTGCTTCCAGGTTTGAGATCCATATGGACTATGAATACAGAAGCCTAAGTCACATAAACCCTTTCCTTCCCATCTTGCTTTTGTCATGGCGGTTCATGACAGCAGTAGTAACCCAGATGGGGACCAAATCATGGAACTTTGCTAGGCATGGATTCCTAAGACCTAAGACTAGATAGCATGGCCCAGGGACTCAGACTCTTGGGTACAAGCTAGGTGAAACTGCCTCGCTGTGATTCCCACTGTTTGGGCCAATTAAGCATTGGGCAGATTCACACACCCCCATGCCTCAGTTTCCCCACTTTTTTTATTTTTTATTTTCTATTTTTTTTAGTTTCCCCACTTTTATGAATAGAATAATAAGCATTCTAAGGGGCATTTGATGACCAGATGACTTTATGTATATGTAAATACCTACTGTTAAAAACTATATAAAATTTCTTCCTCATGACAATGGTAGGTATTTGCATTTTTAATAAAAAATAAAAATAAAAAAGCAAAGTGGCCATAGAGGATACTAAGAATTTAGTATTGGGATCCAGGAGCTACATCCTTATTTTTCTGTCAAATGATAGCGTTCGTACCCTGACAATGGATGTCATACTTGTCCTAATGCTTTTCAGCTAGATGAAAGGACTCAGAGGAAGCCATGCCTCTTGCTGCCGTAGCCTCATCCGAACTCATAGCTAGGATCACTCTACATCGGGCCACCTCCTACACTTCTGGCTTGTGTTTTCATCTTTATACTGGTCACACCGAGTCGAGAGCTATCCTTAGTCATCTGGATATTTCTTTCCTCACTAGATAAGGACTTACTGGAGACACTGTCTTACTCGCTTTTTAAAAATTATATAGTGCTGTGTCTTAAACATAATAGACATGTAATCAGTATTTATTGAAAGAGGCTTTTAAAAGTATAGCTTGCTGAGCATACAGATAATTATTAACACTATTACTCTCACTATAAGCACTACTGTATGGCTTTCTAAGGTATAATTACATGGGTGTTTGACCTGAGTCTAACTAGGAGTACTGAGTGAGATGAGGCTATGCAACCTAAACACAGAGTGCTATCAGCCCACTCACGTCTCTCTGTATTCCCTGGTACATTAAAACATAGCACATTTGATGTAGCAAGAGTTTTTTCCAGTTCTATTGGGGTCATATGTGAAATAATCGATTATCATGGGTCTTCAAAAAGCCTCCTGATCTTCCCAGGGTGCTTCTACATGTAAATGGTGCATATGCAAATAACTAATTAGGTTCTGATCTTAGTTCCAGATACAGCGTGGGAATTTACTTATTCATCTTTTTTTTTTCTTTTTCTTTTTTTTTTTTTTAAGCCTTTCAAAGTTTCTCTGCCGTGAACCGGTCAGCCCATGAGGCACTGAGGCGCCCAGTGAGTGCTGGGATAGAAGCTTTCAACTCCTTCCTGTGTGGATAGCAGGCATTGCCAGGAGGAGCAGACGCATTGGAGCACTGTCCTCTGAGTGGACTTGAAAATACAGGGGGAGATCCTCAGTGTGTTTTGCCTATTAGGTGCATTTTCAGTTTTGGGGGTAATTGGTGGTGAATTTCTAGAGTATAGAGAGGGGAGTCATCTGGCCAGTAGAAACTGTTGAGAACTGCTGCTGTTTTTGTGAGTACATTTGGGCAAATAACCAAGCCTGACTCTTCTTTAAAACTAGGCTGAGGACAGGCAGGGTGTCTCTAGATTTCTCAAAAGAATTCTATTCATATATGCTAGAAGATAGTACGCTGTGCCTTAGTTAGGGTTTCTGTTGCTGCGATGAAACACCATAACCAAAGCATCTTGGGAAGGAAAAAGGTTTATTCAACTTACACTTCCATATTACCATTCATTTTTGAAAGAAGTCGGGACAGGAACACAAACGGGGCAGGAACCTGGAGGCAGGAGCTGATGCAGAGGCCATGAAGGAGTGCTGCTTGCTGGCTTTCGCCCATGGCTTTGCTCAGCCTGGTTTCCTATACAACCCAGGCCCAGCAACACAGGGATGGCATCACCCATAATGCCCTGGGCCCCCTCCCACATCAATTACTAAGAAAATGCTCTACAGGCTTGCCTACAGTTCAGTCTCATTGAGGCATTTCCTCAGCTGATTTTCCCTCTTTTTCAATGACTCCATCTGTGTCAAATTGACATAAACTAGCTAGCACACGCTGTTTGTGCAACTTTGTGGTTGGATAAGTAAATGAACTCATAGTTGATAGCTGTAAGTACCATTAGAGATACAGGTGACTAAGTTAACTTTTGTTTTCTAAAAGTAACTTCAGTGACCTTGTGTGATTTTTGAAGTGCAAGGAATAAGAACCATTGGAAAATATGCTTTTCTTGATCCAGTTTTGAGCATGTGATATGGATGTTTATCATAAAGTTTTTAGTGGGGCATACAATTTTATGTGTTATCTTCACTGCAAATTCTGAAGTCACCTTTTCATCTCATTTAAAATACTAAATTTTAAATGCTAATTAAATTGAGCAGCTACACATGCAGTTTCTTTCAAAAACCAAAGCTTGGAATTTGCAAATTAAAAAAAAAATCAAACTGCTTAATTAAAACCCTGACACCACCAACCTCTTCAATTATGTGTTAAGGAGATGGGCACCCTGGGGATACCAACTTAAAATCAGTGTGCACTTTGAGTGCCATTAGCATGTCTCCACGCACAGTTCTCTGAAGGGAGGAAAAGAGATTTAATAGGGAAAAAAAAAAACCCGAATTATTTTGCTCTTTAAAAGCACGGAAGAGACCAAGCCTGCAGAACATTCTAAACAACGCCCCCCCCCCCTTCTAAGCTTTAATTTTCAAGTACGCTGTCTTTGTAAATGTTGAGAAATGTTTATAATAATTGTTACTTAAAAAACAGTTCTACAGCCTGACCTCTGGTTTCTAGGATGTGTTCTGTAGATCATAAAGAGTAAATGCAGGAGGGAGGGGGGAAGGCTGTTTGTTCTTCTGCTTCTTTAGAGTATATGACTTTTTCAGTGAAAATGACTGCTTCTCTTGTTTAACCCTTGTTGTCTTCATTATTCTGTGCTGATTCCCAGTTTCTTTCACTAACGTCGAAGCCAGCAGCTCTTTGTTCTCATTGTGTGTCTCCTCTCCCTTTCTTTGTGTTTCAGGGATACTGCTGCCCGCATCTGCCACTGAGCATGCGGGAAAAATCCTTCAATAGATTCTTCACTTAGGAGTTTCGGTAGTATTATTCCACTTCTCCAGGTTTTTGTAATAACCAACATACCCCCAAAAAGATGGAATGAAACTTGGAAAGGTGATGGGAGATACAGGTGGTCCGGAGGTCAGATGGCCAGCTGGGATTCCAGGAAAGAAAACTTCAGAGTAGTTACCGTACATCTAACTTACAGAAGTTCTTGCCAGCCAAGTCAAATTCAGGCCAGCCACCTTGTTCATACCCACAAGTTTAGAGATGGAGCTTGTTAAGGGAGAAGTGTTTCTGCGCAGCAAGGGACAGGGTCAAATGAAAAACCATTAGATGCAACATCCTAGCCAGGCTACAGAAATGCGATACATTTTCATCGATGCTGTGTGTACAGTGCCTGAGCGAGGCCCTTCACCAAATAGGGTACCATCTGAGGATGAGAACCAGCAGTGTGGATTGTTCTCGCAACATAACGTCAGGCTTTCCTTTGTGTTAAACACACAAAATGCTAAGTCAACATTAACTGAACAAAACGACTCGTTTGCTTAAAAGCATTTTTTGTTGAGAATAAATAATAAGCACGATTTCTTCCAAAAAAAAAAAAAAAAAGAGGGAAAAACAGGTGATATTAGACACTTCTCCTCTTTTTGCTCAGGCATGTCTGACTTTAATAGTGCGAATTTGACAGATGGAGTACTCTACAATTCTGCTCATATTTCTCCCTGCAGTGACTCATGTCTGTTCACCTGCTCAAAAAGCAACACAGTGGAGCAAACAGGGGATCCTCAAAGATCTTTCGTCTAATATGAAAGAGAAAAAAACCCCACAACTTTTGTTCAATGGTGAAAGACCAGTGGAGAAAGTTTAAATATGGGAATTTTAGATAGGCTGAAGTGAACCCCTGACCCTTAAGCAGCTGGCCACTCTCCCTCTCAGATACGGTAATTTCTTACTTTCCCTCCTCAATCTCCCCTATCCCACCATTTTGTTTATGTGCTACCTAATACTGCTCTTAGCTGCATCTTTTCAAAGCTTTTCTACTTCGCGTATGCATCTTGCTCTCCAGACCTTCTGTTATCTATAGGTTTCATTAGCTTGTGGCTCTACGATGAACTATAACAGTGCTCTTGTACGAAGGAAAGCCATTGGCTCAGGGTGCATTTCTCTTCATCCAAAGCACCTGCTTCTTCTTTAGATTCCGCCACGGTCTGTGATGGTAGGTGTGGGCTCTCTCGCCCTAAGCGAGAGGAAGTGTGAGCGGCGGGAAGTTCAGGCCAGGTCCAATCAGGCACCTGGGGTTAGGTGGCGTGTGTGCATGCGGATGCCCAGGGCGGGTCCCGGCCGCGGGTTCCGCCCCTTCGACAGAGCCATCAGCCAGGCTCCGCCCCTCGCGCCCCGCCCCGCCCCGGGGCCGCGGCTAAAACCCGGAGCCGCTAGTGCAGAGCCCCGTGCACGGCTGCTTGTCTGCGGCTGCCTCGGCGGGAGGCTGGGCCCTGGTGCTGATGCTGGTAGGCTGTGCGAGCTGGGCCCGCGTTGCCTCCTCGCTTCGGCGCTCGGGGCTCCCGCGATGATGGCGGAGCAGGTGAAATGCGCCTCGCCCGTGGCGGGCTCCGGGGCGGGCGCCGGGCCGGTGGTGAACGCCGAGCTGGAGGTGAAGAAGCTGCAGGAGCTCGTGCGCAAGCTGGAGAAGCAGAACGAGCAGCTGCGCAGCCGGGCGGCCAGCGCGGCCGCCGCCCCGCACCTGCTGCTGCTGCCGCCGCCGCCCTCCGCACCGCCGCCAGCCGGGGCCTGCAGCCCGCTCGCCTCGCACAGGGCCCCGGGCGGCACGACCTCCCCTGGCCCGGGGGTGCTGGGCCCCGCGTTCCCGGGCACCTACTGTTTGCCCAGCCCTGCGCCTTCCCTGCTCTGCAGCCTGCCACCCACCGACGCGCCCTTCGTCTACTCCAAGCCGGCGGCGGGCTTCTTCGGCGGGGGTGGCAGCCCGGAACTGGGGACCGCGGGGACCCCGCCGGGGGAAGCCGCTACGCCGCCGTTGCCGCCTCCAACGCTGCTGGACGAGGTGGAGCAGCTGGACCTGGAGACCCTGGCCGCCTGGAGCGAGGAGGACGACTGCACTTGGTATTGACGAGCTCCGTGGCGGTCCCCCCAGACCCGGAGTTCTGAGGCCCAGGATGCGGGGGCGGGGTGTGGGAGGCAGGGGACCCAGAGGCCTAGCAGGTGCCAAGCCCTGAGCCGAACCTTCGCGTGAAGGCAGAAACCTGTTTTATGACAGTGCCTATTGGTCCGACTGGGAACTGGGGAGGGACTGATCTTTGCCATCTGTCGTGTGCTCTCCTCTTTGCTGATTACCGGGTCCCAGGTGCCTCGTTAGCCTTAAATGCACAACTCATGTCGGCTTGTCGCTCAGTCCTTCTCTTTATCCGTGTGTGTGTGTGTGTGTGTGTGTGTGTGTGTGTGTGTGTGAGTGTGAGTGATACAGGTTTTTCTTATGTCCTCCATTGCTTACTGTTTTTTCCTTTCAAACGAACGTTGGTAGGATTGGTGTGCAGTCCCTCTTGGTAACATCCGAAGCCGCCTAGTGATGCGTTTTTCTAAGACATCTGCTCTTGCAGTTGAGTTGTTCAGTAGTGTATGCTTTCTCTCTGTATTTTCATTGATAATCTTTCTGATAAGGATCTGATTATTAAAGATGTACTGTTCTCGTATGTCAGAAGGGAAGGCTTGTTAGGAATGGACTGAGCAGATGGAGGCACTACTTTGGGCTTAGGAATTTTCGTTAATCTTAAAAATGAAACCAGATTGAAGAAAAGTGCTTGTGCTGGCTAGTTTTATGCCAACTTGACACAGGCCAGAGTCATCAGAGAGGAGGGAGCTTCAATTAACAGTGCCTTCATAAGAACAGGCTGTAGGCAAGCCTGTAGATTATTTTCTCAGTGATTGGTTGGGGAGGGCCCAGCCCACCGTGGGTGGTGTCATCCCTAGGCTGGTGGTCCTGAGTTCTGTAAGAAAGCAGGCTGAGCAAGCCATGAGGAACCAGCCTCTAAGCAGCACCTCTCGTTGGCCTCTGCATTAGCTCCTGCCTCCAGGTTGCTGCTCTGTTTTGAGTTCCTGTCCTGACATCCTTTGATGATGAACTGTGGTGTGGAAGTGTAAGCTAAATAAATCCTTGCCTCCCAGAGTTGCTGTGGGTCGTGGTGTTTCATCGCAGCAACAGTAACCCTGACTAAGACAGTGCTGTTAGAGAAACTTTATGTTATCTGCTTTTAGAAACGTATAAGGTTGATTATAAGGATGGAAGAGACCGGAACATTTATTCAAGGGAAATCTGATTAGCTGTGTGTCTATGCTGAGTACTTTTTGGAGGAGATAGGTACCTAAACCCCATCTTATGTGTTTTCCTGCTGCTTGTGCATGGAATTCTTGTCCTTTGAGTACCTTCTGCTCGGGTTTGCTTGCTTGGTTGCTAGTTACACCCTGGGAGTGTGGACGCCCACTGGGAGTGAGTGTAGACACACACTGGGAGTGGTTGGATAAAGGGGAGCCTGGGTTCATGCAGGGAAGCTGAGCAGCGCTCACATGCATTTTTGGTAACCATGGAAGAATGACGAGTTGCATCATCTCATTTTTGGTGTGCTTATTTAAGGAAACCAGGGTTTTCTCGTTGTGTGCTCTTGTTAAGGATTGCATGGGAGGGTAACGGGAGATGGAGACTCTTACTGGCTTGGTATTGGGAAGTACAGTGTTCCCTTTCCATGTACACTCTACTTTGGCAACTAACTGCACACTTAAGTAATCAATTGCTTTGAATTGAGAATTAAAAAGAATATAGATCTACAATAGACCTTTTGTGGGCACATCTATCATCTGCCTTCGACTTTGATTTTTGGGACCTATGCGTGCAGCTTAGTTTGTACAACTCTTAATGTCTCAACACCTCCTGGAACTTTAAGCCATTTTCAATATAGTATTGAAAAATGGTCTTGCAGTGGCTTTTATGTTTCATTAACGCCTGTAAAACCCTTATGCCAATTTCAAAGCATTTGAATTTTTGATTTTTTTTATTGATGTATACAACAGTGGGAAGAAGTTTGTTTATAATTTTGATAGAAATACAAAGGAGCAATCCCTTTAAAGTGTGTCATATTAAAAAATTGTTACTACTAATATTATTTTGTCTTCTTTGAGATAAGGTCTCACCCTGTAGCCCAGGCTGGCCCTGAAGTCCACGTCTTACTCCTCTAGCTTTCTGAGTGCTGGGATTACAAGCCTGTGCCACCAGGATGGCTTCTCAAATTTATTTTGGCATTGCTCTGTATCTGGATATATGCTTCATATACTTTTATATTTCCTTCTTGTGCATGGTCCTTTACCATAGTTATCCAACTTTTAGTGTATTGTTGACTAGTATACTTTTACTCTGTTTTGCTTCTTAAAACATTGAAAGAGCACTGAAATAAGTCTTTAAAAGACCGATTCAGTGGGGTCAGTTTATTGGTCCTTAATGTGGTTTGAAGCATATGTAAATTAAAGGAAGTTTAACTTTATTCATCAAGTATGTTGATAAATAATAATATTGACCCTTCATTGCTTTCAAAGTGTTTCTATGAACATATGGCACACTATTTGTGGAGTCCGTTCCTTAAACTTGAGAGGAGACCCCAGGTGGAAAAACAAAGGGGGATCATTAATCTTTGTTGGGTGCACTTAAAAATTTTTAGCTCACCTGATTTACAGAAAATTTTCTGTTCTAACATTTTAGACATTGTTTGTTTATATAAACATTTTTCATGATTTTTTTTTAAGTGAAAAAGTGACCAATGAGATTTACTTTAAAAATATTTAAACCACCTGCTAATGTTTACAGAGCACTCCCAAGTTCCTGTATCACTGTAAATTTTTCATGTCCCCAGCCTGGAGTGCCAAGGTAGTGTGGCTGCCTTTGGATTCCCTGGTAGACTTGCAGCCTGCCTCACATTTCTCTCTTATGTACATTAAGGAACAGCTGGGGTACGTGTATGTAGTCTACTTTAAAGTCCTTTGTCAGGCACGTGGTTTGCTTGCTGATTTTTTAGCAGTGTTTTGCAAGGGGAAAGGTTTTACTTTTGATAAGGCCCACTGGCCCCTGCCACCCTTCTGGGTCACGCATGATTTCATCTTAGAAATTAGAGTGAAGAGATAGATGTTTGCCAACCTTGGGGTACAGACTTCTACCTATGGTTTCTAGCAAAAAAATTTTTCATTTTCAGTTTCTAGTTTCACTTTCTTTTTAAAGTTAATTTTGGATACTGTACGAAGTCTAGAGCTCACATTTTTGGGTACTAATACCCTTGATTATTTGTTCAGCAGACCACCCTACATTGACATTTTTGCACTGTTAAAACTCAGCATTCTATGGTTGATTGCATTCGGGGTCTGTATTTTTCCCGTTGGTGTATCTACCTGCATGCCACACTAAGCCACCTTCATTACTGTTGCTCTGTCCTCTCTCATCAGTTACTGATAACTCTCCAGCTTCGTTGTCTTTTAACAGTTGTTTGGCTACTGAAGGGTCTTCCCATTTCCATGGGAACTTTTTAATCAGTTTCTGAATTAACACACACGCACACACACACACACACACACACACACACACACACACACACCTTGTTAGGATTTTTATTGGAATTCTGTTAATTACAGAGGTAACTTTAAGGACAACCTACACACACCTTAACAGAACTTAATCTTTGAACCCTAAACCCGATATATCTCTCCATTAGCTTATATCTTTAATTTCTCTTGGAATGGTTTTGTAGATTCTATTGTATAAATCTTGGACACAGTTTGTTAAATTTGTGCACATGTTTGACAGTTTTGAAAATGATGTCTTGCAAATGGAAAATGGCAGATGTGAAAGTGTCCATATTTTGTTGCTGATACGTACAGATGGATGACTGACTACACTAGCCCAGCATCCTGCAAACATGGGTGCTACACTTGCCAGTTTTAAATAGACGATGTCCTCTTAAAGCCTATATGCCTGTGATCCATAGATAAAGACAAGTTCACTTCTTTTTGGTCCAAATATCCTTAGTCCGTTGCCTGACTGCAGTGGTAGAGCCTCTGTGGAGCGTGAGTCCAGTGTCCTTACTATGCTTTGTGGGACGTGTTCGGCTCTTAACCTCAGAAGGCTGCAGCATCTTTAAATAGCTCTTCAATTGGGTTCGGGAATTTTCCTCTGCTTCCAGTTTTACTGGGATTTTCTTTTTTTTAATGGCTGCCAAATGCTTTTCCTCTGTCTACTGAGATCATCATGTGATTATTTTCCATTTCAGTTAATATAGTAAGTTCCATTAATGTTCTAATGTTAAACCAAGCTTTCATGTCTGGAATCAACTCCGTGTGGTGATGGAGAGGCTCCATGTGAGATTCAACTTGCTCAAATATTTAGACTGCACCTGTTTGTGAGTGAGAGTGGTTAATAGAGATTTTCACCCTTCCTTGTAATGTCTGTGTCTAGAGGATCAGCAAAACATGGCCCTCATGGAACGTGTTAGAATGAAGTCTCTCCTATGAGGAAATTCGTAAAGAATTTGTATCTTGTTTAGAGGTTTGGTATCATTCAATAATCAACCTTCCTAGCTTGAGTTTTTCTTCACCCATAGATATTTTTTACTTTAAAAGTTTACTTGTTAAATCTTTCTCTATGTCTCCACTTTTCTTTTATTTATTTATTTATTTATTATTTATTTATTTATTTTTTATTTTTTATTTTAATTAATTTATTCTTGTTACATCTCAATGGTTATCCCATCCCTTGTATCCTCCCATTCTTCCCTCCCTCCCATTTTCTTCTTACTCCCCTCCCCTATGACTGTGACTGCTCATAGGGTATCAAGTCTCTTCTCGGTCACCTGCTGTCCTTCCTCTGAGTGCCACCAGGTCTTCCCCTCCACTTTTCTATAAACATCACACACATGCCATTTGTACTCCTGGAATGGTTTAGATTGGCATGGACTGTGTCTGAGCCTTGGGTATGAACCATTCTCTCAGAAAAGTGGGACAATGGAATTAGCAGGATGCGTTTAGCCCAGAGTGTCTTAAGTGTGTTCCTGACACCAGAGGACACCATCACTGCCTGGGAACCTGTTAGACATTTAAAGTCTTTGAACTTACCCTGACCCTACTGAAGCAGAAAACTGGAGCTGCTGCATGCTAAAGAGTAAGAACAAGTAGCCCCGGCCAAAGCTTCGCTTGGACTGGAGAGAAGTGCCTGGTTTTGGACACATCCGGAGTCTATAGACAAGGGATGGGGGCCGGGGGAGGGTATTACCCACCTGTGCTAGGAGGGCAGGGTGGCACCGTGGAATATGAAATAGCGAATCAATGGATATTTAGTGGATTCAGGACTGTAGACCATGAAAGTATCATGTATTGCAGTTACCATGGTGTCAATTAAAGCAAGATTTTAGATTCCTCATCTGTAACGGGAGTAAGCAAAAGAGAAACTCAGCCATGCTGCCTTCTTTGTATGGCTGGAAAGATAGGTTTTTATACTTTAAAGTGAAGGAATATCAACAACAGAAAGAATATGAAAATCATTGTGTATCTTTTTTCTTTTTTCTTTTTCTTTCTTTTTTTTTTTTTTTTTTTTTTTTTGAGACGGGGTCTCACTATGTAGCTCTAGCATTCTGGAACTGACCATAAACACAGATTTGCTTTTCTCTGCTTCCCCAGTGCTGGGATTAAAGTTTACAGGGATGAAGTCACACTCTTTCCGTTTAATTCTGACTGCGGGCTTGTGGGCTACAACAGCAGAGTTGAATAGCAGGACCAAAATTGTGCCTCAGAGCCGAGGACCATAAGGAGCCAGTCCTTCCCAGAAATTGTTTGCCAGCCTCTAAGCTATTAGAGTGATTGCCAAGGTAGAATGCTTCCTCCACCTGTGTGGGCCACTGGTGTCCCTCTGACAGGAGGCAGGCCTGTGCGTGAAAGCAAACAAGTAAATAGTGATGCTTGATGTTTCAAGAATAGATGGTCGTTAGAGTCACAGTGACTTGGAAGGGTTCTTCTGCACAGGGGGCAATGGCATTAATTTCTAGACATGTCGAGTGATGTCCTAAGACACCGGTTCTGTTAGCAGAAGCTTCGCTCAAACACAGCTGGGGGGTGGGGGTAGGGTTTAGATGTGTTTTTGAAGTAGTTCTTTGCAGGCTTTGGAAAGTGACCTATTCTATTTGGGGATATTTGCCCGTTAAAAATTACTCTCGGTACTTTGAAGCAATCAAATGTGATTCTGTTTCTATGGGAACTGGCCGGTGCGTGTTGGTTTCCTCTGGAAGAGGGGCACTTCCTGTCATCTGTATCATACCTATAATGTAGATTTCTTTCTTTCTTTTTTTTTTTTTTAAGGTTATATGTGGGCTCTTCAAAGTCATTCACCGCACAAGAGAAGTCCCTGAGCCCTTTGCAGTGGTGTAGACACGTCCTGGATAACCCAACTCCTGAGATGGAAGCAGCCAGACGCTCCCTGCGCTTTAGACTGGAGCAAGGTACCGTAACTGTGTGTGCTCTCTCCCTCCAGCCCTCTTCCTGTCCTCTTTGGCTTCTGTTTCTGCTTTGAGAGTCCACTTCCTCTGCAAAGTCTTCCCTGAGATGTAGGTAGTGTTGCCTGCAGTCCCCCTGTCCTGCACTGCACACAAGAATTCTTCAGGGTAGGCTCTGTTGAGTGTTGGGACGACTTTTAGACAGAATTTTAGCTTATAATATAGAGCATATCTTTTTTGTTTGTTTTGTTTGTTTCGAAAAACATGTCAGTAAGTGAAATGGATCTGTCTTCAGTTTTCCAAATGGGTAATTAGGGTCTGTGACTCAATTGGAAGCCCAAACTGGGAGTCTATTGAGCCTAAGTACTAGCCACATTGAGGTCCGCTGTGTTGTGCTTCTATGGTTAGGTGGATGTATATCAGGAAGTCCCAACCTCCACAAACCAGGAACTAATCCTAGTAGTGTATGTACCATTAGCTAACTGTTGGAAACCAGCAAAAGTAGAAATATACAGTGAACACACACAGACACCCACCTCCACATACACCCCCTCACAGATATCTGTCTATGTATCTATCTATCGAGAGAGACAGACAGACACAGATCTCTCTCTCTCTCTCTCTCTCTCTCTCTCTCTCTCACACACACACACACACACACACACACACACACACAGAGAGAGAGGGAGAGGGGAGAGGAACAGTTGTGGGAGAAACAGGTAAAGGAATGAGTGATTCGTAGCTCCTTCCCTTTCCTATATTTTCAGTAACTCCAGGCAGTGATTGTTTGGCCTTTTGCCTTTTCTTTAACCTTTCAGCGTCTGCTCATTTTCCAGAATAGTGGTGTGTGTGTGTGTGTGTGTGTGTGTGTGTTGGGAGTGGGAATAGTGGTTGACAGAGGAGATCTGCACTGGTGAGGTCAGGGGGAGTGCTGAGGCACACTGCCGGCTGGACACTGCCTCTCCATCTCTTCAAGGACAGTGGGTGGTTCTGAGTTGCTTGAGTGGAGCAAGCATAGACAGCATTTCCTTGTCTCTTAGTTGTCTAATCATCAGTACTTTATGTTGCCCTGTTGTAGGTGTCACTCCCTGCAGAGGTGGAAGGGTGAAGTTGAGTGATTTCGAGGGTTGCTAAGCCAGAGGATACCTGGGGGATGGGATCAGAGCTGGAATCTTCCTGACATCAGAGATCCTACTCATAACAGTACTGAGAATTCTGCACAGCTTGCTATATTGGCTTGGCCATTAGCTAATGCTAACAGAAATCTAGCTTAAGTATTTGAGGAAGGTGGTATTAAGGCAGGTGTTTCATTAACATTTGAACAATTGATTTACTGATAGCAAGTTGAGGAAGGTCACAGGAACAAGCACATACCAGGGTGAACACTGGTGGTTAGTGCCTGTGCTGTGGAGTGCGACCCTGATGTCTTGAGAGCATAGCATCACCTCTGATCCTTCTCAACACCATGACTCTCAGCAAACCTGCAAGTCCCCCTGTCTCTCACTGCCTTACTCAAAGAGTCCTTGATTTGCTGTGTGACTGTGGTTCGAAACAGAAGTCAAATGAGACTCAAGGATTGCAGTGCTTTAGCTCAGAGGTCAGTAAGCATTCTTCTGCATGGGTCACGTAGTTAGGAGTTAGTAGATTTCAGGCTACACATCCCTTTGTGACTATGCAACTCATTCGCTCCCCAAAAGCAACTATAGATGTAACATTAAATGAACAAAGTTGTGTTCCAATGACACCTCATTTATGGACACAGATTTGAATTTTAAGAGATATTTTTCTGTCATGAAATGTCAAAAGAAGTGTTATTCTCCTGTTTCAATTATCGTCTCAGAGGATTACTGCTTCTGTCTACTCACCTAGGCCTGATCCTGGAAGCTTCTAGCCTCCATATAATCTAACCTGGTCCTAGAATGTTGTCAGCCTCTGAGATTTACTGCTTAATGAGCTCACCCTTTCTTATTCTCACTGAGCTCTGGGCTGGTGGTTCAACTCAAATGTTCTGGCTCTAACTCCTCTCCCAGTTGATTTATTCAATCTGGCTTCTCCCTCAGCCCTTGAGTTGCACTCTACTTGGCCTCAGACTAAGTCCAGCAATCTGCTCTAATCTTCTGTCTTCTCACTCTCTGGCTTGTTCTGTCTTCACCTGTGTCTAGCGTGTTCTCTTACTCAACCTGTCTCTGTAAAACTCTTTTGGGTAAAACTGCCTACTCTCTCTCTCTGCATTGCCCCTTAAGTAGCTTTCCTTTCTTCTCTGTTTTTCTGAGAGTTGGCTGTATCCTATTCTATCAAATCTGTTTCTGATTTGTCAGATTTTCTGCCATTCAATTAAGCAACACTTTCAAACCTGAGTACTTTCTTCTGCAAGCTAACTTTAACTTCATTGTCTGGGATTACAGGCCTGTACCACCATGCCTGGACCTAAGCTTTTCTTTACCTGAAACTTGCTCTATACCAGGCTGGTCTAGAACTCCTGGATTAAAGACATGTTTCTATTCCAGCTGCGTCATTCAGACCTAGAAGGTCTTTGGATGTGATCTCTTGCCAGAGCAGCCATGTTCTGAATTAAAAATTCTTTGCAATGAAACATCCCCTTCCCCTCAAATGTAAAAACCATTCTTGATTGATAGATACCAAAGAGATAGAAAGCGGCTGGATGTGGTCCACCATGGCCACAGTCCCTGCTTCAGCCAATAGGCACACAAGTTAAATTGCAGGGTTGATTTCTGAGAAAGAGAAAAAGCTTTTTAGTAAATTTAATACAAAGCTGATTTAATATTTTTGATCAAGTGTCTGATCATCTACTTTTGCTTTTATTGGCAGACATGAAGTCATGAAGACATGCAATGAAATGACACGGTTTTATTTGCGCTTTGGTTTATTTGCATTTTATAGAAAATATTTTAGGGAGAGAACTAATTTTTCAAAACCAAAATCAGCACCTAACTGAATTTGTATATTAATTTGCAAGCTTCTGATGTGAGACTAAATGCTTTTGTTTCAGAGGTCTATGGTTCCATGGTAAGATAACTGGCTGATTTGGGCTGCAGATCTTGTGGGATGGTGGCTGGAAGCTTGGATCTCCTTGCTAGTGTGCTGCCTAGCGTGCACCAGCACCTTGGTTCCTACACTACGTTCTGTAAGAGATAGGCTAATTATTGGATGCTCATTTTAAAGAGAGACTATACCTTATAAAATAATTACTTCAGCTTGAAAAATGTTAGTCATAATCAGGAATTTCAGAAAAAAAATAGCTGATTGCCTCATACTTTCCTGTTTTTTTTTTTCCCCCTCAGATGCATTATGTAACAGATGCTGTTTGTTTTTCTGTTTATTTCCTGTGAAGATTTCATTTGTTGGATGGCTGTTGAGTAATATTATCCTTAAAAAATTTTAATATATTGAGAGTTTCATACATAAATACTATATTTATATCATTTCCACAGCTTCTTCTTTCTCTTCAACTCCTGTGTCCCCATACTTCTCAAATTCGTAGCCTCTTTAAATTATTGTTTCTCCTTCCCTCCCTCCCTCTCTCTCTCTCACGTTTCACATTGGATTGTGACACTTAATCTTTCAACCCCCCTCCTTATGTGTTTTCTCAGCATAGCTTTCTAGGAATTGTAGGGCTCATGAATATTTTATGGTAGGAATGCTTATATCTAGGCATTGCAATATTCTATCATATTTTACATCCACCTTGGTTTGTAGTTTGCTATGCAAAGATGCTTAGCTGATTTTCTTAGTCATTAGCTTATTCCAGACTCTCTGGGTAGACGAGGAGTGCAGGGTGTTTGATGTCTTGTTCCCAGCTGTGCACTCTGTTCGGTTCTCTTTTGGCGCCAGGTCTCTGCTGCCTTCATGCTGTCTCCTCCGCTATGGTCTGAGCACCTCCTGCCTTCTCCTCAGTGGCTCCTCAGAGGTCAGCTCCCTCTCCCAGACTCCCCCTGCCCTTTTTTTTTTTTTTTTTTTTTTTTTTTTTGTTGGAATGCCTTTTCTACTTGTTGTTTGGGATGAGAGAAGGCAGGGAAGGAGGCGGGAGATGAACTTTGAGAACTCTGTAGTTCTCTGTCCCCTTCTTCCCAGCTGCTGGGCGGCATCTGGAGTTTGTAGTTAGTGAAGATGGAGAGCACATCCCTCCCGCGTCGCCCTCAGGACCGCGGCTGCAGTCGCTGGACTACTGCGCTTCTTTCTCACTTTCTACTACTTAAAATCCCAGGGGTATTTTAGAGCATCGTCCTGTATTTGGGGCATTTTGAATTTATTCCTTATATCTTTATGCTGCTCCTTGAGGGGCGCTTTTCCCCTGGAAACTTTACCTATGCATACATTTTATGCAAACATTTCTTGCCTCAGAAGCTTTATAAGCTCCCTGGACCATCCCAGTTTGTCCTAGTCTTTCTGGCTACTCCTGATGTCTGAGTATTCAGTTTCCTTAGATTGATGTCCAGAAACTCTGTGTTTTCCTTTTGCTTTATAATATCCTTGATTTTCTTTTTATGTTTTTATTGGGCATTAAAAATAAAAAAAAACCTCATCTTCCAAGTTGCTGCCAGGCGTTTAAGTACTTCCATGTGTCAGGCCTCGTGGTGGTTTCTCCCTTTCTCTTTTGTAAGGTGTCATTTTTTTTTTTTGTGCTTGGTACCCGATGAGTTTCTGTTTGAATTTGTCAGATATTAAATCTGTCTTTGTTAAAGTAGGAGAGGGAGCAGGAGGACCTGAGTGTCTTCCTGTGTGTCTCACCACAGAACTTACCCACTGTGCACCAGCAACTCCCGACCCTCTCAGGTTCTTAGTGGTTTCCTTCACCGTGGGCTCATGAACCAGAGTGCTGAAACCCAAACCAGCTTTATCCGCCCTTTAAGATGCTGTGGCCCTCTCGTCCAGAGAGTCTCAACCTTCCTAATGCCGTGGCCCTTGAGCACAGTTGCTCATGTTGTGATGACCCCCCCCCCCAACCAGTTCCTTGCTACTTTGTGTAACTGGAATTTCCCTACCATTGTGAATTGTAGTGTCAATATCTCAGACAGTCCCTGGGAGAGGGTCATTTGACCTCACAAAAGGGTCCCGACCCATAGGTTGAGAACCACTGCCCTTGGTTAGATGCCCCTCACCCTCGGTCTTCCCTGTGCGTCTTTACTTTTTGCCCTGGACATGGTTTGGTAAGAACATAGGTATTTCTACATAGCCTTTTCCCTTTAAATATTACCGGCTTCTAATTTAAGGACTTATTTTTTGTGTCAGTGATAGTAGAAATGAGAATTTACGTGTTAGCTGAAATGTTCCTCGCATTGTAAACACTAGACTCCTGTGGGCTCCCTATATTTTAGAAGTTTCAGTAGCTCCAGTGCAGCCTTATCTTTTTGCGTGGGTTTCCTTTCTCTTTTGGTCTGGCAGCAATTTCAAATGACAGGTGCCCCTGAGCCCTTGCTTTGAGACTAGCGTGGCTGGCAAAGGCGACTGTATCATGGCCACCACAAAACAAGCAGGCCGGCACCTTGTGTTTACCCTCCTTTCCTGTTATCCGGACACACGGGGCAGCTCATTGGACAGCAGACCTTTCAGGTAGTAGGGCTTGACCTTGATCATTTTGAGAAGAAAAGTACTTAACTCTGCCAGGACATGCGGAGGGGGCGTGGTCATGAGTGGGGCGTGGCCATGAGGCGCCACAGGGAGGGGATCTGGTGTGCTGGCCTCTCTTGCAGTTCTTTCTTTCCTCCTTTGCTCTAAGTTTCTAGTCCCTACAGATTAACTGTGGTGACTAGGAAGCTCTCCTGCTGAGAAGTTTGGTGGGGGAAGTATCACAGAAGGCTTTGGCATGGTCTGTCTACACTCACTTGGCCATGTTCCGTTTTGAGACATGCTCTTCTGTGTGGCCCAGGTTGGCCTGGAATTTACTACATAACCAGGCTGTCCTTGAGCTGGCCGCCTGGGTCAGTTATCCATGCTGAGGCCACAGGCCTGAGCTGCACACCGGTCTCCTGCTTGGTTTCAGGGCTCCTTCAGGTTATATTTTCTTGAAGGGCCTCTAAACATCTTCCTCCAGTACAGCCTTGACTTGATGGCTCTAGATCATAAAACATGGCAAACTGTGTAAGTGTTCACAGGAGGTTTCCAAGCTGGGCCTCCAAGCTGTGAGAGTACCTGGGAACCTAGTATGCTGGAAGAAAATGAGAGTGGGGAAGAGTGTTTTGTTAGCTATATATATATATTTTTGTGTGTGTGTGTGAGCTATATATTTTTTAAGAAGATAGCAACGATACTACCACTGTTAAACATTTCGTTGAAATAATGTTGAAAATAAAATAATTGCTACTTTTTCCTAGTATCTTGGAGTCTCTAGTCTATTAGTATAAAGTTAGTTAATAAGGCCTCCCTAGGGTGGTTTTTATTTTTCTGAGCACTGTTCTCACTGTTCAGCCTTAGGGAAAATTCTGAACTTGATTCCCTGGTTTGAAGAAGACTGTCTGAGGAGTGCTTGTTCTCTATTTGGAGGCGCCCCTGTTTTGTTCCTCCTTATATATGTCTTTCCTGAGTAGATATAGTATCCGCACCTCAGTTTTCTCTTGAATTACCGATGCTTAACACTGCTTTTAGCAGGTTTGAGCGTTGACGATTTTATAATTGACTGACTCGATGCATTTAGTTTCTTAGATGCACAAAAGAACCAGTTTTCATTGAGCGTTTGGTGTTGTCAGGGGCATCTTACTAATCAAGACAGAAGCCCACAAGTCATGTGGTGGGGCTCACTGAACGTTAGCTCTGTGGATGGGCTTGAGAGCAGTTGCCATGGCATCGGAGGTGTCGGATGCTAATTACCGAATGGGTGAGTATAGTGGGAGGAGTTTTAAGCAGTGTCTAGGCTCAGTGCTTCAGCCTCACTCAACCTCCTGTGAGGGTTTCACGTGTCACGTGGGAGGAAGGAACACTGGAAGGCGTCATGGGGCTAGGAGAAAGCTCAGGAATACTGAATGGAATTGAAAACTATGAAGGGTTGTAAACACGGACATTTCTACTGTGCGGGTCTTCATTTCTCAGGACTTGAACCTAATACACGGATTCCTTTCTGTGTGGCTACTTATTCTTCACAGAAGATAAGCATCATTTTCTTTTTTTTTGGGGGGGGGACCTGTTTATTCTACACATGGATGAAGATGCTTGTTAGAGTTAGGGATCATAATTAAAATGTTTTAGAAGGGTAGTTTATTTAATAATAGAAAATTTAAAAACCTTTTGTTAGTCTGTTCTTTCTCTTCTGGTTCTTCTTAGAACTGTCGGTTCAAGCTGGACATCTGTAAACTGAAAAATCCGATTATAAAATGCATCAAAATTTGGGGGAGATTTTTTTGAAAGTCTACAAAATGCAACAAGTAGAAAATTTCATGCTTTGAATTTTATTTCATGCACAAAATTCCTCAAAATATGAGACAAATGAACTTTGTCTTTCATGAATTAAAAAAAAAAAAAAATCCAGGTCCCAGGCATTTCAGATATGGGCTACTTCACCCATTTCTGAATGGCCCATCTTTAGTCGTCTTCCCTTTTGAAATGCAAATAGCAAACCCACATAGACCTTTGCTAGGCAGGATCACCTCCTTTGATAGCCTGAACTGGAATAGTGAAGATGTGGAAGTAAATCCGTGTCATGAGGCTGGAATGTTGACCAGATGACGATCAAAATCTTATCTAAGTAATTTGAAGTGCGCAATATGTGGCTCACTTAATTTGGGTCCAGTTAATAAAAGCTTATCTGACTTAAGGTACTCAGATGTCCAGTTAAATCAGGACAGGTCACATCTGAGGAGCATGCGTGTCATTTTTATAGATGACGCAGGCCTGCACAGAGACTGTCCTCAGTTATGTTTTGCTGTGGCCGTGTCTCATTTCCCTTAGGGCCGTATGAGCTGACGCTGGCTTCTGTTGATTTATTTTATTTTATTTATGTCTCTGTGTGGTGCTGCTTGCCTCCATCCTTCTCTCAGTTGTTATGGCGCTGTGTTAATCCCCGAGGTGAGTCAGCCAAGAAGAGCGTTTGATGTGACCCAGTGATCTGAAGGTGGCCTTCTCATTTGTAAAAGCCACACAGATTGAGCCGAGCCATTAGAAGCTTATCAAGTATCTGTCTCCTGGAGTCCGTCCAGTGTCTCCTTACATGGCCCAAGATGCTATCCCTGCCAGCTCGTGTTTCAACTTTTGAGGTGCTCTGTCACATTTGGAACACCAATTTAAAACTTAACAAGGAGAGTTCATTTTAGGTAAGCTTTCCCCAAAGATTCTCTTTCTTGTTGGAAAAAAAAAATAATTTGGCACCGTGCTAAGTATTTTGTTCAGAGAGGGGTCTCCTGGCATTTGCATATTTCTGTGTGCTGGAAATTGAAGACACATTGCCACAGCTGTGGGGTTTGGTCACGTTCTTGCTTTGCTGTTATGTTCAAAATAGCCTCCGTGCTTGTGTGTCAGCGTGGGTGATGATTTAGTACAGTAAATTACAAATGCCTAAGGACCGGGCCTTTATTCTCTTTGCCACTTTAGTGCATTATATCCAACAACCTGGATGTGTCTGCCAAATATCCTTAGAACAACCCTTCTTTCTTTTCTATGTGGTGTGCATTTTGTTTTGCATTTCCACCAAGGCTAGAAAGGTATTTATTAAAATAACCAGTGACTCACAATAGTACAAAGTAGTTGTTGCAGTGAATTTACTATTGATCCCTTATTACTCATAAAGAACAAAAAATAAAGTTCCCTCCAACATTGTGTCTATGTGGATGTCTGTGGGTGTGCGCATGCGTGCATGCATGCAATGGGAGTCGAGTCTCGGCCTTAATGTATACTGAGCTTGTGTTGCATGAATGGTTTCTACCTCCAAGTCTGCCAAATGACTTTTACTGCTTTCCTACTGTGATAGCTGGTTGAATTTGATTATAAAACAATGAAATCAGTTGTGGTAGATACTCTTGCCTAATCCTTGGGGCTTGTGAGATGCGCACTTCCACGTAAGGCTTTCTAGGCTCTCCTTTATAGGAAATGGTAGAGGCTGACTGGGGATGGTTAAATACTGGCTGCAGGGGTGGTCCTGGGTGTTGATAGTCCAGTGTCTGGCCGTTGGAGTTGCCATGCTCATCAAGAAACAGATGATGTGCAGGCAACAGCTCTTGTTCTATTTGTTCTTCTTCCTCAAAACAAGCCTGGAATAGGGCTAATGGGATGGTGTGGGTGGTGCAGGTGCTGATGACTTGAATTCAATCCCTGGACTTGGGGTGGGAAGAGAGAGCCAGTTCCTCCCCCTGTCCACTGTGGGATGTGCCCTCCTTCCATACCCTAGTCAATACAATGGGTGTAATTAAACTTTATTTTTTACAGAACAGGTACCATGAGGCTGACAGGGAACTCTAACCTCAGGGATAGCAGGGACCGCTTTCTTGCCAGAAGGGATGTGAGGCTCAGTGGCCCCACTTGAGTGGCTGACTTGAGGGGCCCGGGTTGTGTGGAAGACAACAGTTAGGAATCTGAACAGCACAGGGCAAGGCCTAGCAGTGGGGCCCAGATGTGCAGTGTGAGTTTAATTGGCAGGGCACAGTGGTTGTGGTTAGTGTGACGGTAGGAAGCGAGAGGGAGCAATGCTGAACTAAGTGGCTCTAAATAAATCAGTGATTTATGCAGAGCTCTCAGAACAGTTAACCAGTCCTGACTGTCTGGGGGCCCTTGGGTACCTAAAGCACAGGAGGGGACTGACTGGCCAGGAAAGCTACAGGGTGTTGTCTGAGTTGTGTTAGAAGCCACATACAACTCTCTTTTTCTTTAAGGCAAAATAAAATCAAACAAGGCATCGAGTGGCTGCCAGTCTGGCGATGTTCTTCACCTGGAGATTAGCTCTCAGGGTCATCATTTAGTTGTATTTAAAGGCTAATCCTCTCGTGAAGTCCGAACAAGCTCAGAAGACGTGGTTGTAGGTGAGATGAGGGAAGAAGAGATGGACTCGTATTTTGACTCTTACACTGTATTTCACTATTTTACATGCAGATACGGTTAAAACAAAACAAAACAAAACAAAACCAAAAACCATGAGTAGGTTAGTTTAGACACTCCTGTCAAGCATTTTTCCCTCGATGGAAACTCTAAATTTGTGGACTCACTCTCTGCCATCTGTTGGCATGGGTGGCTCCCAGGCCATTGGAATAGAAGGCGTGGATACTGTGTGCCTGACTGGAAGAGGAGCACGTTAGCCCAGGAGACACTGGGGAGGAAGGACTGTTAAAATTCTGATGTCTTTTGTTGGGGTCCTTTCCCGCACTTTGTTAAGGTTACTGGGCTTGGCTCTCTCATCTCACCACAAAGCGTTTTACGTGAGAGATGCTCTGTAAGCAATCTGAGCTAGCCTTCCTGGGGATGGAAGGACCCATCCCCTCAGTGGTGAGACTCATTCCTTTTTTTTTTTTCCTTGAGACATAAATGGTGCAGTGTCTTCATTTGTCTAGTGATCTCTGTGTGAAACTTGGAAGCTAGCTATCCAGCTGGCTGCATGGCTTACGTATGGCTGCAGCTAAGTGGAAAGCAGCTGCCTCTAACCTGTGATACGATAGTGGATCCTTCTTTCCTCATGGTTTCGGATTAAACCGTTCCTTTCACAGAGAAATCCTTCATGTGTTCCATGGCCCCTCCCACTGTCTTCATTTTTAAACTATAGGAGACAGGTGGAAGTGATAAACAGCTTCCTAAAAGGTCATTTTAAAACCTGCTTTTGAAGTGTGATTTCTGTTTGAGTTAGATTTGTATCTCTCCTATCAGTTTCAGGGAAAAAGTCCAATGACTTGTGGAGTTCCCAGGGTCACTCCTGCCTTGGGCATCTCTGGGTTTGAGCTGGACGTGTTTGATTCCCGAGTCTTGTCTTCAGCTTTGAAGCGTGGTTGACAGTGCAGAGAAGCCCTCTTTCCGCCCCCAGTGTTAGCTTTCCTTTAGACCAGCGTTGTGTCTGGCGAAATTCTCCAGAAGGATCCAGTGAGCAAACCTGCTGTGTGTGTGAGAGAGAGAGAGGTATTATGATGTGGCCCTGAGGATGTTTCAGGCCTGAGAAATAGAAAAGATCTGATCTTTTGGCCACGAGACTAGGAGTTTCACCCATTCAACTACAGTAGCTGTTAGGACCTAGGACACATTTTACTTGTTAATTTGCATGTTAAGAATAACTATCAGCTCTCTCTGACCCCTCTACCCGCCTCCCCCCTCTCTACCGCTTCCCTCTTATCTTTCCTCCTTCTCTTTCTTACTGTCCCTGTCTCTGTCTCTCTCTGGGGTACCCCCTCCCACCTTTTCCTTCTTCCCCCTCCCATGCTCATTTAATAAACTCCAGATAACATTTAAGAAAAGAATATAAAAATCATGTTAAGTTCTGCTGTTAAATAATACACCTTCATACCTTCATGCATACATATCATAGCTAGCGATTTAAAAAAAAATTAATGTTTCATAGTTCAAGTGAATAAGAACTTAACCCTTGGTGTTTCTAGTGATACTTTGAAGGCTAGGAAGCTGGGGTAGAATGATTGACAACCCTGTTTACATAAGGCTAAGATGAGCTCTTTACTCCTTTACTAGTCTTTTGGGTGACAGACACACTGCACTTGGGTCCTGTTTCACTGTCAGAGAAAGCACATTACCCACATCTGCCTCAAAGCAGTCACAGGACTTTCTACACCTCCCTGGTCCCCATATGTTTGTTTATCAGCTTGTGGGTACTGCGAAGAAGAACCAAGGGCTGCTCAGGTTTACCCTTGAAAGGAGTGGATCAGATAAGCTGCAGACCAGATGCTGCCCCTCCAGAGGGCTCCTTACCCAGGAACAGGCTTGATGGAGCTGGTGTATTGAAGCTGGTTTTTGCTTCAGCGTAGTCAGTTTACAAGAGTGAAATGAGACATTACAACCTTCACCTTGGTTTTAAAGTTCTTTTGTTGTCCAGATATTTGAGTATGTCTGTGAGCATGTGTGAAGGCTTGTAAAAACAAAACAAAACAAAACAAAACATGGTCACTAAGGCCTTTGCACTGGAGGGATTTGTATAGTGATGAAAGAAATGCTGCCCCAGTGGTTTATGGGTATACATAAAAATTCTAGGATCTGGATAAATGTTCTGGCAATTTGTGGCATAATAAAAAAGTGTTTAAAATATTATAATAACTAAAATTATTAAGAGCTACTAATATTTGTGGCATAATAAGAAGTGTTTTAAAGAAGATTATAATAACTAAATGTATCAAGAGCAACTAATGATGCCTCTTGTGCTGTCACTGTTCTCAGACTAGGCTCTAGCTGGAGGCAGAGGTCACGTGGTTGGCCTCCTCTGTGACCTTCAGTAGAGGCCCGCCTCTCCTTGCAGAAGGAATGAAACAGAAGAGCTGAAAGTGTGTAACCCTCACCTGTCTTTCCTTTCCCTTCCAGGACTGTGGCAGTGAACATTATTTGAGTCCAGATGTTTCAGTCACCTTGGGGACCCTGTGGTCTTGAGGAAATCATAAAATGTCTTTAAAACTTTCACTAAAATATGGCATTTGGAGCATTAGATTCTGTCTTAGTCATTTTATTGCTACGAGGAGACCCCATAACCGTGAGAACTCTTAGAAAAGAAAACACTTGACTGGGCCTTGTTTATCGGTTTTCACTTATTCCATTGTGCCAGGCAGGCATGCTGCTGAAGAAGTAGCTGAGCGCTCTACGTCAGGATCCCCAGGCAGCAGGAAAGAGAGACACTGGGACTGGCATGGGCTTTTGAAACCTTAAAGCCCATCTCTAGTGACCTACTTCCTCTAACAAGGCCACACCTACTCCAAAAAATGCCATGTCCTCGTCCTGCCTCGCCCTCCCCCCCCTCCCCAATCTTTCTCAAGTAGTACCATTTTCTGAAGCTTAAGCACTGAAATACGTGAGCCTCTGGTGGCCATTCTAACTCAAACCATCGTAATTTCCCCTGAGGTGGGCTTTAGGCCAATACACGTTGACTGTACAAACTGCTGGAGGCTAACACACCCGTTCAGTACTTTGTTTCCAAGGGGTGAACATCTGATGGAACAACAACATCTGTGAAATTGTCTGGATAAAGTAAAAAGTATGCCTATCATTTTAAGAAGGCTCTAAGTTTAATTCAATAAAAAGCAGGGAAAGGGGAAAATTCCTAGAGCTACTCTTGGCTTCACCTAGTTTTTAGAATACTTTCCTCAGAATGTAGACTGTATTTGCTACAACTCAGGAACTTTCCATTCATGAGATGCATTACAGTGTCATGATGATATGCCATGTCTTATCACTTTCCCACAGACTTGCTTGCTTTGCCCAAACAAGAGCACACTAGCTTGAGGATATTGTGTGTAATTTGCTCAAATCTAGAAACTAACCCATGGCAGGATGGAGCTAGAATTCCAGGGTCTAGATTCTTTCTTCTGTTGACCTTTTTCTGCGATATGGTATAGGAAGCTGTGGTAAAGGACTGTTCCTGCAGGGTGTGGTGCTGCCTGTCTGTGGTCTTTGCTTATGGAGGCGGGGTTGGGAGGATCTGAATTCACGGCCGAGATGAGTTTGAGAGGAGCCTGGGCTGTATAGCGAGCCTGTGAATCAGAACACTTTGTTTTGATCTGGCCTCATCTTCCGCCCCCCCCCCTTTTTTGTTTTTTTATTATATTTTTTATTGTTTAAAATTAAAATAAAATTTAAATTTAAATATATTTTGATCACATTTGCCCCCCCAAAGTTCTTCCATATTCCTCTTCCCTCCTTATCCACTCAACTTTAAGTTCTTTTTCAAAAAAAAAAAAAGACAAAAACCCAATATAATAACAAAATTCTCCCAAAGCCAAGAAAAGAAAACACCATCCCAAAGGAAATAAAAAAAACTCACCAAATTGTAACCAAATAAAAGTACACACACAAAACACAATGGAGTCTATTATATTCTGTTCAACTATTCCTGAACATGAGCCCTGCCCTGCATTGGGTTGTATACCCAGTGTTCCTATTGGAGAACAATGATTTTTTTTCCTCTCCCAGGAGATATAAATGACATTTTCAGTTGTCATTTTACCCTAGTGTTTAGATATTCATTCATTCACTCATTTAAAAAAATATAATGAAAACAAAAAACCCCAAAAACTATCACATTGAGGTTGGAAAAAACAAAAACAACAGAAGGAAAAGAGTCCAAGAGAACGCCCAGGAATCACAGACCCACTCGTTTGCACACCCAGGAATCCCATCAAAAGGCTAGTCTAGAAGCCATATTAAAAGCGCAGAGGACCTGGAGTAGACCATGCAGGCCCTGTGCCTGCGGCTTCAGTTTCCGTAGTTCAGGTGAGCTTTGCTCACGTTGATTCAGAGGGCCTTTTCATCTTGGTGTCTCCTCTGGTCCCCTGAGTTTCCAGGGGAGAGATTAGCTGGAGACATGCATTTAGGGTTGAGTGGTCCAGGTCTCTGTGTGATGCCTGGCTGTGGATCTTTGCATTTGTTCCCATCTTTTGCAAGGGGAAGCTCCTCTGATGATGGCCCAGCAAGGCACTCATGTATGAGCATAGCAGAATATCATTAGGAATCATTTTATCACTGTTTATCTTGTTTTTAGACCAGTATTAGTTCTACCCTAGGCCCCTGGAGTAGGCCTTAAGTCAAATCAGTTATTGGTTGATTACTTCAAGTTTTGTGCCAGCATTTCCCCAGCACATCTTGCGGGTAGGACACCATTGTAGATAAATGGTTTGTGGCTAGCTTGGTGTTTACATTTCTCTTTTGGTAGCTTCCAGAGTACTTTCTTGTTTCAAAGATGCTGGACTATGAGGCTAAGGTGCTATGTAGGTACCAGCTCCACATCTTCCATGTTCAATGAATTGTGTAGATGTTGAATTCAACAATGGGGCCTTGCTGTAAGTTGGTGGAGATCAACCTATTAAAATTTTGTTACAGCCCAGGTTGTTTGGGGATTCCTGTGCGGCCCCTTTGGCTAACAACTCAATTAGATGTAACCCAATTCTGGTACTAGAAGCTTCGTTTGGTGATAAGAGATGGCCAGTTGGAACTCTGTCCCCCCGTTATTTGGCGATTTCACTTAGATCACCTTCCTATATGTATATGCTTAAGGCAGTGTCTGAGTTTGCGTTTCTGTTGCTACAATGAGACAAAAGCTAGTTGGAGAGGAGAGGGTATGTTTGGCTTACACTTCCCCGTTTTAGTCCATCCCTGAAGGAAGCCAGGACAGAAACTCAAGTAGGGTAGGAACCTGGAGACAAGAGCTGATGCAGACGCCATGGAGGGGTGCTGCTTATTGCCTTGCTTCCATAGCTTGCTCAGCGTGCTTTCTTGTAGAACCCGGCACCACCAGCCCAGGCATGGCTCCACCCACAATAGACTGGGCCCTTCCCCATGAATCACTAGTTAAGAAAATGCCCTACAGACTTACCTGCAGCCAAATCTTATTGAGGCATCCTCTCAATTGAGACTCTGTTTGCTTAGAATTGGTGTCAGGTTGACATAAGAGAGGCCAGCACATGAGGTTTCTAGACTCGCCTTCAAATGCCCCTTAATGCTAGCTGTCTTTCCCTATATTCCCTTCATAACCCTCTCTCCTCCCATTCCACACCCCAACCCTATCCCTATCTATCCTATTTCCCTTTCCTAACAAGATCTGTCCCTCTGGTCCCTTACTCTACACCTACCCTCTGCAGTTCTATGATTGTAGCTCGGTAGTCATTGGTTTGACAGCTAATATTCACATAAAAGCAGATGCATATCATATTTGTCTTTCTGGGTCTGGGATATCTCACTCAGGATGATTTTTCTACTGTCCATTTTCCTGCACTTTTTATGATGTCATACTTTTTTTTTTTTTTTAACAGCAGAGTAATACCCCACACATAAATGAACCACATTGTCATTATTCATTTATCCATTTGTCTGTTGGGGACATCAATCAGGTCCTTTCCAGTTTCTAGCTACTATCAATAGAGCAACAGTGAATGTGGTCAAGCAAGTGTCTTGTGTGGTAAGATGAAGTATTCTTTGGGTATATGCCCAGGATGGTAAAGCTGGGTCTTGTGGTAGATTGATTTCTGTCTTCCTGAGGAACTGCCATACTGGTTTCCCTGGTGGCCATATGAGTTTGTACTTTCACTGGCAGTGTGTGGGGGATCCTCCTACTCCATATCCTCACCAGCATGAACTGTTGATTTTTTTTTTTTTTAATCTTGGCTATTCTGGCAGGTGCCAGTAGTTTTGATTTGCATTTCCCTGATGGCTAAGGATGTTGACTATTTCTTTAAGTGTTTCTCAGCTATTTGAATTTCTTGAATTGAGAAGTACTAATATTTGGGTCATTTGTTTTTTGTTTTTTTAACTAAACATTTTTTATTTTTTACATATACATTTATATTATTATGCATATATACAAAAAACTACCTATAGCAAGAAGAACCATGACACAATTAGGAATTATATGAATGTTTCATTCTTAGTGTCTTGGCTATTTGTACTTCATAGCCTTGAAGAAAACATCTTTCCTATCTTGGTGCATATAAAATTCTGAATGGAAATCTCAATCATAGCTCATCATTATCAACTTGAAATATCTATCTAGACCTAAAAACATCTTAACCCCTAAACAACTAAGCTTCATTGTAAAACTACACTATTTGGTCTTCAACTCCATCAGAGACTTGAGAAGGAATAAAAATTTATTACCTGAGTATACAGGGAGTGCAGGTTAGCAGCTTCCCAAATGAGAAGATGACAGAGACAGTTTACTACTGGAATAGTCACCGAAAACTATAACGTTGGAGCATCTTCTTCAGCCTCTGACCCAATATATCTGATAGACATATTTGTGAGGCAGGAACTATTGAGGACTTGCTAACCCTATCTTGGCAGAGTTTGTCTTTCGACTCTGAGGGCATCCAAGCTTGACCATTTTAAGGCAGAATTCTGTCTGTGATAGAAATGAGAACATTTTGCCCAGTGGCTTATTTGCCACATTTGGAGCCATCTCTATAAGGAGGTTTTTTTTGATGCTTATCATCCTCTTTAAGGTAGGCTGGGTATTGCCAGGAGTTAACCTGTCTCATTGTTACTGAATCTTTAAAATGAAAACGTTTTTAAATGCCATATTCTGTATGTCTCTGGGGTTTTTGAAGACCTTATCTATTTTACCTTATCTTTCTGATGAGTCATATCTATCTATTGCACGTAAGATGTATATTCTTGTGATAAAAGTAGACTAGTAATTGACATGACCATGATTTGATCAACTAACAAATAACTTGTATAACTTATTTATCCTAAATGGCCTGCAATAGGACTTTCAAAGTATTGGAAATAAACCTTGTATTATAATTGAGTTATGTGGGTATAATACCTCATATTAGAGTTGAAATATATATATATATATATATATATATATATATATATATATAAAATGTGTCTAAAGAATAATCTTATATATTGAATCCTATACCACTGTATCTAGAATTAAACTTATTTTTCATCTATATATAAGATTCTATACCAGTGAATTAAAAATAACCTTGTGAGTGACAAGGCAGTAAGTTAAGGAGTAGATTCACTCATCTACTTTTTGTTCTATCTTCCCTATATATTTCTGTATTTCCCCTTCTTTCTTTTCAACCCCTATCTCCAAACCTAAGAATGTAAGATAAAAGAAAAGAGTAATATCTCTGAGTCTAACCTTGTTTTCTCTCTAAATAAGACCAATAATAACTTGTAACCAACTCCCATTGATAATATCCCTCTATTGCCCAAGAAAGCAACCAGAAACCTACCCGACCCCCATTAAAGAAATTGGGGCATCATTCTCTTAAGGTTTCTTCTGGCTGATTTGGAATGAGTAATATCTTTGTCGGGGCCCAAATAAAATTGGGGAAATGGTTAAACAAGGTAAGAGTAGCATTTGTGGTCCAATTTCTAAATATTGAGAAATTCCAGGCTTATTACAGTTCTGTGTGGGACAGTCTGAAATGCTGGACCAATTGAGGCTGGAAGCTTTGTTTGAAAGTGTCGTGGGAGCTGTCTTGTTCTGATGAGGAACAGCAATTGGAGCACTTCGTGCTGGGAATCAGCAGCACTGGTGTTTTGTAGCCCTCAGTTTGTTTTTTAGGTCACTGTGCAGTCCTGGTTTTCCTGCTAATCAGATGCAGTGTGCGATCTGTGCCACCATCTTGGATTCCTATCATTTGTTTTCTTGATATCTAGTTTCCTGAGTTATTTATATATTTTGGATATTAGTCCTCTATCACACATGTAGTTGGTAAAAATCTTTTCCCACTCTGTAGGCTGGTGCTTTGTCTGATGTCTTTGTGTTACAGAAGCTTCTCAGTTTCATGAAATCTCATTTATTAATTGTTGATCTTAGTGCCTGTGTTAATACTGTTCTGTTCAAAAAGTTTTTCCTGAGCCAATGAGTTCAAGGCTATTCCCTGCTTTCTCTCCTATCAGCTTCAGTGTGTCTGGTTTTAAGTTGACATCTTTGATCCATTTGGAGTTGTGTTTTGTTCAAGGTGATACATATGTATCTTTTTGGGTCTTCTATATCAGTGTTTCACAACCTTTGGGTTGTGACCCCGTTGGCAAACCTCTGTCTCCACAAAACATATTACAGTTCATAACAGTAGCAAAATTACAGTTGTGAAATATCAGTGAAAATAATTTTATGCCTGGGGGTCACCATAACATGAGGAACTGTATTAAAGGCACACAGAGCATTAGGAAGGTTCTACATGGAGCCACTGAACTTGGCTAACACCATTTATTGAAGGCATTGTCTTTTTTCCAGTGTGTATTTCTGGCCTTATCAAAAAACAGGCATCCATAGGTATATGGACTTATGTCTGGGTCTTCAGTGTGTCTGTTTTTGTGCCAACAGCATTGTTTTGTTACTACAGCTTGTCGTACAACTGAAATTGGGGACGGTGATACTGCCAGCAGTTTGTTTATTTTCAGGATTTTTTTTTTCTTTTAGCTATCTCAGGTTTTTTGGGTTTCCATATGAAACTGAGAATTGTCCTCTCAAGACCTGTGAAGAATTGTATTGAAATTTAGAAAAGGATTACATTAAATCTGTAGATAGTTTTTGGTAAGATGGCCAATCCCACCGACCTATAAGCATGGGAGATCCTTCTGTCTTCTGAAATCTTCCTTAATTTCTTTCCTCCATAACATGACGACGTTTTTATTATACAGATCTTTTACTTGCTTGGTTAGAGATACCTCAGAATATTACTTGAGGCTATTTCAAAGGGCGTTTCTTCCCTAACTTCTGTATCAGACCCTTTGTCTTTCGTACATAGGAAAGCTACCAAATATTGTGAGTTAGTTTTGTCCCCAGTTACTCTGCTGAAGGTATTCATCAGCGGTAGGAGTTTCCTGATGGAATTTTAGGGTCACATGCACACTCTTGTATCATCTACAAATTACGACACTTTTGTTTCTTCCTTTTCAATCTGTAACCCCTCATCTCCTTCAGTTGTCCGATCTCTAGCTAAGACTTTGAGTGCTATATTGAATAGGTGTGGAGGGAGTGGGCAGCCTTGTCTTGTTCCTGATTTTAGTGGGATTGCTTTGAGTTTCTCTCCATTTAAGTTGGTGTTGGCTATGGGCATACTCTAAACCGTCTTTATTATATTAAGGTATGTCTTTTGGATCCCTAATCTCTCCAGGACTTTAATGATGTAAGGGTGTTAGATCTTGTCAAAGACCTTTTCTGCATCTAATGAGACGATCATGTGTTTTTGTCTTTCAGTTTGTCTATTAAGGTGGATTACGTTTCTTGATTTCTGTATGTTGAACCATCCCGGCATCTCTGGGATGAAGCCCACTTGATGTAATGGTGGGTGATCTTTTTGAAGTGTTTTTGGCTTTGGTTTGCAAGTATTTTATGAAGTATTTCTGCATCCTTGTTCATAAGGGAAATTAGTCTGTGATTTTGTTTGTTGAGTCTTTGTGTGGTTTGGGTATCAGAGTAACAGTGGCCTCACAAAATGAATTGGGTAATGTTCTTTCAGTTTCTATTTTATGGAATAATTTGAGGAGTATTGGCATTAGCTCTTTGAAAGTCTGGTAGAATTCTGTGCTAGAACCACCTGGCCCTGGGCTCTTTTGGATGGGAGACTTTTAATGACTGCTTGTATTGCACTAAGGCCAATAGGTCAGCTTAAATTGCTTGTCTGATATTGATTTAAGTTTGGTAAGTGGTGTGTATTGAGAAAACTATCCATTTCTTTTAGATTTTCCAATTTTGTGGAGTACAATTTTTTAAATATTTCCTTATGATTCTCTGATTTCCTCCATATCTGTTATTATGTCCCCCCTTTCATTTCTGATTTTGTTGACTTGTATATTCTTTCTCTGCATTTTAGTTAATTTCGATAAAGGCTTGTCTATCTTGATTTTTCTCAAAGAATCAACTCTTGGTTTCATTGATCCTCTGAATTTTTTTCTTTTGTTTCTATTTTATTGATTTTATTTCTGGGTTTGGTTATTTCTAGCTATCTACTTTTGAGTATTCTTTTTTTTTTTTTTTTTTTTTTTTTGTTCTAGTGCTTTCAGGTATGCCATTAAGTTCTAGTGTGAGATTTCTCCAGTTCTTTATATAGGCACTTGGTGCTATGAACTTGCATCTTAGAACCGCTTTCATAGTGTCCCTTAAGTTTGGATATGTTATTTTATCAAACTAAGTAATTATTTAATGTAACAACTATCAAACCTTTTTAAAAATAACAAATTTGTTAAATTTTATGTTATGAAAATAATTCATTTTTTATTCAACTCTAAAAAGTTTAAATTTTCTTTTTAAATTTCTGTGTTGCCCCATTTTTCATTCAGTAGAGAGCAGTTCCATTTCGATGGGTTTGTAAACTTTCCATTGTTGTTGTTGATATTAACATTAATCAATGGTGGTCTTATAGGATTCAGAGAGTTATTTCAATATCCTTGTATCTCTTGAGACTTTGCTTTGTGTCTTTGTATGTTGCTAATTTTGGAGAAAGCTCTATGAGGTGCAAGGAAGGTATATTCTTTTGCGTTTCTGTGAAATGTTCTTTAAATATCTACTAGGTCCTTTTGGTTTATAGCATCTGTTAGCTGAAGTATTTCTCTGTTTAGTTTTTGTCTAGATGACATGTCTGTTGGTGAGAGTGGGGTGTTGAATTCTCCCACAATCAGTGTAAGAGACTCAATATGTGATTTAAGCTGTAGTAGTATTTCTTTTACAAACTTGGGTACCCTTGTCTTAGGGGTCTAGATGTTAAGAATTGAAATACTGTCTTGGTGGACTTTTTCATTGATGAGTGTGTCCTTCCTTATCGTTTCTTACTAGTTTTGGTTTGAAATCTATTTCATCAAATATTAAAATGGCTACACCAGCTTGTTTCTTAGGTCCATTTGCTTGGAATATCTTTTCCCAACCCTACACCCTGAGGTGATGCCTTTTTTGTGTTATGGTATGTTTCTTAGATGCAACAAAAGGATGGATCCTGCTCATGGATCCATTGGGTTAGTCTGTGTCTTTTTATTGGGGAATTGAGACTATTGACGTTGCGAGTTTCGATGACCCAATGATTGTTGATTTCTGTCATTGTGTGTGTGTGTGTTTACCTTGTGATGTTGCTGGTCTGAGATTATTTATTCTCTGTTTTATCCATGGACATAGTTAACTTCTTTAGATTGGAGTTTACCTTCTAGCACCTTCTGTAGGCCTGGATTTGTAAATAGATATTGCTTAGTTTGGGTTTTATCGTGAATATTTTATATTCTCCATTTATTGTAGTTGAAAAATTTGCTGGTTATAGTAGCCTGGGCTGCCATTTGTGGTTGATCTCTCAGAATCTCAGCACATTTATTCAGGCACATCTGGTTTTTTACATCTCTCCATTGAGATGTCAGGTGCAGTTCTCATATGTCTGCATTTATACAGTACTTGGTCTTTTTCCCTTGTAGCTTTTAGTAGTCCTTCTTTGATCTGTGTGCTTAGTGTTTTGATTATTATGTACTAAGGGACTTTCTTTTCTGGTTCAGTCTATTTGGTGTTCTGTATACTTCTTGTAATTTGATAGGGAATCTACTTTTTTGGGTTAGTAAAATTTTCTTGTATAATTTTGTTGAAAATATTTTCTGGGCCTTTAAGCTGGGTTTCTTCTCCTTCCTCTATCACTAGTATTTTTAGATTTGGTTTTTTCATAGTCCCAGATTTTCTGAATGTTCTGTTGCATGAGTTTTTAAAGATTTAATTATTTTATTATTATTTTTAACCACTGTATCTATTTCTTCTATCGGGTGCTCAAATGTCTGAAATTTTCTCTTTCATCTCACTTTCTGTCAGTGGAGCATTCTTCTGTGGTTCCTTTCTGAGTTCTCAATTTTTTTTTATTTCCAGATTTCCTTCATTTGGGGATTTCTTTATTGATTTTATGTCTAATTTTAGGTCTTCAGCAGTTTTATTCACTTCCTCTTTAAGCACCTCTATCATATTCATATAATCTGTTTTTAAGGTCTTTTGCTTTCTCTCCAATGATGTAGGAACACTCAGGCCTGCTGTGGTGGAGCTGCTGGGCTGCAGGGAGGCGCATTGTCCCAGCTGCTTACTGACTATGTTTCCACAGTGGCATCCAGGCACCTGGGATGGGGAAGATTGGGATTCTAGGTGCTGACATCTTGTCTGATCTTTGTTGGGTGGGTGTTTTGTTTTTTGGTTTGTTTCCTCTCTTAATTTTAAGAGACTGTGGTGGCTGTGTGTTGCTCTTATGGACAGGTTTTGGGGTCCTGGAAAGTCTGGACACTGCACATGTCAGGTAAAATGTGTTTCTGGGTATCGGGACATGAGACTTAGGAATGGGGATGGACTGGGAGCGGTGAGGTCTTTACCAGATGAAAGAAAACAAAGTGCTCCACCAGGATCTGCTTAGTTACTCCCCTGAGAATCGGGGCAGGGAATGAGGAGAGGGCACAGCAGCTGGTCTGCTGCAGAGGGCAAGACTGCAGACTTAGAGGAATGGAGCAAGGCATGAGAAGCTGCTATTAGCCTCCTTGTTTCTTGCAGTGAAGAGCCTTGTGTCTTGCAGAAGTAGCCTGTGTGTTCCCGGGGAGGCCTCAACAGGTGGTCTGCTGTAGAGCTGTGGATAAGACTGTTGGGGGGGGGGACGGGTATGGACTCGAGGGCCAGATAAAGATCTGCATAGCCTGCCTGCTCCCTGGCTGTAGCCAGCCCTCATCATCCCTCTGAGGATCTGACATAGGGACGTACATCTCACCCCGTGCATGCTTTTGAAAATGGCTATTGTGCTAGCGGTCCTGTTAGCAAACTGGCTGTGTTTGTTTGGCTTTGGCGGATATGGCCCATGAGCAAAGAACGCCTTTCACATTTTTTAAATGGTCGAAGAAAATCAAAAGACTACTTCATAAGCCATGAAGATGTTACTAAGGTCACCTTTCGGTGCATGTGAAGTTTCTTTCACATAGCCTTGTTAAGTTATATGTTATCTCGGCTGCTCTCATGATTGTGGTGTTCTAGTTAGGGCTCCACAGTCAGGGCCCCAAAGCTGAAAGTACTTGCTCAAAAAAAGAAAAAAGAAAGAAAATGCAGACTGGCCACTCCATTGGCCTTTTATTGTCATCTCTGATACGGATCTGCCTTCTGGACCCCTGCATGACTCTTATGCTTACCCACGGTGTCTAAAATCATAGTGGTTGGTTATTTTCAGTTACTACTTTTTGCGTTATTCCTCTTGACAAATTTTGACAACTCCATTAACAATATGTCCACAAATATCCACCATATAAACCTGAGCCCATAAGACAAAAATCCTGAACAGAATCGTAAGGCGGGTATTTGATAGTCCCTTTACTTTTCTGTGATTAGCTGGTTTTTGTTTGCTTTGTTTTGTTTCCATTTTCCACGGCAGCCATTCCAGACTGCTGTTCCAATACATCGTTGGTCTGTAGTCAAGGATTGAGCGCTTGCTTTGCATGCGCTTAGTGCTGGGTCACTCCCCAGCACTGAGAAACATATACCAGACCATTGCTACTTGAGACTTTTTATGCCAGCCTCTGTCTTCTCACGATATTTATTTCTCTCTAATTTGTACATAAAAGGTTCCTTCTGACCTGCGTCCACCTCCTGTGAGCTCCTTTCCTTGTGTCCAAGACTCCATCCTCCCGGCTTAGCCAGCTTGCCCTCCCTTTTCCCATGCTTCCCCAAGGGTCCACCACTCTCTTCTTCCTGTGAACACACAGATGTCCTTGTTCCTCAACACTACGCTTTCCCCTTTGTCTCCAAGGCCTTCCTAGCTCCAACCATGTTTCTCCTGGCTTTTGTAGTCAAGCTCTCTTTTAAGAAAAAGTTTTTTTCTTTAATTCCCATCTGCACAAATTATTAGCACTAGTACCTCCATCTTTCTCTGAACTTAGCATTCACTAGGTCTGAGTTGCCCCGGCCTTTTCCTTAGTCCATCTCTACCAGATCCCTCTAACCGTTGCTATCGCTCTCACAAGTTTGTCTCTGTCTTACACAAAGACAAAATCCTTTCTTTGAGCCTCTTGCATCCTTCAGGGTGACTTTTCTCAGGTTCCCTGACTGATTCTCCATATCTGTTCTTCAGCGTGAGATGAGCTGCAATTCATGATAATTCTGGATCGGCCTCTCAAGTTCTTGATCATAGGCCGCCATCTTGGCTCCATATATCCATCCATCTTCATCATTCATCCCTTACGCGCCTTGCCCTCATCGTTCTCCTCGTGTGAGTTTGTTCATGCTTGCAGTTTCCCCTTCATCCAGCACCTGCTCGTTGTACATTTCTGCATCTGTCTCGCTGTCCTTTCCTGCATTCTAACTCTGTAGAGGGCTAACACACGGGCCTGTCCCTTGACCACCTCAGCTCAACTCAGCTTTGTCTTTGTTTTGAGCATGTACCTCTCAGGTTCTTTGTTTGGATGGCAGTGTGGCTAATGATCATCCTTTTTCCATTCCCCTATTGACTAGGTGGTAGATGTCTCAGATTACACCTTACTGTACCCACTCTGACCAGGCGTTCTGAGCATGCCTTACTGAGGACCATGCCTTCCTAAATCTGCTGGGGAAGCCTCCTTAGCCTACTTAGTTGTTCTCCAATTCTTCAGTCCGTGTGTCATGTAGTCCACCTAATTGTACCTTTCTACCTGTCAAAGTCAGAATCCAACTGTATAAATATATACAGTGTATGAGATATTGTATCCCCAATCCTACCAGTGTCTTTAGGCCCAGCTCTTCTCATGTATGCCCTCAGCTGTGGCCTCAACACGTGTCACCCAAAGGCTCCTCCACTGCTGGGGCCCCTTACACTTCCTGTCTTCTCTTGGAAACACTCCACAATGGACTCCGTTCTGAGAGTACTTCACTGAACATCCTGCAAAGCTTTACTTCCCTGCCTGCTTGCTTCTCTTCTGTAATAGCTGCTATTTAGAAATTGGAGTGGGAAGGAGGGTGAGCATTTCCCATATTTTATTCATCTCAAAGTCCGTGGCATCTGGTACTTTACAGTTTGATAGTGGGTGCCTACTCAAATGAAGGGAGAAATGAATTTTAAAAAGCAGGTGGCAGCATAAGGGCCAAGCATGCTTCTCAGCATGAGTGGGGAGCAGGAAAATCTGCGGTGTGTTTCTGTGAGAGAGATTCAGGAGCCACTGGACACTGACCTTTAATGGCTTTCAAGTCTCTTGGCAAATACTGAATGGCTCTGAATGTGCTTTGTAAATATTAATAGTCTGCATCATTCTGTAACTTTTCCTTCCTCCCCTCCCTCCCCTCTTCTCTCTCCTTTCCTCTCTTCCTCTACTTCTCTTTCCTTCCCTCCCTCCCCCTTCCTGCCACCTCTCTCCCTCCACCTCTATCTGATACTCTCTCTCTCCCCCTCCCTCCCCTCCCTCCCCTCTGCCCCCTTCTCTCTTCTCCTCTCTCCTCTCTTTCTCTCTACCTCCACCTCTGTCTATTTGATACTCTCTTTCTTCCCTCTTCCTCCCCCTCCCTCTCTCCTCTGTCCCTTCCCTCTCTCCTCCCTCCCTCCCCTCTCTCCTCCCTCCCTCCCCTCTCTCCTCCCTCCCTCCCTCTCCCCCTTCTTCTCCTTCTCATCTCTCCCTCTCTCTGTGTCTCTTTGTCTCTGTCTCTGTCTTTCTCTCTCTCTCTCTCTCTCTCCCAGAGTTGGACAGGACTTTGCATACAGAGATTGAAATGACATTTGGCCAGCTCCACAAGACAAAACTTCAGGAAATGGTGGAAAATATACATTTAGCTAGTCAAGAAGAGAAGATTATGACTTATTTAGAAAACAGGTCTGTGTAAACTTAAGTAGAATTTGCTGTTCAAGAATTAGAGCTAACACTGGGCTGCTTTAGACAGCTCTGCTTGAGATGCATTGGTCTAACCTCCTGGAGTGACACGGACTCCAGGCCACTTGATTTCTTTTGAGGAGCGAGTAGGAGACTGGTGAGTTAAGAGGTGACATAGGGTCTGAGTGCTTCAGCCTTGCCTGGTACGCGTGAGTGTAGACAGAAGGGAGAAAGAGAAAGTAGAGATTAGAAATGTGAAGTGCTGTGAGATGTTCCTGGAAAGATCACAGCTCTGTCCTCCGACGCCTCTTCAGCCAGTTACACATCACAGATGCTGTATAATCAACAGCAGCGTGTGTCAGTGCTTTCAGCAGGATGGAGGGGCTGGACCAGTTTGGAGATTTTAGAAGATTTTCAAGATTGTGGAAGCCCTCTTGGCCTTTTGATTGATTTTTTTTTTTTTTTTTTTTTTTGCCAGCTGGCTTGAGTTTTCATTGTAACTGTACACCCCAGAATTCCTCATAGTTACACTAGACAGTGAGTCCCATTTAGCTGATTTTTACAGGATGTTTTCCCCAGTCACAGATCTTCCCCAATAGTAATATTAAAAATCATTAGCTGGGAATCACAAAAATTAGTACTGATTACATTCAGTGCCTTGGTTGTTACCTGTGAGCACAGGGGAAGTGTTCTGCAGCTGTGCTCACTGAACCATAACTTGCTTGAAGTGTCTAATTATATTACTTTTGTCTTCAAAGACATCATGCTGAACATTGCTATTTTATGTTTAAAGAATTGGATAAAATAGGGTAATTGTCAAACTAGGAATGATAGGACGGCTTTAAAGTCGGCTTATGATCATGGTTAGTGTGTTTTACCTTCTACTTGGTTCCTGAATGGCTTAAAAGCATCTCCAGGGAAGCGATCGCCACATGAGAACAAATTGAAAACAGTGGTGCATAGAATATTTTCCAACATTAGTTGTTTCCTTTGCTATGTTATTTATGTGATGTGTGGGTGTCTGTGATTGTATGTCATGTGCGTGTGGAGTGCATAATCCAGAAGAGACGTCATCAGATCCCTTGGAGCTCAGTGGGCTGGGGGTGAGTGCTGGGAGTTGAGCCATGGTCCTCCTCCTGAAGAGTGGCCCCTCTCCATCTCTCTAGCCCCATGTTTCTCAGTTTTTGAACATTGTTTAGTGTGGAACTGACCTGAGGATGATCGCTGAGATTTTAATTAGATCAGGTTTTTTTTTCCATGTGAATTAGATCATATTGATTCTTCAGTTTGATTTTGATAATGTGCAGAGATGTGAAGGCAGTAAAATCTGAATATTCCCTGTATTTTCTGTGTGTCTAGGCAAAGCTGATTGAAGGAAGGTGGGGCTGTCCATATCTGGGAACTTCTGTTATCCACACAGTTATTCTTTGGGGTGGGATACAGTTCTTTCTTAAAGAGGTAACTGTCCTCCATCTTCCCATGGTCACTGGAGGACTTACATAAGATTTTTTTTTCTTTCTAGTTATGTACAAGAAGGTATAAAAAAGATTTTATACATGTTCATTTATTTTTAAATTTGAGAGCTTGAAGACTCATAGATGACTGAGTACATTTGGCCTCTCCTCCCTGAGAGCTGGAATCAAACAAAAAGTGCAATCCACGCGGTCTCCAGCACTTCCTACAGCTAACCCTTTCGTTAGAATGGCAGTGAAAGGAAATTGTGTAGAGATGTTTATCACCCACGTTAAGCCTCGTAAGGTCCTCTTCCTTCCCTTAGGGTCATTTTTAGCATCTTTGAGTTTCAAACCAGCCGCCATCTTTATGCTAAGGAAGTCCACTCTGCTGGCCCAGTGCGGTGGCATACATTTATAAGCCCAGCACTCTGACCTTAGAAGCAGATCCAGGAGTTCAAGGCCACATAGTAAGTTTGAGGCCAGCATGTGCTCTATGAGAAAGACCCTGTCTCAAAAGAACAAGCAAAACAAATCCCAAAGTAAACAAATCAGCCAAATGAATTTAATAAAATCAATTGAATAAAGACTTAAACTGTTCCCTTAAATGTCCTGTTTGTGTTTGATAGTTGTAAGTGCTGTTTCTGTGGCAGATCTTCAGTCCTCAGAAAGGAGTGAGGAGGAAACATCTCTTCCGCCACCGCCTCCTCCTGCTGCCTTCCCCTCTCCTCCCCAGCCTAGCCCTGGGCACTAACAGAGCTATGTTGTTTTGTGAGATTGCCTCTACACTGATTCTCCTCCCTTTCCCTGCAGCATAGCTGCTTGCCAAAGAACAATATAGAATGTTCTTTCTTGCAGTAGATGCTATCTGTGTTCCTGGTGGGGATCTTGCTGTCATAGCTGCAATAACTGCGCCATTGTGCAGGAAGGCTGGGCCACTGTAATTATTGTGCAGAATGACGAATGCTGTTTACTTGGGATGTGTTTGTCCCCTTGCATCTGTGGATGAGAACACAAAGTCATTGTAATTTTCCTGGCCAGTGATCAAACTCATATAAAATATTATTGTCTGTCAACCAAGTTGGCAGTCACAAAGAGCTATTGAGTTTGTGTTTTCTGTGTAGAATTTGTAAAGACAGACACCACTGTAGTAGAGATTGAAGACGGGTAAGAACTGCTCCCTAGTGCTTGCATTAACTGCAGTTTTGCAGTTATGTTGGGGTATCAAGTCAGAGGCGCTTCTGAGAGTCCATGTCTGCTCTGGTCTGAAACAAAGACCTACAGGTTGAATAAGGGACCTGCAGAACCCGTCTCCTAGGCAACCTAAGGATTCTCAATACATCATTGTGAGCAGGATTGCTTTGCTGGCTTTTCCACCTATGCAGGAACTAAGCTGTATTTACATAACTAAAGTAGTACTCAGGCCTTAAGACTGGACTGAAGAGGAAACACTCTACACTCTTAAAGGACCTAAATGGGATTCTCAAGGACCTGCAGCCTCCCACTTTTTCAGGTCCACACGCACTATTTGTCCCCATCCCAGGGGCCATTTTAAGCACTTTTCAGTAGTGGGCGAGTGCTCCTTAGCAATCCCCTTGGAACGGCCCCAGGCTGTTCAAGGTTGGGTTTTGTTTTGTTTTGTTCTCACTTCTTTAAGTTATGTCACATGCTTAGAAAATATAAAGTACATTATTTCTCAAAGTGAATCTTAACCTGACTCACACTGGTGTTTTTTTGGTTTTTCTTTTAATTTTTTTTTTCTGCTTACTTTATCTAAGTGGTTTTGGGAAAAGTAGATTTTGACAGCCGTAGTGATTTGCCTGCTATGAAGAGGAAGGAAATAATGTTTGTGATTCACTGGATTCTTTCATGTGGGTTCTTTTCATGAATTTAGAATTAACAAGGAGGAGTGTAAGAAAGTAATTAGGATATGTGTGGTGACTGAAGAGTTAAGATTGTGTGCTGATTGTAGGCACAGTTCCTTTATGTTTTCTTTTTCAATTTCATGTCAACATAGTATTAAAATATTAATCTGACAATCTGCCTTTAAAAATTACATGCACAATCTTTGTTCTCTGCAGAAAATCTATAGATTGTTACAGAAGAAAGTTAGTCATTGGTAGTCTGTCTCCACTGCTGCTGTGCACATTAGCTATCCTGATGTGTTGGTGTAGACAGCTCTCTACAGTGTGTCTACCTCTTCACCCAGAGCTTGTCTTTGACCCAGGGTCTTGCAATTCAAAGCCAAATTTCTATATAAAATTAAAAAAAAATTTTGTTTAATTTGCATGTGCTTTCTGCGCATGTGCATGCATTCCATGTGCATGCTTCGTGATTATGGAGCACGGAACCTCTTCCCCAGGAACTGGAGTTAGGAATGGCTGTGAGCCACTGTGTGGGTGCTGGAAACAGTGTCTGCATGAGCAACAGTCCTCTCAGCTGCTGAGCTATCCTTCTGGACTCATCTGTATACATCTTGATCAGTATGTTCTGAAAATAACTGCATTTGGCTCAGTGGTTAAGAGCACCGCCTGCCCTTCCAAAGGACCTGAGTTCAATTCCCAGCAACCACGTGGCAGCTCACAACCATCTATATTGTGATCTGATGCCTTCTTCTGGCCATGCAGGCAGAACACTGTATATATAATAATAAATAAATCTTAAAAAAAAAAAAAAAGAAAGTGGATGAAGCAATTTGTAAGGACTCTGGATGGTTAATATTAAGAACATGTCCTCAAACTTCTAGAAACTTCTAATTTTTTATTCTTTTATATTGTTTGTTTGTTTAGTTTTGGTTTTTCGAGAACAGGGTTTCTCTGCGTAGCCTTGGCTGTCCTGGTCTCACTTTGTAGACCAGACTGGCCTTGAACTCAGAGATCCACTTCCCCTGCCTCCCCAAGTGCTAGGATTAAAGGCATGCGCCACCATACCCTGCTGATATTATTTGTTTCATGTGATCACGAAATACTTAATTTTTATTCAGAAATGGAAGATGTTTTTAATATAGAAACTAAATTTTCCTTTTTACACAGGCATATTTAGTCAGAGTGAGGCTGCTTTGCTGTTTCTCAGTAGTTGTGTGAATGGAGCCTAACTCACAAATGGCCTGCTTTCGCATATTTTTCCTTAGATAAATGGAAGTCAGTTAACGTATGAAAAGTTGCTTGTTTTCCTTTCCTAAAAAACATGTCCTCCTTTTTTTTCCTTCTGATGAACCAGCATCTGCCCTGTAGAGCTAACTGCTGCTGTTTTTGCTTCTGTGACAGCGAGCCGATGGCGGACTCTCTTCTCTTCACCTGCCTCCCTGGCTTTCCCTTATAGTCCTGTTGCAAGACTGAGCCCTTATAGCAATGGCATTAGCACTCCCAGCTCCTCTAAAACCTCCAGCAAAGCAATACTAACACCTGAAAAAACAGGTAATATTTCATTCCTGATCTCCTGGTTGCTCTGCGACTCAGCCAAGAAACAGAACTCACATGTCCATCTTCCGGGAGAGCCTGAGGGTGACCTAGCATTGTGAGGGTATGCTGCGCACGCACGCACTCTGGGCATTGAACAGAGAGCGCATGCATTCTTGTGCTCATCTGCTGCTTTGTCTCCACTGTGCTTGATAGAGTAGACCTTGCCCGCTTTAGTGAAAGCACAGGGCTAGGTATGTGTTTACCAATGCCTGACATGGGTGGGATATGAGCACACTCTAGGTAGTTCCTTACCTTTGAAGATTACATGACTTTATGTCATTTGCCAAAAGGTCGGTGTTTTCTGTTAGCTTTATAAATCTGGGCCTCAGTTGAAGAAATGGCTGTATTGGATTTTTATGAGAATAAGAGTCTCACCACTGCCTTTTTTTTTTTTTTTTTTTTTTTTTTTTTTTTTTTGTATCAGTACTGGTATGAATCCATCCCAGTAACACCCTTTCATCTGGCTCTTTTCTTCTCTGGTTCATTTATCTTAACCCATCAATTGATTATTTTTTCGCTTGGGTATCAGCATGTCTCCTGTGCTTACTCACTAGTTTAAATTATGAAGTTCTGTATATATAGGTTTACATAAATGTGTCTTTATGCATGGCATTTCCATTTATGGCACTACTGTGTCTACCCACTGAAAGGGAGTAGGTTAAATTTAATTGTTAAATATATAGTCAGTTATTTCCAGAGACGCAGTCATCTGATTACCAGTTAAATTTATATATATGTGTACATGTTCTCAACACCACACCTATAGATTTGGCATTCATTTTTTAGTAGAGAGTAGACAGTGATTTTTGCTTTCATTCTAGAAGTTGGAGTTGAGAGAAAAAAAAAAAAAGCAGTAAATACCTATGAATTCCGAACCCATAAAAATGTTATTTATTATCTGTCAAGTGGCGATATGTAGGTCTTTTGTGACATGTAAACAAGAAAAATGCCACTTGTCTGTGAATTACAGCACACGTGCACTTATCATTCCCATCAATAATAACATTTCTTCGCCCTGTGTTCTAGGTTTCACCTCCAGAGGCCCCCCACTTAGTCCCCAGTCATCCATCGACAGCGAGCTGAGTACTTCGGAGCTGGAGGACGACTCTATATCCATGGGGTATAAGCTGCAGGACCTCACTGATGTCCAGATCATGGCTCGTCTGCAGGAAGAGAGTAAGTTCTTCATCAAGCGGGCGGCGTGGGGGCATGAGGTCCCCACTTGGACGATAAGTTATGGGAGGAGGGTCAGGCACTTTCCCCGGGGGTGCCTGTGCCCCTCGTTCTACATTGCCTTTCTTTGTAGTTGGACGAGCTGCTTGTCCCTCAGGTGCTGAAGAGCGTTGTAGGTGTTAGGCGTGCTCTCGGCATCACGTCGGCCTCTGAAGACTGTAGGCTTCCCTGAGCATCTCTCACAGCAGTAGAAAGGTGTGGTCAGGTAAAATCTGTAGCTGACATTCTCCGCATTCTTACTCGCGACCGTCTCTATCCATCACGTTGCTGCTGCTGTGGTGAAGCATCACAAGCTCAGGCAACTTAAGACAGAGTTTACTTTGGCGAATGGCTACAGAGTAGGGAAGAGAGTTCATCCTGGCATGGCGGGGGCATAGTGGGGACATGGTGGGGGCATGGTGGGGGCATGGCGGGGGCATAGTGGGGACATGGTGGGAGCATGGTGGGAAATGGCAGGGGCATGGTGGGGGCATGGCAGAGGCATGGTGGGGGCATAGCGGAGCCATGGCAGAGGCATGGCGGGGGACATGACAGAGGCAGGGCAGCAAGCAGCAGGTGTGGTGGCCAGAGAAGGAAGCTGAGAGACCATCTCTTCTTCCGCAACAGACTGGAAGCAGGGAGAGTGACAGGAAGCAAGGCAAGGCTGTGACCTCTCAAGGCCCGCCTCTAGTGATGCATTTCCTCCAGCAGCACTCACAGCTCCTAAATGTCCCCAAACAGCGCCTTCAACTGGAGGCCAAGTGTTCAGATGCCTGAGGCTGTGGAGGACATCTCTCATTTAGAGCAGTAATGAGTGGTTGAGTGAGTGTGGTATGTCCATGCATTGGAATCTACTCATGGATAAACAGGAGCAACATATTGATAGGGCATCTTGGGTGGGCTTGAGGGAACCATAAAAGAGAGAGAGAGAAAGAGAGAGAGAGTCACAAGAGCTGTATGCAGTGTAGTTCTAGTTGTGTAACATTTTGAAATGACACAACTTGAAAAGTGTAGGACAAGATTGGTGGGTGGGCGTGGGCCTGGGGCTGGAAAAGAGATGGTAGAGGATGTGTGCTTCTAATGGTAACACAAAGGATTTCATGGTGTAGAGCTATTCAGTATTGTGAATGGCATAAAAGCATGGAGCTGGTAAAATTATAAGAAACTTAATATTAGCCTGTACATACATAAGTAAGTGAAAAAAAAATCTGAAAAAAAAATATGGGTTGATCATATCATTGCCAATAACCTAACTATTGTGCTAGTCAGCAAATTTGCAAAGCTGTTGGAAGCTGGGTGAAATACTAGTATTATTTCCAAGGGCTTTGTGGGAGTCTATCATAATTAAAAAAACAAAACAAAACAAACAAACAAACAAAAAAACCAACCAAAACTCAATTAAAATGCTTCAATATGTTCCAGGCTAAAAAACAGTGTGGGTTGGGGGGAGGGTGTCTACTGGAAATGGCACAGCTTACCAAGTAGTCTTCATTGGCATTGGTACTGTCTTTCAAGGACACAGTAAGGTGCGCTTCACAGACCTGGGCCAAGCTTGCTTGGGTGTTACCTTTTCAGGGCAGCGCAGGGGAATGTTAAACATACCGATTCCCTCCTTTTAGGATTAAGCAAGAGGGATTTAATAAGATACATGTTGAAGAGCAAGGCGATTACTTTGGGCCACTAATGGTGAATTTAAGCGCTTCAGCTAAAACATGTGGCAAAGATTGGATGCCAGCTTCAGATATAAGTAATCATGAGGAGACTAAACACTTGCTGTGGACAGTGCTAAAAATGAAAAGCTTGCAATGTGCCTGTCTCGGGGATGGTTGCTGTTTGGGATGACCTAAACCCACTGAAGCATTGAAACATCGTTGCACTTTGAAGAATTTAATAGCTCGTAGCATAAAGACCTTGTTATAAAGTATTTGCAACTCATGTTTTAAACTTCCTTCTTAGCCCTGAGCTTTGGTAGAGGAAACAGGAGCCTTACTTGGTCAGGGAGTTGGTTTTTGTAATTCTTCTAGCTCTCAGGAAGCTGTGATTATAATGGATATTCCTTTTTAACTCTGTTTTCCTAACTACTTTCAAACTTGGAAAGGGATACAATTTGGAGAGTCCTATAGCAGATGACTTCTGGAGCCACAACAGAAAGGCTGTGTGTGTCTTCACTGGAATGGTGGTTTATTTTTTTCAACACTGCCTGACCTGACATTAGATATGTGTTTGGTAGATAAATGTATGTTTTTTAAAATTTATGTTGGGGGTATTTAATAACCTTTAGCAAAATGTTGTGTCTTTTTTTGAGTAATTTATTGTCATTTTAAGATAAAAATAATAAATGGCGCTAGTTACTCCGAACTGTCTGGTAAAGCGCTGTCTGTTTCACCAGGTCTCAGGCAGGACTACGCGTCTACTTCAGCATCTGTGTCGAGACACACTTCCAGTCTGTCGCTGAGTTCAGGGAAAAAAGGGACATGTAGTGACCAAGAGTATGATCGGTACAGCCTGGAGGATGAGGAAGAATTTGACCATTTGCCGCCGCCGCAGCCTCGCCTTCCAAGGTGTTCGCCTTTCCAAAGAGGGATCCCCCACTCACAGACTTTCTCCAGCATTCGGGATTGCAGGAGGAGCCCCAGTTCCCAGTATTTTCCTTCAAACAATTTCCAGCAGCCACAGTATTACTCACCTCAAGCCCAAACTCCAGATCAACAACCAAATAGGACCAGTGGAGGTAGGCTCTGTTTCCCGCCGATACATCTTTGCCAGGGGTTTCTCATGTCTAAGTTTATCCTTGTGTCCTTGCCCGCTTGGTCTGAATTTCCGTCTAAAACTCACTACCTTCTAGCTGTGTCTCAGCTTTATAGATTTCTGACTTCAGGAAGATTATCTTGATGATCCTGCCTCAGCAATGACATTCAGGTATGCAGATGTTTTTGTGTATTTGTGTGTGCACAGCGCGTGGGCATGCGCACACATGCGGGCAGAGGCGGGGGGTTAGAGGACAGTGGCTATTGGTTTTCTTAATCGTTGTCCACCTTTTTTCTTGAGACTGGGTATCCGCTGGAATCTGGGCCTTGCCGATAAGGCTGTACTGGCTGGTTGGTGAGCCTCCGGGTTCACCCTGTCTGCTTTCCCAGAGCTGAGATCACAGGAATTCTATTTATGTGGGTGCAGAAGGATCTGAGGTTGGCTCCTCGCGCTCATGCTGCCTGCATTTTGCTCACTGAGCCATCTCTCCAGCCCCCAAGTGTGAAGACCTTTGTGGTGTTTGTCAGGTGTAGGGTGGCAGTATTGTGCAGGCTGAGGGCTTCATGGCTGAGCTCCATGTAGTTAAAAAGGTCCCTGTTACTCTCTATTTTGAGATTAGGGTGACAGTAAATGTCGACAGTGAATCTTTCGGAGCACACTGCTCTTGCACTAATTCATAACTTCAGATTAACACCCACGAAGCAGTAGGATTGGGGAGACTTCTTATTGGCATGTTAATGAAAAATTGATCCGTAATGCCAGTGTGTGCGTTATAATTCTCTATGACATTTTTTACTGTCCTTTTCCTTATATTCCAAGGAATTAGACCCTGTGACTCCTGAGAACCACAGAGAGAACGGTCATGTGACACCCCAAGGCTGGTGTGCCTTTTTCGGTCATGTGACACCCCCAGGCTGGTGTGCCTTTGTCAGTCATGTGACACCCCAAGGCTGGTGTGCCTTTGTATTGGTGATCAGACAGGACCTCCATGCAGAACCTAGAAAACTGCAAGAAACTACTTAACTGTTTTGGACTTAGATAGTTATAGCCTTTCAGTATAAAATCATAGCATTTCTCAAAGTCCCGAAGTATATAAATGGCCTTTTAAAATGTCACTAGGGCGAATCAAGGTCAATTAGTGGTCAAATGGCAACACATTTTTAGTTTTCACCCTCTTTCCTCCTTAGTTGTGTTATTCCTGCAAAATAAAAGGTCACTTGAAAGTATTTAAAGTATTATATTTCAGATTCCTCCAATAATATGCTCAGATTTTAAATTTGAGAGTGCTGGCTAAGGAAAGTCTTATGGCTAATATCTTAAAGCCCCTGATGCCAGCCAGGCGGTGCTACATTCCTCATGTTCATATGGATGCCCTGACAGCCTGTCGCAGCTGGAAGGTGGGTGGCAGGGCTTGTGACCTGGAGGTCTGGTCTTTTCCTTTTCTTTTCTTTTCTTTCCTTCCTTCCTTCCTTCCTTCCTTCTTTCTTTTTTCGTTTTTTGCTTTTTCGGGTTTGTAGTTGTTGTTGTTTTTTGCATTTGTTTGCTTTTCGAGACAGGGTTTCTCTGTGTACCATTGGCTGTCCTGGACTCACTTTGTAGAGCAGGCTGGCCTTGAAGGTGTTTTCTAGCACCATAGTTTAGTGTGTCCTGCAGGCTCTGGCTCTACTTCCTGGGGCTGGTACTGTCAGCAGGACTGATCTCATCTGTGTCATTGTTGTTCTGCCTTGGAGCTGTGATAACACTTTCATCAAACACGTTCAGAAAGAACTGGATGTCCCTGAAGCCCGTGCTGTGATGCTGCTCACGGGGAGTGGAAACATGTCGCAGTCCAGGGTCCGCATGTGTTGGTTTTATGTTCCTTAAGTGTTTCTGCACATGAAGGGACAGGAGCACAAAAGTAGTTTTCTGGCTGTGCTTCTGACAAATCGGCTTCCTGGGAGGACGCAGGCTCTGAAGCCAGCAAGCTCTGAGTTCCCATCCTGTCCGCCCACTCAGCCCTTCCAAGCTGAAGTTTCAGCTCACTCAAGCTTTGGGCTTCTTAGCTGTAAAAAGAAGATAAAATAATTTCTATCTTTCAGAAAACATCACTGTAATTTTGCATTAACCATCTGGTATACTTTCTCCCAATTTAAATATGTTACAAGGAATAAATTAAAGAAATTAAATAATGAATACTGCATTGCCTGGAGTAAGATGTGCTGAATAAAATTTCTCTCCCACTCCACCTACACGTTTTGAACATTTTTAAACATATGGCTCAGATACTTCACTGTTACTTGAACCAACTTACGGAAGAAAATGGTAACTTTGAGAGTATCCAGTGTTCTCAACTACTAAAACAATACAGATGGGAGAAAATAATTAATGCATCAATCTATTTCTTTTTAACGATTTATTTATTTATTATTATGTATACAGTGCTCGCTCTGCTTGCATGTACTCCTGCAAGCCAGAAGAGGGCGCCATATCACATTACAGATGCTTATGAGCCACCATGTGGTTGCTGGGAATTGAACTCAGGACCTTTGGAAGAGCAGGTGGTGCTCTTAACCACTGAGCCATCTCTCCATCCCTGCTTCGATCTATTTTTTAAAATGATAATAAAAAATTCAAAATAGCACATACAACTGGGAGGGAGGGAGCTGTGTTGGGGGATCCTGGGGTAAATTGGGAGCCGAGAAGGGAGGAGCAGATATGATAAAGATTGTATATGCGCATGAAAAAAAAATTAAGAATAGATAAGACACCATTTTAAAAACATACTGAATTTTATATAATTATTGTGGCAAAATACACTTCACTCAAGCTAAGCCAAATTGACATGAAGAGGCAGGCGGATCTCTAAGTTCAAGACCTACTTGGTCTTCATGGTGAGTTCTAGGTCAGCCAAGCCTACATAGTGAGACTCTGACTCGAGCAACCAAAACTACAACCTTGGCAAAACAACCACAGTTTAAAAAGGCAGAAACAGATTTCAAACATTTATTATTTATGCGGGTCCTACACTGCCTAGTTTCCAAAAAGACCACTTCTAAACATTTTTGGCACGTTTTGGAGGAAATCAGTGAGTTGGGAGTAACTAAGCTTTGCAGATTGTTTCCTGGCCTTCCTGTACTCCGTAGGGTTTGGGTGCTGTGATGCAGCCATTGGTAGCACAGTGACCTTCCTTGGGTCTGTGTTGCCTGGCGGGCAGGTGAAGCTAGCGTCTCCTTGATTCCTGAGTTCCCTGCTCTATGGAAGGTTGAGTTGTGCTGCCCCGACTGAGCATCTCACGGTCTCTTCCACTTTTCCATTGTATATCGATCGGGTCTTAAAGATTCTGATTTCTTAGGAAGATGCAACTGGGACATTGCTGTTTAGTTCTTGATGTCACAGTGTGCGTTACTGTGAATACATCCTAGGTTGTTTGCCAGGGTGGTCCAATTTCAGCCAGAGATCACAGCTCACTTGCAAGTGTCCAAAGTGTTTATACTGGGATGGCTTCTTAGTAAGGGTTATGGTGTTAGCACGAGTAAAGACTGCTGTTCAAGATCAGTGTGTCTGTATTAATGAAGAATAAACATACAGATCATGGTTTGGGAGAAAAATGTAACAAATGACTTTTTTGGGACATTTGGAAAACTTTGCTTGTGAGTTATGTTATTGTGCTTAAATGCGATAGAAAGTATTGTGGGTCTATAGCCATTTCTTCATCTTAGGAGATCCATATGCATTTTGGGTTAAAGTATCAAAGAGTGTCTGATGCTTTTATACTGTGGAAGGCAAACAAGTGGATGTGCTATGATGAACTAACTGGCAGAATGAAAACAGCTGGTAGCTCTGGGAAGAAAACACATGTGCTCATGGCACAATTTTTAATTTTGCTATATTAAAAACACTCATGGTAGATTTTTGAGATTAAATGCATCTTAATTTGTATGAATTTATAGTATTGGGGATTCAACTCAGGCAATAATCGGTGCTAGGCCACACTATTGGCCCCTGAAAATAAAAATTTAAAAATATAGAAGCTCAAATTTCTAATTAATAGAATGTGATTGCTTCCCTCTGCCTCCATGCTATCCAAAAATATATAGTGAAAATAGTTTAGTCTCATATAGACATAGGCACTTCTTCACCCCAGGTGTTGGTGGAGTGCCTGTAGCTCTTGTGAAACCTTGGGCTTACTCCCAACTGTTGGGAGTCCAGGTGAAGCCTCGAGGAGATAAGTCTTCCCTTAACCCGAGCTTTTGCTTTCTGAGCTTACTTCCCTGTTTACCAAGGTCAGAAGATGCTAACTGGAAAATATTAGAAATAAGCCGTGCCATCCAATTTTTCTGTCACTTGTCACAAGGTAGAGAGAAACTGGTGAAGTGGGAGGCCCAGCTGAGAAAATGCCTCTGTAACATCGGGCTATGGGGGAGCATGTAGGATGTTTTCTTAATTACTGATTGATGTAAGAGGGCCCAGCCCATTGTGGGTGGTGCCACTCCTGGGTGTGTGGTTTGGGGTTCTATAAGACAGTAAGGTGAGTAAGCCATGAGGAGCAAGCCAGTATGTAGTTCCTCTCCGTGGCCTCTGCATCAGCTCCTGCCTCCATGTTCCTGCCCTGCTTTGATCTTTTTTTTGTCCTGACCTCCTTCCATGATGCACAGTGTTATGGAAGTATAAGCCAAAAATAAACCCTTTCCACCCCCTACCCGACTTGCTTTTGGTCATGGTGTTTTATCCAGTGATAGTAACCCTAACTAAGGCATAAACAATAGACTTTAAACAACTTTTATTATTCACTCGCTTATAAGCTTTTATTAATTCTTTATCATAGGTATGGATGTACAGGAAAAACAGAGTGCATGTATATTTTGGTACTATCTATGATTTTAGACATTTCAGATTTTGGAAGGACTCCCCTGAGAGTAAGGGGAAATTACTATAATGAAGAAAATAGCCATCAAGTAGAAGAGTCTATGTCGGGATAGCATAGAACAGTGCAGGGCAGGGGCTGTAGGAGGGGTGGCCCCTCAGCCCACAGGCTCCTCTGTGAAGGAGGAGTCGCATGCATACCCAGTGCATTAGCAAGAGCTCGCACGCTGGCTTAAATACTCTGGTCCTTTGTCATTGCACTTTCCAGGCTGTCCTACTGTACTTCATTATACTTCTTAGGTAATATGCTTTTTATACGTGTTTGCTTTTCTGTCTGTTCCCTAGGCACAGCTTGCTAGACAGAGCTACAATGAAAGAATTTAAGTAATGAACACAATGTCGTGCATAAAGGGAGAGAAATCAAGGGACCTGGTTTGATTTGCTTGCGGTGCTTGAGGAGTCAAGAATCATCGGTTTCTGACTTAGCTTGAAAAAGAATGACCATGAGACTGAATGCCCTGATATGTATTAATAAAGAGAATTCTTAAAAGAGTTGAACAAAATAAAACATTACAACAAATTTAGACATTACCAGGTTTGAGGTCTTCTAAAATTTTAGCCCTACTTTTCAAAAATGTTACTCTTTAATACTTAATTTCTTTCATTTTGGAGAAACTGCATTTAAATATATTTTAGTTTTTCTCCCTGGAACTAAAGATAAATGCTGGTTTAAACCATAAACACAAGGAGACTTGGAAACTGTGGTGGTCTCACATACTGTGGTATCTCAACCCATGCAGAGTGCCTATCACTTAACGTATGCACCGTATGGATCTTTTATTTTTGTTCATTCCTTCTTTGGGATGAGGAAATGTGTTCAAGTGGAGGGGCCATTGTGTCCAATAAGAGACTTCCCTGTCCTTGGGAACAGGCTGAACGGCAGGAACAGGCCATGGGGAGATAAGTCTGGTGGTGCATGCTGAGCCTGTAACCTGGAGGCTTAATCTGACCCATGCTTTGGGGTTGAGGTGAGAGGGCTTGGCAGTAGACAGAGCTGAGCCAGGGACTTGCCCAAGTATGCCCCTGTGTCCCACAGACAGCGTCCATGGAAACCAGCTAAGTGCGCTTTGTGGAAAGTGGTGACAAAAGAGGGTCTCTGCACTCTGCAGTGGTGGGAGGCTTGGTGACTAGTGGGACTGAGGGGTTTGGAGTCTGGAGTGCAGAAGGGAGTGGATTTGGGGAAGTGCGTGGCTCTATGACATAGAATTAAAGGGAAAAAGGAATCAAGTTCCGTTTAAGCTTGCTCCAGTTTGGACTTAAGTGTTCAGATATGACCTTTGCTTTCTGAACTCGAGTGAACTGACGTGTGGTAAGGGGAGTTGGGGGAGGAGGCGTGCTAGCAAAGAACCAGTTCTTTTGAACAACTTCTTGATACTTTCACATCTGAGCCAGGCTGTTTGTATGTAGCTCTCTGCCGCCTCCTGGTGACAGCAGATGCACCTAGCAGAAGAGAAACAAAAACAAAACACAATGAGGCATTCCGTTTTCAGCTTGCATACAGGAAGGGTTAACACTTTTAAGAAGCCAGTGGCTCATATTGACTCGTGGCTATCGTGCTAAGACAGTTTAAATTGGAATTTTATGTATTTTGTTTTGACCTGTTACTAAAAGATTTAGTAAGTTTTAATACCAAGTCTCATATTGTTTATCTTTTAAATGTACATGTACCTTTATTTTTAGCACTTTTATTTATAAATGGGTTCAGGGTCATTTTCTAACCGAGTTTGGCAGAGTTATTCATGTATTGTGTAGTAACAAATAGCAAGTTAATTAGGATGGCCTTTTTTATTTGCTGTAGAATATGTATTTCTTCTTGTCAACGAGACATCAATTAGAATATTCTAGAGTGTATGTTGCGCATATCAGAGGTTACTTCTCCCTTAGTCTCTGTATAATGGACATGCTGTTTTCTATGTGTCACTATTTTTATTATTTACTTTGAAAGCAAATGTCTCTAATGGCATGAAACTTATCTTTAACTTAAGGAAATCCTTTCTTTTTCAGACAAGCTCCGGAGAAGTATGCCGAACCTGGCCCGGATGCCAAGCACCACTGCAGTCAGTAGCAACCTCAGCTCTCCCGTGACAGTGAGGAGCAGCCAGAGTTTTGACTCAAGCTTGCATGGAGCCGGAAGTGGGATGTCAAGGGTACCCTCCTGCAGTAAGTGAAAAGAAGTTATTTTTCCAATATTGCTTTTTCACCTAGGCACACTAGAGGAAACTTAGTCTGATAACTTAGTTTTCACTCTGACCAAGTAGTGTTTCCTCCAGTGCCCATGCTAGTTACCAACTGCTACCACTAATAAATTACAGGGGCCTTTATACTCGAGGCTAGAGACCTGCTAAGCAGTCACTGGTTCGCCTATTGTACAACCTGGTTCCCGTGGAGACCCTCATCCTTCATTTTGTTAGTCTGGCATTTTTGCTCAAGAGAAGCACACTGGTTCGGCCCAGCTGTCACTTTGGTTATGTTTTTCACTATTCTAAAGCACTTTTCCCCAAAGATGAAGATACATTTTAGTGTGTATAAGGTAATTTTATATCCTCCATCCCAGCATACCCATAGCATTGCTCACTTGCTTTGCCCATCAGTGAGCAATGTAATGTTAGCCCCAGTGGTGTGTGCTTTCAGCCCGTGTGGGGATGCGGTGGTCCCAGGCACTTGTCCCTCCCGCATGAGGTCTGTTGGGGTTGAGTCTTATGCGGACTCCAGGAGGAAGAGCCCAGGCCAGTGTTCACACGCTGTGAGCTCCATGGAGTATGTGGAGCGCTGGCTAGGAGTTTGTATCTCAAGTGGTTTTTTTTTTTTTTTAATTTTTTTCTCAAGTGGTTTTTAAACCCTCCTTCCTCAAACCTAGTTTCAGATACCAGACTCTTTCTCCAACATGTGGTTGTTTTTCTTTCCTTATGTCCCAGTTTCTAACAGCAGAGTGACCGCGTTTATTCTGTGAAAGAAGCTGCTCACGCTGGTTCACAGGCGTCAGCTTACTAGTCTACCAACTAACACTGTTTATATCATCTGATCATCCCACATATATTCGCTCTATTTCCATGAATTGCCATAGTTTTGATAGTTCCTGCAGTGCTCAGAACCTCCAAGTTCAAGGTCCCCGAAGACCTAAGCCCAGTCTCAGCAGAGTACTGTGAAATCAAGAAAAAAAGTTACGTACTTCCAGCGTAAGATGATACAGTAAACGTTTCCATTACAGCAGGGAAGGAAGAATAGGGAACAGAAACAAATGGGTAGGGCCGAAGCAAGGCCCAACCCCAGCGAGGTAAGTAGCTGCTGTCACAGGGTCAAGCACTCTGGCTCTTGGGTAAGCCTGCAGCTGTGGTTGTGCTGCCCACCCGCAGAGCGAATGGCTTCTCCATGAGCTAGCTCCTCTGACTCCTATGGCTTTCCTTGGCAAGTGCCCCATGCTCATCGCATCTGCGATTCCTGAAGTCTCAACTACAAGGCTCTGTCCTATCTCCCGCGCTGCCCAGTGCATCTCCCGCTGTCCTCTGAGTGCTTAGGCAGGGACCTGTGAATTCCACTCTTGCCCCTGCAAGTCTGCAAAACCAGTGTCACGTGATCGGCTTCAGTCTTCTGGCCAGCTCAAGAGCTAAGTGAGCGTTTTTTGGACTGTGGCTGCAGAAGTCTGATTCTCAGTGCCATCGGACCACCAAGAGCATAGTCTTTCTGTCTTAGTGTCTAGATGTCATTCTGGTCTCCTGAGCTACTATGAGAATCACTAAGCACAAAGCTTTTTGGTTTTTTTTTTTTTTTTAATTTATAAATTCCTCCTTCCAAACCAATAGGAAAGGCTTAGGAAGCACCAGGTCACAGGACTAGAGCAGCCACCCTGCTTTCAATATTTTGTTAGGTTTTTTGATCACTGTGGCACACAACCAAGAGAAGCCATCTAAAGGGAAGAAAGGTCCCATTTGGTTTCCATTTTGGGTGCCAGTTCATGACTGGTTGGATGTGCTGTTCGGATCTGAGCATAGCAAGTATCATCCTGTGAGATCAGGCAGAGGAGCGAGTTATTGACTTCTCGGTAACCAAAAAGGAAGAGTTGAGAAGGGACAGGCTTAGGGACAAGGTATGTCCTCTCAGGATAGGACCCATGGCCTCGCTTTCTCCAGGTAGGCCCCACCTCCTCCTGTTTGCAACACTTCTCAGACAAAGGCTGTCAGCTAGGAGCTAAGGCTTCAACACAGCAGCCTGCCTGTAGGGGACCCATGGCGATGTATATGCAAATGTTCTCAAACTTGTGGGGCTGGAGAGAAGGCTAAGTGATTAACTGGCTGCTCTTTCAGACAACCCCAGTTTGAGTCCCAGCAGCCACATCATAGCTCACAACCATGTGATAAATATATGATTGATAGATAGATGATAGATATTTCTCAAAATTAAAAACATCTCAAACCTAAATCTAATGCTCTTTTCCAAGCATTTTGGATAGAGCGCCGGGCATGTGCCGAGCTTTATTGTTATTGTATTTTGCCAGGTTCTGAGCTCTCCTGGGCTTAGATAGACCTTAGTTCATTTGATTTTCCTGATCCCCGGACCTGGCATGTTGCTTGAACACAATGAACTCACAGCAAATGGCTCAGGGTAAAAGATGAGTCTATGAAGGAATGCATGCCATGCCTGTTGAATAGTAAATTAAAGGCAGAAACAATTTATGATGTGAAAGAAAGACTGTTAACTAACTTCATGTTATTTATTTTTATTTTAGACAGAGGGCTAATTTTATCATGAAGAAACGTAGCTGAGAAAAAAAATCCTATGTATGAGTTATAAAGATCATCAGCATCAGTGTAGGGCAAGAGGAAAAAGTTTTGATACTAGCAGATATGGGACTGATTATGAGCTTTGTTGACTGTAAATCATTGTGGACAATAACAACTTTGAATGCTATAAAAATTGATCTAACCCAAAATAGAGTGGAGTGCACATGACTCAGAATGTCTAGCTTTGAAATACTCAAAAGCTGAGGAGAACATGGTGGAAGAGTATGGCCTGTGGCCAGAGCTGAGGCCATTTGAGCCACAGAATAAATTATGATAATAATAATAATACTAGTAATAGATTATAATTGATAGTTCCATATAAATATTTCTGGGTACATGCTTAAATGAGCAAACAAATAGTTGATGGATGAGGGGAATTCCTTTTTTTGGGGAGGGGGATTCTTTATAGTGAGATTCTATCTAGTGTATGTGGAGAATTGAAGAAGATAGAAAAGTCAAGTACAGAGGACAGAACAGCAAAGGAGGCTTACTGTGTGTTAGAAGGTCAGGCACCGTGGTGAATTGGATGAGAATGGTCCCCAGAGGCTCCTGTACTGGAATGCTGGGTCACCAGGGAATGGAACCATTTGATAGGATTAGAAGGATTAGGGGGTGTGGCCTTGTTGGAGGAAGTATGTCACTGGGGGTGGGTTTTGAGGTTTTCAAATGCCCATTCTAGACCCAGTCTCACTGTCTGCTTGTGGATCAGGATGGAGCCCTCAGCTAGTGCTCCAGTGTCTGCCTGCATGGCACCGTTTTCTGCCATGACAGTAATAGACTAAACCTCTGAAACCATAAGCCAGCTGCAGTTACACGCTTCTCTTGTAAGAGTTGTCTTGGTCATGGTGTCTCCCCACAGCGACTAGGTGACTAGGACAGTTGTGTTTCAGGTTCAAGGCTTAGAGTTCTGCAGAGGACATGTGGAGAAACTGGAATGGCAGCATGGTGTGATCAAACACTTGACCTTTAGTTTATAATCATTAAACTTGGCCATTATAGTCTTTCTAAATTTTTATTTCCTACTTATGAAACTAGAATGATGTCCATTTTTGCTAATTTCTTCTGAATGTGGGTCTCTCATGTATGTTGGCTATAAGGGACCTGGTTTATCAGTAGGACTCTTCCTGAAAACTATTCCATAGATTCATTTCAAATGAATCGATTTCATTGAGTATGCAGGTCACTGTTGTATCAGCAGCATTTTTAGTGGTCCATATAGATATGGAGTAGACTTTCATTGATTTAAGTCTTTGTTAATGCGTCTTAGCAGTGTTTTATAGCTTTTTTTTTCTAGAGGTTTTATATCTCTAAAATTAAGCTCATTTTAAAGTATTTAATTAATTATTTTTATATTTTTTTCAAATTTAGCTTCCTCTAGTTTTTTGGTATATGAATGTTTTTGTTTCTATAATAAAATGCCTGACGAAGGCGACTAAGGAAGGGAGCATTTAGCTCAGCTCAGAGGCTCACAGTTTGAAACTGTCATTCATCATGGCAGGAGGGTGGGGAGCAGGTGGCTAGTCACATCACATCTGCACGGAGAGCTGAGTGCTGGTGCTTGGCCAGCTGCCCTTTCTGTGCAGGCCAGAACCCAGCAGCATGATGGTGCCCCTGCATCCAGGACTGGTCTTTCCTTTCAGTTAAACGTTTTCTGGGAAGCCATCTTTGACCCAGACGCGTGTTTCCATGTCGATCCTAGGCAGGTGAGGCTGACAGTGAAGGATAACTGTCACCGATGGTATTCACAGTATAGTTGGTCTTTGTGTTTTGCTTTTATATCCAGGGACTCTGCTGAATTCACTTATCCTAAAGGCTGAGGAGCTCTATATACGTGCAACCTAGGACCTTCACTTTATCAACAAAACCTGTTGGAGGATGTTCATAAAGCCCCAACAGAAACAGTCCAGCCTTCCATCGTCAGGAGAGAGCAGATCAGTTCTGACACCCACGCAGTGGGTAGTAGCACACATAACACCCCACTGCATAGTAGTAATCCCACAGCACGACGGACTCTGAGACACATCGCAGGGTAAAGGACGCTATACACAGAAAGGAACAGAGGATGTGACTCAAATGTGGGGGTGGCCAGCATGTGGAGAAGCAAGAGGGAATGTGTCATCCTTGGCGGTGGCTTCTGTGGGGGGCGGCGGGTGGGAGTACGTGAGGAGCTGGTGAGGTGTAAATCTTGAGACGGGGTTGTTCACTGTGGAACGTCACCAGCCTACTACGCACTAAAGGTTTATTATATACAATGCTTCAAAAGAAGTTGAGGCAGCTTCACATAGTGACCTGTGTTTTAGTTAACAGATTTTTTTTTTTCATGTAAAAACAGTCACCTTTAAAAACTTGTAGGAAGGCAGAACTGTGCCATAGTTTCTGTTAATGTTTTCTCTTAATTTTTAGAGCAAAGGAGCACAGAGTTAAATAGTTCTGCCTGTTCATTACCGCAGACTGTAAAAGGATGTTCAATGTTGGTAAAAATTTTTTAAATTGTTACTCAGATTTCTCCCTTTATTTTACAGATTTTGCCACTGTTACAAAGGTCAAAAGAGTGTCTTTTTAATTGAGTGGCTAAGGCTTTAATTAATTTATTTACTTTTCAAATAAGCCCTGAGATAATGTCATAATAAATGCTACCTAAAGCATATGCCTGTGCCAACAAGCATCACTCCTGGCTTCCTTTCTATAATTACAGCTATTAAATTGTCGCCGTGTTTTGTTTTCATGAAGAGAAACCATCAAGAAATCCTAATTGGGGGCTGGAGAGGTGGTTTAGTTGTTGAGAACACTTTGCTGGTCTTCTAGAAGATTCATCTTCAGTCCCAGTAGCCACATTAGGTGGCTTACAACCATCTGATGCATGTGTGCGCGCGCGCATACACACACACACACACACACACACACACACACACACACACACACGCACGCACGCACGCACGCACACGTGCGTGCGCTTTTTCTTGGAACAGTTCAGCGATTCTTACGTTTTCTCCTACAGTCCCATCACCAGGACAGATTCAACACCGAGTTCACAGCGTGGGGCATTTCCCAGTGCCAGTCCGGCAGCCCCTGAAAGCCACAGCCTACGTGAGTCCAACTGTTCAAGGCAGCAGCAGCGCGCCTTTATCCAATGGCACACAGTTATATTCCAACACGGGCATCCCTACTCCAAACAAAGCCGCAGCTTCTGGGATCCTGGGCCGCAGTGCCCTTCCGAGACCTTCCCTGGCAGTAAATGGGAGTAACCTGCCTCGGAGTAAGATTGCACAGCCTGTCAGAAGGTGAGGATCTTTGGAAATCAGAGTTTCTCCAGCTCACTCTAACTTTTCTCCTGCTCGGTTTAACCATAGATCATTGTCCTTAATAGCACATCTTGGGTCCCTCTTTCTCAGGTGATGGGTGTCGCTGTGTAACTGCGATTCCCTTTTCCCTTACCTCATTCTGGATGACAAGTCCCATCTACAGGACTTTTAGTCTTCCCTGCCCCAATTTACTTGTGTGGCTAGTCTCCTCCCGACTTCAGGTCTCTGCTCACAGTGAGACCTATCCTAGGTCTGAAAACATCTTAGTTTGACTCATCGGAACTTGCCCAGTTTGCACTGGAAAGTTCCAGGTGGTCCAGGCAGGCTTTTTCTCAGCTTAAAAGTGTCAAGTTCTGGGGGCTGGAGAGATGACTTAGTGGTTAAGAGCACTGGTTGCTCTCCCAGAGGACCTGAGTTCAACTCCCAGCAACCACATGGTGGCTCACAACCATCTATAATAGGATCTGATGCCCTCTTCTGTAATGCAGATATACAGAAAGACAGAACATAAATAAATAAATCTTTAAAACAAAAAGTGACAAGTTTTTTATAGGGTACATTTTCGGCAAGGCTAGTGACAGTACATCATGGCTTATTCCCTTTGGTAAATGTACAGACGTGCATGCTTATGAATGAACAGAATTGCATAACACATATACATATATATGTCCATTATTGGGGACCCTCCATTTTTTTCTTGAATATGTATCTTGAAGGAGGAAGACTACTATTGTCAGAGAATATGAGAGGGTCTGTTTTCTTCAAATTTGAGAAAACATTGGGTTTTTCAGAATTATTTTTTGAAAAATTTTTTTAATGTTTCTCAAGTTCTTTTTAACTTTGATGGAAAATATTTAAAATTCTAAGAATTCATGCATATGTTTATACATTTAATAAAGTTTGCTTTATGCTTTTAGCTGTTATTCCATCAAGGATTTTACCTTTTATTTTTATCTCAAAATGTTTTGACACATTAACTTATTCACATGGGACACACGTGGCTCTGTGCTCTGGCTGCAGGCGCCAGCAGATTGGCATACACTATGAGAACCCAGAAGGGGGTAACTTGATACGCATTTGTGACAGCTTGTCATTATTGGCTGGAGGAGTACTGGTAAGGAAGGGGACCAGAGTGAGCAATGTCACTGGTGGGATTATTAACAGCCTGTTTGCTTTCCTTGTTTCTTCGTAGCTTCCTGCAGCCCCCCAAGCCCTTGTCTTCGCTCAGCACGCTGAGGGATGGAAATTGGAGAGATGGTTGCTACTGATGCAGTTTATGGACCCTTGAAGACTGGGGAAGAAGTGAAAATGAGGGTTGTGTGTTGCCTAGCTGGCTGGGTGACCGTGGGTGCTGGGATGCTCTGTCCCTTCACATCTTAGCATACGTACTGCATTGTTTTTCCGTGGACCAATCACCAGAGACTAACGATTGCACTTACTCTCTGCCTGAGATACTGCAACGCTCTCAAACCTGCGGCTGCAGTGTCGTTACTCTTAGCTCTAGGAAGTTTTTGTAGACCTGCTCTGTACCTGAATACTTTTTGAGAGAACTGAGATGTATCAATAATGCTTTGCCATATGAGGTTTTTAAAGTACCTTGTTCATTTTACTTACATGTTCTAAACATCTTTCCGTTACATGGTCTGCATTTTAATACATTGCATATTTACAACTAGGTTCTATAACATGGTTTGAATTTTAATTTTTTTTATAGTTTACATGAATTTTTATTTTTTGTGCCTATTTCTTTTTATGCCTATGTGAACCACTATGGAACAACTTAAACTTTGTGCCATAAAAATATTTTTGTGGTAAGGTACTATTTTTTTAGCTCTAGGGATATATCAGCAAAAATACACTGAACAATTTGGGACATAATTTTACGTTGAATGAGCACAATTTAACCTAAAGCATTTCAAGGAGACAGCCAGACGGCAGAGTTAAACAGTCTTGTCTTTTTCATTGTTAATTTATTGTCTTACATGAGTTTTTCATGTTTATGATGGTATCATAAGCTCATTGCACTTAAGACCTGCAATGTTTGCTACTCAACCACAATTGATTTCCAGTACTTTATTACAAAGGATGAAACTGTAATGTTTTATTAACAATGCTTCTGGAAATGGATGCATTTTAAAGCAAATAAACCTTTTTGATAGACCTTTTACAAAACCCATTTGCACTAATGGATGCTTTCTTATGGTCTGTGACTTACTATTTGTTACTGTGTACCCTGCTGTTTTGGAATGTTCAGAAATAAAGACTCTATTTCAGCAGTCTCAGGCCCTGCATGAGTGTGCAGCATCCCAAGTGGGAATCTCATGCCCGTGTCAAAGCAGTTAGCGCGGTGATGTTCCTGGATAGGGGCATTTCGGAGCCCCTTAGAAAACCTGCCATTTTAAAGATTTCTGTCTTCTCTTTTCTAAAATTTGTTTGATAAGAAGTACAAGGTTTTAGTTTTGTGACAATATTTGGTCTCAGAAAGGCCACTAGAACACACTATGTTCAGGACACATCTTTGCATGAACACAGTGTCTGTGGGGGTCTCAATTGTCTTTGGATGCTGGATTTGAAAACTTTCTCCGGATCAGTAAAAGAGCAAAAGACTGCCACTGCTCTGTATATGACCTCCCCTGAAGACGTCATAGAGAGTTCCAGCAAAGGTTTAACGAATGCCTATAGTTATAAACTTTTAATATTTTGCACATAGATCTATAGAGAACTAAAAGGGCTTTAAAAAATAATGTTCCCTAAAAATGAAGTGTAGGTACATGGGAATGGTATGAAACATAAACTTATAGTTAACAAACAACCGAGCTAAGCATTGTCTACATTTATTGGACTTCCTATCTGGCAGTCACCCACTGTTGCCCCGAGTCTCGCAGAGGTGAGGTCTGGTAGTCACCCAGTGTTTCCCCGAGTCTTACAGAGGTGAGGTCTGGTAGTCACCCACTGTTACCCCGAGTCTCGCAGAGGTGAGCTCTGGTAGTCACCCACTGTTACCTCGAGTCTCACAGAGGTGTGGTTTGGCAGTCACCCACTGTTACCCCGAGTCTCGCAGATGTGAGGTCTGGCAGTCACCCACTGTTACCCCGAGTCTCGCAGATGTGAGGTCTGGCAGTCACCCACTGTTACCCCGAGTCTCGCAGATGTGAGGTCTGGTAGTCACCCACTGTTACCCCGAGTCTCGCAGAGGTGAGGTCTGGTAGTCACCCACTGTTACCCCGAGTCTCGCAGAGGTGAGGTCTGGCAGTCACCCAGTGTTTCCCCGAGTCTTACAGAGGTGAGGTCTGGTAGTCACCCACTGTTACCCCGAGTCTCGCAGAGGTGAGCTCTGGTAGTCACCCACTGTTACCCGGAGTCTCACAGAGGTGAGGTCTGGCAGTCACCCACTGTTACCCCGAGTCTCGCAGATGTGAGGACTGGTAGTCACCCACGATTACCTCAAGTCTCGCAGAGGTGAGCTCTGGTAGTCACCCAGTGTTACCTCGAGTCTCGCAGAGGTGAGCTCTGGTAGTCACCCACTGTTACCCCGAGTCTCGCAGATGTGAGGACTGGTAGTCACCCACTGTTACCTCGAGTCTCGCAGAGGTGAGGTCTGGTAGTCACCCACTGTTACCTCAAGTCTCGCAGAGGTGAGCTCTGGTATTCACCCAGTTACCCCGAGTCTCGCAGAGGTGAGGTCTGGTAGTCAGCCAGTGTTACCCCGAGTCTTGCAGAGGTGAAGTCTGGCAGTCGCCCACTGTTGCCCCGAGTCTCGCAGGGGTGAGGTCTGGCAGTCGCCCACTGTTGCCCTGAGTCTTGCAGAGGTGAGGTCTGGCAGTCGCCCACTGTTACCCCGAGTCTCACAGGTGAGGACTGGCAGTCGCCCACTGTTATCCCGAGTCTCGCAGAGGTGAGGTCTGGCAGTCGCCCACTGTTACCCTGAGTCTCGCAGATGTGAGGACTGGTAGTCACCCACTGTTACCCCGAGTCTCGCAGAGGTGAGGTCTGGCAGTCGCCCACTGTTACCCCGAGTCTCGCAGAGGTGAGGTCTGGCAGTCGCCCACTGTTACCCCGAGTCTCGCAGAGGTGAGGTCTGGCAGTCGCCCACTGTTGCCCGGAGTCTCACAGGTGAGGACTGGTAATCACCCACTGTTACCTCGAGTCTCGCAGAAGTGAGGTCTGGTAGTCACCCACTGTTGCCCCGAGTCTCGCAGAGGTGAGGTCTGGCAGTCGCCCACTGTTACCCTGAGTCTCGCAGAGGTGAGGTCTGGCAGTCGCCCACTGTTACCCTGAGTCTCGCAGAGGTGAGGTCTGGCAGTCGCCCACTGTTACCCTGAGTCTTGCAGAGGGGTGGTCTGGCAGTCGCCCACTGTTACCCTGAGTCTTGCAGAGGTGAGGTCTGGTAGTCGCCCACTGTTGCCCCGAGTCTCGCAGGGGTGAGGCCAGCCTGGGGGGAGCACTAGCTTTTTGTCCTTCTGACAGGAATCTGTTTTTCTTCCCAACCGTGCTCTTTCCTGTGAACACATGTCCTTAGCACATATGTGCATATGTCATATATGCAATACATATCAGTTAGTATATTTTATTCTGAAGAGATTAAAGGATTCAATTGATTTTCACTTTGGCTATTTTTATATTTTTAAAATTGTAGTCCCTTAGGGGAATAAAAGTGAAGGTCTCCTTTATCTCGGATTTCATATTCTTGTTCTAGGGAGAGAGTGTGTGTAAAACCTTAAACATGTTAGTAAACCATGGTGTGACCCACCCTGAAAGCCCTGGGGTGGGGGAAGGAGCTCAGGTAAGGAAAGCTGAGAGACCCGGGCATCTTGTAAAGCACACTGCTCAAGCGGGCAGCTGGGTAGGTAGATGGCATTAATGAGCTGCACTGAGCGAAACCAGAGACTGGACCCTAAAGAATCTTCGTGAGTTTCACCTGGGAATTCTACATAACACAAAACCAGGGATGTCTTCACACCTCACCAGAGGATGCACACAATAGAAGCACACTGCACAGTGGGTAAGTGGGTGGTGGTCGTCAGACTGAGGTCCCCACACTAGTAGGGGATTTGGAGAACATGGGTGAAAGTCGTAGGGATGACGTCAGGAAGGTGACAGGCAAGCCCAGGTAGGGCACGCTAGGCCATGGTGAGGACATGGGCTTTTACTCTGAGGGAGAAAGCTGTTCCCTTATTTGAGGAGTCTGGCCTGACGTACCGTGACTAGCACTTGTGGAGGATGGACAGTGGGAGCCTAATTGTGGACACCAGCATATGAAAGTAGCCCTCATAGCTAGTCTTCAAAGCGGCTTGTTCTCACATTTGCAGTCAGTCACGGAAAGCTTGTCATGACGTCCGGTCTTGAAGAGGAAGAAGTTACCCAGGAATGTAAGTAAAGGAGGCAGGAGTGGTCAAAGGCCCTGTAGAAACCTTAACGTTTCTGTTACCTCCACCAGATGTGTGCCCACTTACTTTCCAGGAGTTGTACAACCCTGCATTTTTCTAGCAGCACGTAAGAGTCCCAGTTGTCCCAAGGCATTGGCATTGCTAGTCTTAAGTGTTTAAATTGTAGGTGTGTTGCAGTTTCTGGTTTTAATTTGTATCTCCTGGGTTGCTAGTGACATTAAGTATTTTTTCATTTTTATTCATTTATTGAATACATATTCATATATAGATTCCTGTTCAGACCCATTTTTCTTTAAGAGGTTTTTTAAAAATTGGTTTGTAATGTTATTTATATATATCCTCAAAGTTTTTCATTTATATGTTTATTATTCTTTTTATTATTTTTTATTTCTTTTTAATTATTTTTTAATTATTAAGTTGTTTTGATGAGTAGGGTTACTCATTTTAATACAATACATTTGCCATGCTGTTGGAGTATTTTGTTTGCTTGTTTTTTACAATTAAAAAAAAAGATTTGCCTTTTTTTTACAGTGTCAGGCAGAGGGGAGAGAAGGAGGGAGAAAAAGAACAAGCTCACGCAGGTTCTTGAGGAGGCTGGAGGCATCAGCACTGTCGTGAGCTGCTGTAAGCAGTCTGCAGCCTGCTGTGGGTGCTGGGAACTCATACTGCGTACTCTGCCAGAGCAGCACATAACCATGGGGCTCTCTCTGCAGCCCTGCCATGTTTTTAAATGTTGATCCTTGTGTCTCTTAAAGGAATATGCCCCGTTTCCTGTGATTCTGACATGATATTCTCCTATATTCTAGAAGTTTTATTATTTTGCTTTCATGTAAAGGTTTGTAAATATGGTTATATTTTGTATCTTCCATGTGGATATCTGGTCTTATTAACACTTAATGAGAAGTCCCATTTTCGCCTCTCTCTGCTATACATCTGATGTCCTTGTGTCTGTCTATGTCTGCCTATCTATGCTCTCATTAGAACTATACAGTTGCAATTACGGTAGCTTTTTAAGTAGCAGAATGCTACCTTGTTTTGCTAATCTCCTTTGTTATAACCATATGTATGTATGTATGTATGTATGTATGTATGTATGTATGTATGTATTTGGTCACGTTTTTGCTGACGTCTTGTTGGAGGTTTTACTGGGAGTGCATTCAGTTTAAGAGTTTAATCTTTACATAATCTTAAGTTGTAAACTCCATGATCGTGGGTTAACTTTTTCTCTTATTCAGGTGTTCTCATGGAGGACTTGTTCATGTTTTGCCAGGTAATTTTATAGGAATTTGACCTTTATGCTATTTTATAATTGATATCTTAAAAGTTTCCCCAAGGTTTTCTTTGAATATTTCATTCAATAATCTTAACTATATACTATCAATATATTGATCTTTTGTTTGCTTGTTTGCTTTTCAAGACAGGGTTTCTTTGTGTAGCCTTGGCTATTCTGGACTTGCTTTGTAGACCACGCTAGCCTTGAACTCACAGTGATCAGCCTGCCTCTGCTTCCCCAAGTGCTGGGATTAAAGGCATGCACCACTGTGCCCAACCAATACATTTATTTTTATAGACTTTATAAACAGCAAAATGACTTTGTTAGATTGATTTGTTTTTTCTTTTTTTTCAGTTATAATTTTTTATTACATTTTAAAAATTAATTTATTCATATTACATCTCGATTGTTAGCCCTTCCCCTGTTTCCTCCCATTCTTCCCTCCCTCCCACTTCCCCCCTTCTCCCCTCCCCTATGTCTGTGATTGAGGGAGACCTCCTCCCCCTATATATGCTCTTAGAATATCTAGTCTCTTCTTGGTAACTTGCTATCCTTCCTCTCAGTGCCGCCAGGCCTCCCCATCCAGGGGATGTGGTCCAGAGGAGGGGCACCAGAGTTCGTGTGAGAGTCAGATCTCACTCTCCACTCAACGGTGGAGAATATCATGTTCGTCGGCTAGGTCTTGGTAGGGGTTCGAAGTTTACTGCCTATATTCTCCTTGGCTGGTGCCTTAGTTTGAGGAGGACCCCAGGACCCAGATCTGCCTGTCACAAAGTTCTTCTTGTAGGTTTCCAGGACCCTGTGGATCCTACTATTTCCCCATTCTTCCATGCTACTCTCGCCTAAGGTCTCAATAGGATGTCCTCTCCTCTGACCCACTTTCTTGGTAAGTAAAGTTCTTCCATGGGACGTATCCCTTGGACTAGTGTTTTGATATAAGTGAGTATATACCGTTTGTCTCCTTTTGCTTCTGGGTGAACTCACTCATTATGATAATTTCTAGATCAATCCATTTATCCACAAATTTCTGGAATTCCTTGTTTTTAATAGCTGAGTAGTATTTCATAGTGTAAATGTACCACAGTTTCTTAGTCCATTCTTCTACTGAGGGACACTTAGGCTGTTTCCATGTTCTGGCTATTATGTATAAAGCAGCTATGAACATGGTTGAGCATATGTCCCTGTTGTGTGGTAGGGCATTTTCTGGGTATATTCCAAGGAGTGGGATAGCTGGGTCTTGAGGAAGCCCTAGTCCCATTTTTCTAAGAAAGTGCCAGATAGCTTTCCAAAGTGGTTGTACTAGTTTGCATTCCCACCAGCAATGAAGGAGTGTTCTTCTCTCACCAACATGTGGTGTCATTTGAGTTTTTGATCTTAGCCATTCTGATGGGTATAAGATAGAATCTCAGTGTTGTCTTGCATTTCTCTGATGACTAACGAGAACGAGCATTTAAGTGTTTCTCGGCCATTTGATATTCCTCTGTTGAGAATTCTCTGTTAAGTTCCAAGCCCCATTTTGCAATTGGGTTGTTTGGTTTTGTGGTATTTAATTTCTTGAGTTCTTTATATATTTTGGATATTAAACCTTTGTCAGATGAAGGGTTGGTGAAGATCTTTTCCCAGTCTGTAGGCTGTCACTTTGTTCTACTGACAGTGTCTCCTGCCTTACAGAAGCTTCTCAGCCTCATGAGGTCCCATTTATTAATTGTTGACATTAAGGCCTGGGCTGTTGGTGTACTGTTCAGGAAGTTGTTTCCTGTGCCTATGTGTCCCAGGCTCTTCCCCACTTTTTCCTCTAACTGAATTAATGTCTCTGGTTTTAAGTTGAGGTCTTTAATCCACTTGGACTTGAGTTTTGTGCATGGTGACAAATAAGGGTCTAATTGCATTTTTCTACATGTAGACATCCAGTTAGACCAGCACCATTTGTTGAAGATGCTATCATTTTTCCATTGAATAGATTTGGCTTTTTTGTCAAAAATCAAGTGAGCAAATGTGTGTGGATTCGTCTCTGGGTCTTCAATTCGATTCCATTGATCCACTAGCCTATTGCTTTGCTAGTACCATGCTGTTTTAATTACTGTAGTACTGTAGTACAGCTTGAGATCAGGTATGGAGATTCCTCCATAGGATCTTTTATTGTATAGGATTGTTTTTGCTATTCTTGGTTTTTTATTTCTCCATATGAATTTGAGAATTGATCTTTCAATATCTTCAAAATATTTTGTAGGTATTTTGATAGGGATTGCGTTGAATCTGTAAATTGCTTTTGGTAAGATGGCCATTTTTACTATGCTGATTCTCCCGAACCACGAACAAGGTAAATCCCTCCATCTTCTGATGTCATCTTCAATCTCTTTCTTCAGAGGTTTGAAGTTTTTTTCGAATAAGTCCTTCACTTGCTTGGTTAGAGTTACTCCTAGATATTTTATATTGTTTGTGGCTATCGTGAAGGGAGTAGTTTTCCTAATTTCTTCCTCTGCCTGTTTGTCATTTGTATACAGGAAAGATACTGACTTTTTTGAGTTTATTTTGTATCCTGCCAATTTGCTGAAGGTGTTTATCAGCTGTAGGAGTTCTCTGGTGGAATTTTGGGGGTCACTTATATACACTATCATATCATCTGCAAATAGGGATAATTTAACTTCTTCCTTTCCCATTTGGATCCCCTTGATCTCCTTTTTATGTCTTATTGCTCTGGCTAATACTTCAAGAACTATATTGAAAAGATATGGGGACAGAGGCCTTGTCTGGTGCCTGATTTTAGAGGGATTTCCTTGAGTATCTCTCCATTTAATTTAATGTTGGCTGTTAGTTTGCTGTATATAGCCTTTATTATGTATAGATAAGTGCCTTGTATTCCCGATCTCTCCAGAACTTTAAACATAAAAGGGTGTTGGATTTTGTCAAATGCTTTTTCTGCATCTAAAGAGATGATCATGTGGTTTTTCTCTTTCAGTTTGTTTATATGATGGATTACATTGATGGATTTCCGTATGTTAAACCATCCCTCCATGCCTGGAATGAATCCTACCTGGTCATGGTGAATGATGTCTTTGATATGCTGTTGTATTCGCTTTGTGAGTATTTTGTTGAGTATTTTTGCATCAATGTTCATAAGAGAAATTGGTCTGAAATTCTCTTTTTTTGTTGGGTCTTTGTGAGGTTTAGGTATCAATGTGACTGTGGCCTCATAGAAGGAATTTGGTAATATTCTGTCCATTTCTGTCTTTCGGAATAGCTTGAATAGTGTCGGTATTAGCTCCTCTTTGAAGGACTGGTAGAATTCTGCGCTGAAACCATCTGGCCCTGGGATTTTTTTGGTTGGGAGACTATCAATGGTTGCTTCTATTTCTGTAGGTGAAATAGGGCTATTTAATTTGTTTATCTGGTCTTGGTTCAATTTTGGCAAATGGAATCGGTTGAGAAACTTGTCCATTTCCCTTAAATTTTCGAATTTTGTGGCATAAATGCCTTTAAAGTAGGTTCTTATGATTCTTTGTATTTTTTCGGTGTCTGTTGTTATGTCTCCCTTTTCATTTCTGATTTTGTTAATTTGGATAGTGTTTCTCTGTCTTTTAGTTAGATTGGCTAACGGTTTGTCTATCTTGTTAATTTTCTCAAAGAAACAGCTCTTGGTTTTGTTGATTCTTTGGATTGTTCTCTTTGTTTCTAATTTATTGATTTCAGCCCTGAGTTTGATTATTTCTAGGCATCTACTCCTCTTGGGTGTTTCTGCTTCTGTTTTTTCTAGAGCTTCCAGATGTGTTGTTAGGTTGTTTATGTGGATGATTACTTTTTCTTTTTGAAGGCGCTTAGTGCTATGAATTTTCCTCTTAGCACTGCTTTCAATGTGTCCCACAAATTTGGGTATGTTGTTCCATCATTTTCATTGAATTTCAGGAAGTCTTTTATTTCTTCCCTTATTTCTTCTGTGACCCATGTGTCATTAAGTAGAAAGTTGTTTAGTTTCCATGTGTTAGTATGCTTTTTGTTATTTCTGTTGTTGTTGAAGTCCAGCCTTAGACCATGGTGATCTGATAAGATACAAGGTATTATTTCAATCTTCTTGTATCTTTTGAGGTTTGCTTCGTGACCAACTATGTGATCAATTTTAGAGAACGTTCCATGGGGTGCTGAGAAAAAGGTATAATCCTTTGTGTTTGGGTGGAAAGTTCTGTAGATATCTGTTAGATCCATTTGATTCATGACATTGGTTAATGAAGTTATTTCCTGGCTTAGTTTTTGAATCAAAGACCTATCCTTGAGTGAAAGTGGGGTGTTGAAGTCTCCCACTATTAATGTGTGGGTATCAATGAGTGGGGCAAGCTTTGTTAATAACTCTTTTACAAATGTGGGAGCCCTTGTATTCAGAGCATAGATGTTCAAAATCGTGATGTCTTCTTGGTTGACTTTACCTTTGACGAGTACAAAGTGTCCATCCTCATCTCTTTTGATTAATTTTGGTTGAAAGTCTATTTTATTAGATATTAGAATGGCTACCCCAGCTTGTTTCTTGTGACCATTTGCTTGGAATATTTTTCCCCAACCTTTACTCTGAGGCAATGTCTGTCCTTGTGGTTGAGATGTGTTTCTTGAATGCAGAAGAATGTTAGGTCATGTTTATGCATCCACTCAGTTAGTCTGTGTCTTTTTATTGGAGAATTGAGACTGTTGACGTTGAGAGATATTAATGACCAGTGATTGGTAAGCTCCTTCATTTCTGGTATTTGTAACAGTCGAGATTTTGTGAGGTTGTGATTTTGCAATGGTATAGTTACCTATTTCCTATGTAGTTTTGGTTGTAGTTTGACCAGTTGGGGTGGAGTTTTCCTTCTAGTAACTTCTGTAAAGCTGGATTTGTGGCTAGGTACTGTTTGAATTTGTTTTTGTCATGGAATATCTTGTCTTCTCCGTCAATGGTTATTGATAGTTTTGCTGGATATAGTAGTCTTGCCTGGTATCTGTGTTCTCTTAGGGTTTGCAGAACCTCTGTCCAGGCCCTTCTGGCTTTCATGGTCTCTGCTGAGAAGTCAGGAGTAATTCTGATAGGTTTGCCTTCATATGTTACTCGGCCTTTTTCTCTTGCTGCTTTTAATATTTTTTTTCCTTGTTCTGTATATTTTGTGTTGTTATTATTATTTGGCGGGAAGATTTTTCTTTTCAGGTCTATTCTATTTGGTGTTCTGTAGGCCTCTTGTATACTCGTATGCATCTCCTTCAAATTGGGGAAATTTTCTTCTATTATTCTATTAAAGATATTTTCTGGGCTGTGGAGTCAGTTGCCTTCTTCAATCCCTATTATTCTCAAGTTTCGTCTTTTCATGTTGTCTTTCATTTCTGGAATGCTCTGTGTCAGGAATTTTTCAGATTTAGCGTTTCCCTCGATGGTTGTTCCCAGTTCTGCGATTGTATCTTCAAGTTCCGATATTCGTTCTTCCATTTCTTGCAATCTGTTAGATAAGGCCACCTCTGAGATGCTTGCTTTCTTCTCTGATGCCTCTTGATCACGTTATTCTTCTGTGTGTTCCTGTATCATAGCTTCCATTTTTTATCTTCATGTCTTGGACTGTTTTAAAGATTTCCTTCATCTGGTTATTTATATTTTTCTGAAATTCTTTAAGTGCCTCTTTATATGACTCTTTTAACTCTTCAGCCCTCTTGTTTGCTTCCTCCTGCATTTGTTTACAGATTTTATTTGTTTCTTTCATTACCATCATCTTTACTAAAGACTTGAGGTAATTTTCTTGACTATCCATTGCTGTTAGGTTCTCCAGGTTATTTTCATTGGGAATGCTGGGATCTGGAAATGCCAAACTGTTTTGGTTTTTGTTAGCGTTCTTTCGCTGTCCTCTTGTCATTTTGATGGCTCTGATGTTGGAAGGTATTTTGTAGTGACCTTCGCTGGTTGAAAGTGGATAATTGATGACTGATTATAGGTCAGGTGCTCTTGCCTGTGGGGATCAGGGAGTATTTCCGTGGAACAGGTAGGTGATTTGGTTTCACTCCTGGTGATTTTTCTCTGCACCGTGGGCTCCAGGCTGAGTCAGCCAAAGTAGATTTCTGTTTGGACTTTACTGCTGTAATTCAGATCAGCAGTTTTGGGACCTAGAATAAGGTCCACACACAAACGTTCTGGTTGTGTAGGTTGATCCCAGCTGCCTGTCCTTCCTGTGTCTTTGTAGTCAAGACCCCAGGTAGATCAGATCTTCTGGGGGTGTAGCTGTCTTTTAGCTCTGTCTCTGTACCCTGTAGAGGTGTCCAACCTCTCCCAGAACTATATGCCTAGAGGGACCAAGGTCATTCTTGGCCAGCAATTAGACACTGCAAGCAAGACCCACATTTCATCTCCTGATAACGTGAGAGTGCCTGCCTTGCTTGGGCCAGGAACCCCAGCTAGGCTCTCTCGTTCGGGGAGTGCAGGGCCAGTGCCTTGCGGCTGGGAGGCTAGGAACAATAGAGTTGCAGAGCTCTGGGGGTCACCTGTGGAACCAGGTCTTCCCGCAGGGCTATGATGCTCAGCTATCCCTCTAGGCAAGACCCACGTCTCCCGATAGGTCTGTGGAAGCAGTCCAAGCTGATTTCTCACTGCTGCTGTTTGCAGGCTCAGTCCGCTGTGATCGGTGTTAGGTTGGGCTCCAGATGGCCAGCGAGCTGCAGTCCCACTTTAGCTGTCTCTGTTGGGTCCCGCCGCCTGTGTTTCCACTCGGCCTAGGCGGGTGACCTCTGCAGTTCGGGGTGGTGTGGAAGGAGGAATCTTAGGGCAGATTCACCCTCTTCACTGAGACTCCTCTGGCTGGGGACTCCGCAAAATCTCCTCCCCAAACAGCGAGTCTGTGCTTTATATGCCAGCTACAGTTTGCATGTGGATTCCATTCCAGAGTTTGGGGAGTGTGTTTAGCCCCTCCAGGATGTTGCTTGTCCTAGGGGGATAGGCCCCCTGTTTTGTCTGCGGCCTTTGGGGTCCCACTCATCTACAGTTCTCAAAGTCCAGCAATCTGTGGCTCCACTTACGTCCCTGGTCTCCTCGGAGTAGATCAGATACGTGGCTTATTGGTCGGCGCCATCTTGGAATCCCGATGATTTATTTTTTTTTCTACTTATTTACTTTCTGCTGATAGCTTTCAGTACAATATTAAGTATAAAAGACAATAGGAATCATCTTTCTTGTGCTTTGCTAATTTAAAAGGAAATGAATTTTAATAAAATGTGTTACTTGATGATTTCTCATATGAATGTAATATATCTGGTCACTCTCTCCCACTGTCTCTTATTTCCCTCCGACCCTTACAGCACCACCCCCTTCTCTTTCCTTACAAATATTTCCCCCAAATTCACTCTGCTTTGTGTCCCACAGAGTTTAGTTAGGGTTGTATGTGTGCCCTGGGTTTGGAACATTAAAGCCGTTGGTGCTCCTTAGTGGGTATGCAACTGCCTGCTGTGCCTCTCTTCCTCCTGGAATCTCTCAGTTGCTGGGACATGGGCAAGGCTGGTGGTGTGAGCCCCTTCTCCATCCATGGGTGATTCTGGAGAGGGTCTGACTTGTATGGGTCCAGTGCACTTATGGCTCTTACATTCTTTTTTTTTTTTTTTTTGACTTTTACATTCTTTCTGCCCCCTCTTCTGCAATGTTCCCTGAGCCTTAAACGAATGATAGACATATCCTGTTTAGTTTGTTAATACTATCCTTTTAAGAAAAGACGGTGAATATAACAACTGCTTCCTGAGTATGCCAAGATTATTGTAGTTAGCTTTTTACTTGCTGACTAACAGATTTTTTTTTTCTGTTAGTTCATTGAGAAGTTGAGATAAAGCCATTCTATTATGATTATGATATATGTATTAGTTACTTCTCTGCTTTCTGGAGGGAGAGTCTATAATGGTGCTGTAGGCATGGATGCAGGTGGCCAACGCAGGAAGCCTGGAAATCACATCTTGAATTGCAAACAAGACTTAGAGGAAGTGAACCGGAAGTGGGCGAAGGCGCTAAACTCTGAAACCCCGCCCCCAGAACACACCTGACGGTCCCATAGCCACCAACTGAGAGACAGATTCAATAATATGAGACTACGGGAAGCATTTGTCATTAAAGCTACTACATTGTGTTACTGTGAAAACTCGGTGGTAGTTCGGGTGAAGGCTGCCGTGAAAGCGCAAGGACCTGAGGATTCCCAGCATGCCATGTTAAGAGGGCCATGGCCGCTCATGTCTGTAATGCCAGTGCTGAGGGAGACATCAAGTGCACCTCTGACAGCTCCAGCTTCAAGAGTGACAGATCCTGACTCAATAAAGGGGACACTGATTGAAAACGCCACCCGAGACCAACCTCTGTCCTCCACACACAGCGTATACCTGCATGAAGACATAAGGACACACAAGTGCCCAGGCAGGAATTAGGTGGGTTGGATTTACCAACACTTCATTTCAAATTTTGTCCAATTTTTATTAAATCTCAGTACTACACAAATCTGTGTAAGAAGGAAGTACTCCCAACTTTTGAGATTAACACTATTGGAGAGAAATTGTCTTATATTTGAAGGTTTTTTACTCCAAAGTATTTGATGGCTTGACGTTGCTAACACCAGGCTTATAGCACTGTTCAGTTACAATCTGAGATAGGATATTTATTCTGCATCTAAGAGTACTGTGGTAGGACCTCTGATGATGCATGTTTCTGTTTATATGTGTACTTATGTCAGTGCTTGCTTTAAGTGTTTTGAGGTCATGTATTTTTTGGTGAATACATATACATACGTTCTAGTCCCTGACAGAGTGAACTTCCTGCTGCCTAATATTTTTAAATCTCTTTTTTTCTATTAGGTAGCTACCTTGCATTTCTTAGCATCTGTAGAGTGGGTATTTGAAAACCTTTTGCTTTCATGGTTAGCTGTTGAATATTTTCTTGCTTGGTTTTTTTGAGACAGGATCTCCCAGGATGGCCTCAGTGATGACTCTCGTGTCTTAGCCTCCTCCTGAGTGCTGGATTTCAGGCGTCAGCCCCCACAGAAGCTCAAGTCATTAGCATTGATATATATATATATAAACAGCATGGTTCAGTTTTTATTTTCTGAACAGCATCTGAAATCCTTGCCACGAGTGTCAACTAACTGAGGCCCATGGGGGCTCACAGAGACTGAACCACCAACAAAAGACCATGCGTGACCTGGACCTACGCCCCCTACACACATGTAGCAGATGTGTGGCGTGGTCAACATGTGGGTCTCCCAACAATGGGAGTAGGGGCTGTCTCTCACTCTGTTGCCTGCCCCTGAATCCCTTTGCCCCTAGCTGGGCTGCTTTGTTAAGCTCCAGTGGAAGAGGAAGTGCTTAGTCCTGCTAGGACTTGAGGTATCTGGGTTGATACCCCTTGGGGGCCTCACTTCTCTGAGAATGCGATGGGGAAGTGGAACTTGGGGATAAGGCTGGGAGGAGAGGGGAGATGGGGGCCTTGGATCAAGATGTAAAGTTTTACCCTCCTATTTAACTGTAACTGAGCTTCTCTACCAACATCTCCATTTGCTCCCATATCCCACCTCCCATGACCACTGTTCTTGCTGTCTACTTCTATGAGTTTATTATTTTTATTCCATATGTAAATGAGGTCATATGATATTTGTCTCTCTGTGCCAGCAGTTGCAGTGCCAGCATATACTAAAGGAACTGAAATAAGTACACCCCAAGGATACCTGCCCCTCCCATGGTCATTGCAGCCATATTTACAATGACTAAGGTACAAAAATGGCCTTAAGGGGGGACAGCCTTAGTATATACATATGCATTTGTATTTAGACACACAATGGAGGACTGTTCAGATTTAGCAAATGAAAATTTGTGACAATCCAGTTGAATATTTATTACATTAAATGAAATAAAGCAGAATTTGATAAGAGATTTAGTGCCTCCAGATCACTGGACAGGCCACGAGCGGTGCCCCTGAGCATGGCTGTCCATACTCAGAGTATCATAGACTTATTTTGTCAGGGTACCTGCCAGGGTGTAGGGATGATAAGTCTTAAATTGTACTGGAACCAATCTCCACTCACATACTGGACCCGGCATCTGAGCTGCAGCTGTCTCAGCCAGATCTTCAACCAAAATGGATGAGTCATGTGCCTGCCATCTTTAAAAAAAAAAAATGACCAGAAATTGGAGTTCCGCCAGCACTGTCGCAGTATAAAGGGAATGCCCCTGCAGTTGTATTCGCTAACAGGAAGGCCATGCTCAGTTGAACAGTCATATTTCACTGCCGGGATGTTGATTGGTGAGCACGAATTACATCTAAAAGGAGATGTATAGATGCCCAAGAAGCATCATATTCGGAGGATGATTGTATCCACCCACAGACATGGATAGAGTAGAAGGAAAATACAGGTTCAGCATGAGCATGGTAAGGTAGACAGGTTTGGTGGAAGATTTGGTTTCAGCAGAGCCAAGTCAATAAGGGAACTTGTGTTTGACAGCTTCTTTTCATCCAGGCTTTAGAGGTGAGTAAGAGCAGTGGCCTGTCCCCCCAGAATCTTGCACATGCTATCACAGGCAACTACAGCTTTAACACACATCTTACCGAAGCCTCCTGTGGACTGAGTTTTCCTAATCTGGGAACCATTTTCCTAATCTCACTGCTTGACTGCTAAGATGGCAACCTGCCTTAAGTGTTAAGCTGAAGCACCCCACTTCCCAAACTAGTTATTTTATAAGACTGATACAATGCCAGGTCCAAAGCAGGTCCTAGGACAGGGTGTCATTTATTTGGGACGTACAGGAAATACGGCAGGTGAGAAAGGACCAGGGAAGCAGTAAAAGAACTGACTAAGCAGGATGTGACGTGAGCAACCAGCTTAAGCCTCCAAGGAACTTCTGCGGATACTATAAACACACCAAGCAGAGCTGTTTTTATAACATGTCTGTTGGCTGGGGTTTTTTGTTTTGTTTTGTGTTTGTGTTTTCAGCTTGACACTAACCAGGGTCACCTAGGAAGAGAGAACATCAATTGAGAAAATGCCTCCATCAGATTGGCCTGTAGATAGTCTGTGGGGCAGTTTCTTCATTAATTATTGATATGGGAGGATCCAGCCCGAGGGAGACACCGCAGATGGCCATGGTAGGCAGGGAAGCCAACTGTGAAGAGGTGAAGATTGCATCAACCTGCATCAAGACTTGAGGGAGTCTTGACAAAGTCCCCAACAAATTTAAACACTGTATAAGTATATAAGAAAAAAATTCTGGTGTAATGCAATCCTTGGTGCACAAGGAAATGTAATTACATCAAAACTCAACTCAGGGTACATGCCCTTTCTCCCAAAAAGATGGGTTCTAGAGATAGGCTCCCTACACTAGCTTAAGGACCTAAGGAAGGGTCTGGCCTGGTCTTGGTCATATAGATACTGTAGAGGTCATTTGGGCTCTCATCTACCTCCGGACCTCATTGCAAGAGCTTGGGAGAGCCTCTGGCTATGCAGATAATGTAAGGGTCATTTAGACTATTAGGTGTTTCTGGTTGTGGGAGTTTGGAGAAGCCTCTGGCTGTGTGGGTCACTTAGATTACTTACCACCTCCATTCTGGTGCCAGGAGCTTGGTATGTCCTGGTTCAACAGATAACACAGACCTTCAGGCTTTTAACTACCTCCAGTTCCCCAGCTTTTGGGGGTGGAAGAACAGGTTTTATTGCTTTGAGAGGACAATCCTGCGTGCTTCACATTCCTGGTTTCTCTGGAGATCCGAGGGTGTTAAAGACCACTGTGCTATGCTCCCAACACCAGCCCACTGTGGGTCCTGAAAGGTATAAGAAAAGTAAGCCACTGAGCAGGATAGTTCTGCAAGTTCCTGCCTTGAGTTCTTGCCCTGGCTGTGATGGGACCCTGTAAGCTAATTAAACCCTTCCCTCCCTAAGCTGCTTTGCTCATGGTGTTTATCACAGCAACAGGGGACCAAACTAGGACAGCATCCCATCAGTTGGCAGTTGAAGTGTGCATCTAGGAGTGTCAACAGGTTCCTCCAGCACTCTCATGCTAGAGGGCAAAGCTGGAGGAAGCTGTCAGTCATTAGAAAAACCATCCATAGGTCAGTCAAGCTATGGGTCATAGATTTAATCCTGCCTCCAGCCGCCTTTTATAGATTTTAGGCAAAGAAGACTTTTAAGTTTTTTTATAGGTGTGAAAACTATATGGCCTCAAAAGCCTGAAATAGTCACTAATGTGACTTTATAGAAAGGGCTGCTGAGTCTCTGATTTTAAAGATCGTCTCGCAGTAATCCCCAAGCCTGGTTCAAAACTACCCTCCCTCCTCATTTGACGCCCAGCCTTATTTGTTTAAACCACTAGGGGGCGCCAGAGTTCTAGGCAGAAGAGAAAATTACGTTTAGGGCACTAACTTTATGGTGGTCCACTGTTACAGGGCCTGTCTCCACCGCAAAAGAGCAGGTGACACAGCATTCTGTGGGCAGGAAAGGGAGAAGCCTATCTTGCTGTTCACATCCTTTATAATGCTTGATATTCTCCCTCCATTTTTCCAGTTTGGGTCCAGACATTCACCTCTATAATGACTTTCCTACACTAGAATATATATCTTGTAAATTTATTGAAACAAATCCTAAACATTTCTTCAAGGCTATCACTTTTTAAAAAACATTCTACATGGTTCTATAAAAGACCTGTCTCCAAGTCAAAGGTCAGGTAAAATCTTAATCTCATTTTAACGAGCATTTCGTAGAGTTATACAATGGCCGGCAAACAGTTACAGTAGCTTAATTTTTAAATGACATCCAGAATAATAAGACCATTTTATAAAGACGGTTCAGTGGTTAAAAATGAGTAGCGCTTTTGCAGAGGATCGAAGTTTGGTCTTCAGGACCCATGTGGAATGGTGGACAACCACCTGTTAGTCCACATTGGGCTGAATGGAACTGGCCTGGTACAAAGTCCATACTAGGATGCCTGTGTGGCTGCTTTCCTTTTAATAACCAAGGTCTTCATAATCCAACCATGCAACTGTGGGAAGGAGATACTTGTTTTGCTGGTTCTGTTTAGCCGGGGGCCCAGCAGTATCTTGTTCTGTGGCTCTTTCCTTATTGCCTCTGGCTTTAAACATCTTTCTAGAAACAGACAGGTGGATCGATGCAATTGAATTGAAGACTCAGAAGTAAACCCACACACCTATGTATACTTGATTTTTAACAAAGAAGCAAAACCACCCAATGGACAAAAGATAACATCAACAAATGGTGCTGGTGTAACTGGATTTCTACTTGTAGAAGAATGCAAATAGACCCTTATGTATCACCCTGTACAAAACTAAAGTCCAAGTGGATTAAAGATCTCAGCATAAAACCAGACACATTAAATCTGTTAGAAAAGAAAGTAGGGAAGAGCCTTGAGCTCATTGGCACAGGAGACAACTTCCTAAACAGAACCCCAATAGCTCAGTCTCTAAGATAAACAATTAATAAATGGGACCTCATGACACTGAAAAGCTTCTGTAAGGCCAAGGGTGCTGTCAACAGAACAAAACAACTGTCTACAGACTGGGAAAAGATCTTCACCAAGCCCTGCATCTGACAAAGGGCTAATAATCTGAAGATGGGGATAGGAGGTGAGGAGGATGAGGAAGGGAAGGTGGGACCAGGAGGTGACAAGGGAGGGGCTACAGTCGGGATGTAAAGTGAACAAATTAAAAAAAAAAAAAAAAAAGACCTAACTTGTTTTACTCAAATCAGATAGTCATGCATTTTATCAGATGTGAATTTTAGCAAGCACTTGGGAAATTACTCAAACCTCTCACAAGGCGGCAGTAATGCTGCCACACCGCCCTAAAGTTCTGCCTTACCACTTCATTTGTTAATGGTCAAATGAACAGAAAGATCAACTAACATTTCAAGATTAAAAGATTCATATTATCCTGTAAGTCTTACATCATCTGTAGTTCACAAGGATCATTATTTTTTACTCACTGGAGCCTTCAAAGGATCTGATAACCCATCTAATATTTTCTACTTAATATTTTCTTTTCTATTTTATATCACTTCTGTTAAAAGCAGGTCATGACTCACAACATGGATTTCATGACCTATGATTTGAAAAATAGTTTTAGAGGACAATTGTTTTCTTAACGAGTAATCTGGATACATTCATTCCTAGGTAATAATAAAATTATGTAAAAATAATTGTTTTTGAATGGATCAGTATGAGCTTAACTGTAGGGACAAACGGATAAGCAGCCATGCAATATCCAGAAGTTTATTTAGCATTAGCATGAGACAAACAGCAATTCCAGTATTGTCCTCTGGAGGGCAGCATCTGCCCAAGGTATAGTGAGGCTTAAGTATTTTTCTATGAGTTGAGAGTGTGGTAAGTGAATTACTATAGCGTACTAGGAGAAGCAAAAATGTGGCCTATGTTTGGCAGTTAAGAATCAGTCTTTTAATAGCCAAGGAGCTCTGATATTTTTGCTTAACCCAAGACATGTAGTCAAGTATGCCCTTTATTCCTAGCTTCTTTTCTCTTACATTTCCCCTTGACCTGTTTTTGCCTAGGTAATCCAGGCAAGCCTTAATAACTCTGGGTCCAGAAGACACAGCAGTCGTGAACACATGTGCTAATTCAGGCTTATTGCAAACACTACGGGTTTCCGCCATGGCGTTGACTCCCACCAGCCCCTTCGCCATGCGTGCTGGCTGGTGCAAGCAGCGATGAAGCTTTTGACCAATGAATGCTCAAAGGAAATGCCACCCCATAGAGGAGCTGTTCAACCTGCAGACTTGGCCTTCAAGGTACTTGGAGAGGCTCTTCCTAACCCACAAGTAAACAAAATCAAGCTGTCTAGTAGAACGGCCATTTCATCTTAATTTTGTGATGACTCTAGGTGATAAAAATATTTTGAAGATCCAAGGTGTGTTGAGTCTATAATTTATGAGACTACACACACACACACACATAATTTTTAGTGGAATGCCACACAGCGTTTTGACACTTGGCCTGCCTTTTCTTGCTTCCCACCCACAGTGCTGTTCCCATAACTCTCCCTGAATGGTCCTTCTGTACTTTGGTAGTCATTGAGATCTGCTTGGAAAGCTTGGCTTGTCTGCACTGTTTCACATCGTTGTTTGTCACCTCGGTATGTGGAAACCCCTGCTAAGGCCAGGCCTGTGTTCTCCTAAGACCTGCCATTGCTGCCTGGTTGCGGGAGACACACAGCAACGCTTTCTGAAAGAACGCAACCACAGGTTGCTGCTGATGTTGTTAATGATGGTGAGCTGGCAGATAGGATACTTGATGGGCAAGCTGTTGGAGGATGAGGTCTTTAGGGACAAAGAAGCCAGCTTGGTAATGGGAATGGTTAGACAAGTTTGGGTTGAAGTGTCCAGTGTAGGGTGAGGTGAGGTCAAGAAACACGACAAAAGGAAGTCTCAGGCAGTGGTGGGAGTTCAGAGAATTAGAAGAGGTCTAGAGACGCCACTGAATACTTTGCCTGAGGGAAGGATTGGTGACAGACTTTGAGCAGGGCATTTTATTTTGCTGGTTGCCAGGAATCTCAGACAGGCCCAGTCTGCCTGCCGGCTGCCTTGTAGAAGAAGATGCAAAGCCACAAGGGCAGGGGGTGGGGGTGGGGGAACCTGCTGTGGGTCATGGAGGGGCCTGGGCCCTTGAGGAGTTTGTGAAAGGGATTGGCCTCAAGCTCTGGAGGAGAGTGAGAGCTGCAATCTCCTGTGGGAAAACCCAAATGACACCTTAAAACTCCAGGCTCTGCTTCTGATATTACTTCAAAATACAGGCCAATTCTCTCCCCTCCCCTCAAATTGTAAAAAAGTCAGTCTCTTGTTTAAAAACATCATCTCATCCCTCTTGTAATGCACAGGCTTCCAGGCTTCCAGATCTCAACCCCCCCACCCCACGTCATTAAAGGCAACCCCAGGCAGTGATCTCTCACAGCTGCTCAGAGACAGGCTTCCAACCCAGTGGGACCCCACTGTCATCATCACCTTTCCCAGAAGTGACCAGGGCCACTGGGGTTGAGGTGGCCCAGTGTGTGATCCTCCCTGGAGACCAGACTGTTATTCTAGCACTTGTCCAGGAAATTGTTGTATATTTGGAGGGAAGCAGCTCCCGGGCTAGGAACATAGAGTGTGACACTTGGCTCAGAATCTCAGGTTACAGCTGCAACTGTCTGAAGCCATAGTTTAAAGATGACATGGGGGAGGGGGGTGTATTTCTAAAACTCAGGAACAAGATGTGTTCTAGAATTTGAGTAATTTGTTTGATATGTGTGCAAATATTTTTACTGTGGGTCATGGAATGACAAGCCCTTGGTGAGGGAGTCCATGGAAGCTGGGCTTTAGCAGTTGCCATAGCAGTTGATGGACACAACCTACGGTCTCCAACTTAGGAAAACACAGGTGATGCTCACCTCGGATGCACAGAGGAACATTAGGAAGATAAGTGGCTGGAACATCTCTTGATTCCACTTTTAAATGTTGTTTTTAGTAACATTTCTAAAAGGAAGAAAGTGATAAATAGCCAAAACCAAAGTAGACTATTGAAATATGAAAAGAAAATACAGGAATACACGATGAGAAGATGATGGCTGTTTGAGTGGGTTGCTTTTAATCTTTTCAGACAGGTCTTGCTAGGTGGTCTAGGATGGTCTTGAACTTGTAATCTTTCTGCCTTTGCCTTTCAACTGCTAAGACAACGAGTATACATCATCATTCTCATCTATGACATATATGTGCATATATTTATATATAATATAGGTATAAAATACCTATATATATATTTTGTATATAGATATCTTGATATATATGGAGGGGGGACAGAGTTGTATACATGCTCAGGTGAGATCAGGTGCCTAAGGAAGCCAGAAGAGGTTGTCAGATTCTCTGGAACTTGACTTAGAGGTTTGGTAGGGTACAGGGAACCAACCTCCAATGCTCTGCCAGAGTATCAAGTGCTCTTAACAACGGAACCATCTCCCTTGGATTTTTCTCTTTACTATGACAAAAATAGAAAATAATCTGATGATTCCACAGGTAGAAACATGGATTAAGAAACCATCAAATGGTACCCACAGTGAGCAGATAAAGCCATACCAAAAACATGATATTCGATGAGGAAAGGTAGTGGCAAAGCTTATTCTCCACATGACAGACTTTGGGTAAATTTTACTATTGAAACAAAATTATAAATTACATACATACATGTAAAATTTATGAATATCTACAAGAGGAATAAGGCTCAAGCTTGGTATAGTGATCTTGCAGGCAAGCGGAGGGGTAACACATGAGAAGTGGGAAGCACTTTAGTCATAATGAAAAGGTCATTTAAAAACTTCTAAAGCTCATATAGTAAAATGTCACAATGTATTCTATTTTTGCAGTAGACACATAGATGATCGCCTTGTCTTCTTTTGGTATTTTCAAAACATAAAGATAAAATTATGTCTCAAATAAGAATGGTTGTAGACTTGGCTCATCTCTTGCCGACCTTTTAAAACATGGCCCTTCTGTGACATCACTGTGAGAAAAAGAAACACATACATTTGGATTCCAAAAGGTTCCTATTTTCCTACACACTGGGGGCTCTTAAAGTGGGGGAAAAAGCCCGTGATCTTTGTGTACCAGTTCAGTGCCTTCAGCCCAGTGTCAGAAACAAAAAGACAGATAAGGGGCATTGGTAACAAGACATTCACTTGTTCTCCTGAATAGCTCACAGTGCGTTCCCAGGACCCCGTGTGCAGCTTCACCGGGGTCCCGGGATTCCCATTCAGGTCACATTACCACTGCAACTGCTAATCTCTGCAGTCTTGTCCATTTCAATATGGAATTGGAAGGGCTTTGTTCTAGGAGATGTGACCTGGGGAATCCTGTGTAGATAGGTTTAGTCAGGTTGCTTCTGGCTCAATGGATTGTGTCTGGCTCATTACTGGACTGGCAAACATGGAGCGTGGGAACACTGAATTTTTCCTGAGAGGAGTTTGTATTTGATACTTCTGGCTGATGATGCTTTAGCATATTTTCTCTAGTGCCTGACACATTTCTGAAGGTTTCCATTGTTTCTATGCATAAATCAGAGTTTTGCTATTTTCTGAGCAAAAGCTGCTCTGAGAATTATGACAATATGCTAAGATAACTGGAAGTTGGCCTCAAGTTCTTCTTTATCCGACGTCACACATTCAAAGTTGTCATTTTCTATAGGCAGAAAGAAGCGCTGTCCCGCCACAGTTGATGATTGACAGCCCTGGCTAGCTGTTACGGTGGGGAGCCAGGCGTACAGTGCACACTGACCATTTAACTTACTTTTGAGAGGCTCCTTTGTCATTAGCTTTTTAATTTCTGCTACTTATCATTTGATTCACAGCAGTTCCTTTCATTGCTCTCAAACAGTAAGAAAAATCCCTGTGTATGCTAGTGCAGACATCAGAGCTTCTTGGGATGAGTGGCGGTTAGGTAGACGAGGGTCCTCCTTTGGAAGCTTAGAAATCAAATCTCACCCATAAAAAATGTAAAGAATGTCGAGTAAACATTAAAACCCATCAGTTAACTTTGTAGTCGTTGATTATACACTGCAAATTGTGATGTAGGAACTACTGGCAAACTATAACTAATGGACCAAATCTGATTTTGAACATAATACTGTATCACACCGTAGCTGCATTTGTTTGTTTACTTAGTGTCTACAGCCGAGTTGAATATTGTAAGAATAATGCTATATCTATACCATTAAGTATCTGCGCTTATGTGAAAGACAGAAATCTCATGAGGCTCAACCTCACACAAAGAACTACAGGCAACTAAGAAATGCTGAGAGTGGGAGAAATAGTCTTCTCTAGGGAAGAGCACACCAATTGGTTATCCAATGTCAAATGACCATCCCTGAAAACATGTACATACAGATATCATTTTACTGACTGAATGGTTGTATTTTTATATTCACGAACATGCACATATGTGCATGCATGACCACTGTTGAAGTAAAAGAGGTTATGAGTTTGAAAGAAAGCCAAGAGGGTGTTCGTGGGAGGGTTTGGAAGGGAGGGAATGGAAGGGACAAAATAATGTAATTATATTATAATTTAAAAAATAAAAATATTTTTTAAAAACCTTAAATATTTGCTTGTGGGACTTTACAACAAGAAGTTAGCTAGCTCTTCACTTAAGCCAAGAAGTTGAAGTAAACAATATAAAATTCGAAGCCAAAGCTTTGGCTTTAAGCACAAAGTGGTTTTAATCATGATGAGTAGAAATAGAGCACAGTCTCCTATCTCAACAATTATGTCAACTTTTGAATTAGTACTCTGTATCTCATTACCTAAAATCTTATATCTCTTATCAACATTTTCTGTATCAAATTGATGAGGATTTGGCAAAATGGTTAACTGCAAATATAAAGATAAATACAAAAACGAACCCATGAGGGTACTTTCTACAGAAACTGTGGCTCTCTTAGCTTACTCAACATGAAAAACTACAGAGTTTCAGCTGTCAGGTCCACAGTGTCTGGGTCTGTAGACAGCCTTGATCAATCTGGCCCTCTCCCCACCTCAACAGTTTGATGGTTTCTGGAGCAACTCTAGGATTCGATGGGCTCCTGAGCCAGATGTGTTTTCCTATGCCCTTTTGGGAGTAAGAGCTCAACAAAACATATATAATGAGAGCTGTGACTACCTTTGTCTTGGACCAGTCTTTAGTGCTGTCGAAAACCCTGTTCCAATGTATGTTTTTCCTTTTCCCTGAAACTCCCCAGAGCAATGTCCTGCCATGATGGAATCTGAATGGCTCACATCTCTTAGCTGTTATGATCACTGTGTTTCTGTTTGTTCTCAGGCAAACCTGCCTGCTCTGCCCTCTGATCGGCTCAGACAGCCTCAGTCAAAAGCATTTCTTGCTTTTAGACACTGGTTCAGGCTGTTGGCTATTCGAATGAGACTGGCCACTACCTACAGCTGTACCTATTCTCTGAAGATCCATACCCACTTTCTTTTCTTTCACAGCCCAATGCTGAAGGTCCGGCATGCCTTGCGAGCACAGAGATACATGTTTTGAATATGGTTGCAGAGTTATTAAATTTGGGCTTCAAGTGTTTGAAGTCAACAGCTAATAGAATTAGCCTTCTGAGAGATAATCTAGTTATAACTAAGATATTTATCTGTTGAGAGAAAGAACATCTTGCCTGCTAACCAACTCCTAATGTGAACTCTGACAGCTTTACAACCTCCTCCAGGACAGAGACGTTTATACAAAGTTTAGATTCTCCTGGTAGGGAGTGTTTTGACACAAGTGGCTTTTTTTTTTTTTTTTTACTGGAGTCCATGCTCTTACAGTTGCCGTGCACGACACACAAGCTCTCGCCATGATTCTTGGTCACTAAGCAAGGGACTTCCACTTCCTAGTCAGTTCACGGCAGTGACCTCTTACCACCCAGGGTTACATGAACTTGGCGCTGAACTCACAGCACAGCTTAGTCATAGCTTGCAGATTATTGCTTCATTTCTGCTTGGAAAATCTCAAGAGAAACCTTACCAGTCTCAAACTCCTGGAGACTTAGTGCTTCATTCTTCTTGTAAAGAGTCAACATATTGGGTGGAGGTTTTCAAGAAAAATGACTGATTAAAACAAAACAAAACAAAACCTGGCCTTAAATATTTGATTCAACCCTTGAGCTAGACTGACATTCTTGCTTTATATTACAGTCTTGATAAAATATCTTGTAAAGAAAGTGCTGTTGTTTGGGATGAGTGTGTCAGAAGCTTGTTCCCTGCATGGCATTAGTTGGAAGCACTTGGAATCATCAGAGGCAAAGCCTGGGGGAGGGTGTGGTTGTAAGGTCAGTGTGGCCTTCACTGGGACTGTGGTGCACTGGTCTCTGGTCTTTTGCCTCGGGACTGACAAGGTGAATGGTTTTGCTCCACCACATGTTCACACCTTGATGCATGTCTCAGCAGAGGCCCAAGACAGTGCAGCCGCTGGATCATGGATGAGAACTTCCAAAACAAGACTCAAAGGAAACCTTTGTTCTTAGAAGTTAATTAGTTTTGGATAATTTGTTACAGCAACAAGAAGCCAACTCACACATATAACAATTAGACTTAACGTAGGCATTTCACAGCCTGGCCCATGCCTGTCTGTCCACGCCCCCCGCACTTTCCCATATAAAGCTCTAGCTACATTAGCATTCCAAAGTGGACCCACTTTCCCCCTCAAATGTTCTCCCCCAAAATATTTGTGTAGCTAATTCAGTCTTAGCATAAATGTCACCTCTTCCGAAAAGTTTCTTTATTGCTTAGGACAAAATCTTCACAATCCAGGCTCACCCAGTCTCTACAGCACTACCTCACTTTTCTTTAAAATATTTTAATTTAACTTCATAGTACCTACAGCTCTACAGATTTATGCTCACTTCTATTATTTATTTCATCATTCATTGTTGGCACTTAAAAAAAAAACTCTATTTTATTTGTGGTATTGATGACTCTTCCTCTTTTCCACCAAACTCTTAATCCTGGGTATGAGAAAGAATGTGAGTGGAGAGAGAGGGCGCAGACTGTTTAGGATCAGTTGGATTCTTTTTGGGCAATACTAGTCTCTGTCAACAGCAAGTGCAAATGCAGCAAGCAGTCTCCTCCAAGCGGCTATGTTGAAATGTTTCTCTCTCATCTACTGTACCGTCTCTGGTGTCTCAAACTGGTACATGCCTCTTGTCACCACGGCATGCCACACCTTTCATTCTCTGAGCTCTCCTATTTATCTTCCTTAGAGTCCCAGACCACACCCCTCTCCGTGCCACATGAAGCAGGCTATTACCAGCTGGCAAAGGCCACTTCCCGAGTGAGAGTGTGGGCAAACTGAAGCCCAAACCAAAATTGCACGCTTGGGATTAAAACAGAAACACTTACATAACATAACTGAGTTTACAAAGAAATCAAAACTTCCATTACAATTTGTTCATTTATTCAGCTATTTGTGCTGTTAACTTACGTCAACTTGACATAAGCTGGGGTCGTCTGGCAAGAGAGAGCCTCAATTGTAAAATGCCTCTATCAGATTGGTCTGCATGCAAGTCTCCTGAGGGGTATTTTCTTGATTAATGACTAATGTGGGAGGGTCCAGGCTACTGCTGTGGCACCACCCCTGGGCAGATGGGGTTGCATTGTAGAGAACAGCACACTGAGTGGCTGTGCAGAGCAAGTCAGTAAGCAGCACTCCTCCACGCTCTCTGCATCAGTTCCTGCTTCCAGGTTCCTGCCCTTCATTAGTCACCGCGTTGGCTTCCATCACTATGATTAAGATCTGAAAGCCAAATAAACCCTTAGTCCCCAAAGGCATTTTTGCCATGGTCTTCATCACAGCAACAGAGAGCACACTGTTAACACCACTCACGCATTTACATCCATCTCACCAAGAAGAATACATTCTATAGATGTGTAACCTTATTTAGCTTGTTCATTTGCTTATTGAATGACACAATGCCTTTGGTCAATATTTGTTCATAAAAGTTTGAAGGAATAAACAAAATAATGACAAGTTCTCTTGATCCTGGCTCTTATAGTTTGAGTCTGAAATGTGCCCCATAGGTTCCTGTTTTGAATCCTTTCCCCCAGATGGTGGCACTATTTTGGGAGGCTGTGAAACCTTCAGGATGTGGAGACTAGTTGCTGGAGGTAGATCACTGAGGATGGGCTTTGGAGGTGACTAGCACTCTGGGTTCCTACCACCTTTAGTGCTTCCTGTCTGCAGTGACAGGAACAGCCTCCAGCACACGGACCTGCCACCATGGACCAACCTCTTCTGCTGTGCCTTCACCACCACGATGGCCTGAAACCCCCTTCAACTTTAAACCAATAAATCTTTCAATTGTTTCTGTTGGGTTTTGTCACCATAGCGATGCAGAGATAACTGATACAGCTTCCTATCCTCAACCATCCATCTTCCAGGAAACATTTCATCTCCGTCTGATGTGCAGAGACACACTTTCACCCACAGCCTGTTTTTCTGATAAGCCTTCTTTAAAGCCTATTCCTTGGCTTCAAAGCTGTCTTCAGTTGGCTGGGCAAACTCAGCAGGACAGACCTGCCATTTATTATACAGTGTTAATAAAACAATTCCTCTAACTTTTATACAGTTATGCTTGTCCGCAATTATTAATGAGACTCTCCCAACTCACCCTGCTAAACGCTCATACAGTCTCACAAATTTATCAGACTGAATAAAGGCTGTGAGTGTCAGATCCCAAAGAAACCTAGGACAAACAACTAACCTATGTGCCTATTGGCACACGAATTAGCACAGTACCTTTGAGGGTCTGCTCTTCTCACCCTCCACGCCCCTACCCTACCCTAAGCCTTTCCAGCAGGGGCTGTATTTCCCTTCCACAGCCTCTGCATTTTGGCCATGTGTTTTCTTGGTTCTCCTCCTCCTCCTCTTCTTCTCCTCTTCCTCCTCTTCTTCTCCTCTTCCTCCTCCTCTTCTTCCTCCTGTTCTCCTCCTCCTCCTCTTCTTCTTCCCCTTCCTTCTCCTTCTTCCCCTTCCTCTTCCACTTCCTCCTCCTCTTCCCCTCCTCCTCTCCCTCCTCCACTTCCTGCCCCCTCATCCTCCTCCCCCCTCCTCCACTTCCTGCTCCCTCATCCTCCTCCCCCCTCCTCCACTTCCTGCTCCCTCATTCTCCTCCTCCCCCCCCCAACCCTCCGCGCCCCCCCCCCCCCGCCCACTGCTCCTCCTCCTCCAGCATTTCTCTTGGTTCTCTTTGCTCTCTTGGCCTTTTGCTTCTCTTCCTCTTGGTCTCTTGGCTCTTGGTCCCCCCTCTTGTCCCTCTCTTCCTGTCTTGCTCCTCCTGTCTCTCTCCTCTCATGATCTGGTTCAATCTGGGGCCATGTTCAATCTACTTCTCTCTCTCAGCTCTGGGCTCTTGCAGGTGTCTCTGGCGGTTCTCTCTCCCATGTCTACAATAAAAACCTTCTCTTCAACCATTCCTTGGAGTGGTCATATTCTCATTTTCATTCACCAAGCAGACTATGAAAAGTTTATTGCACAATGTAAATTTATATTACACATGCCGAGTGTCCTGACCATACATTTGAATTATTCCAGTACAATTGGCAATGCAGGCACTTCAGGAAAGTTTTGGGTTTGTTTGTTTATTTTTCACAAAATAACTATGTTGAGGGATTGAACAGATTTATTATAGGAAATAGTTCTATGTAGCCACTGTTTACCATGTCCATTGTCATTGTAATTAGTTCGTGTAATTCCCAATTTCTAAATGTTGTTGACATGTTGTTTTCTGTCATCTTAACTGTAATTTCTTTTGTCCTTATTAAGTGATTATCATTCATTTTGAATTTGTGGTGTAAAGGTGCTGGAGAGAAGAGGCTTAGTCTAAACCATTAGCTGGAAACCCCTGCTTGAGGGAGTCAGCTCAGGTCACCATGCCCCCTTCTCATAGCTCTCATTTCAGATGCCTCACACAGATACATGATTTTCTTTCTTTCTTCCTCACAGCTTCACTGGCCATTTGTCTCAGGCTACGCCTGCCTGGACTTGGAGCATCTGTGAGGCCCTACACTGAGCCACATGCGTGCTTTTAGAGATTTGTATTCTCTCCTGACTTGGGTGATGCTCCAATGGATAGGGTTTTTAGCTTAACTGGGTGGACCTGTCAGTGGATATTACCATTAACAGCATTGGGCACACTGTACGACAGTGCACTTAACCTGTTTTTGAAAGGTGTCCTAACCTGCCTTTCAGAAAGTTATAATGCCCAAACCTGTAGTTATGCTTACTAGCAGGCCTAGGGGTCCTGGACCTGGTCCCCAGCTACAGGGGCCAGCGATTCCTTCTGGGCACTTTCCAACTGCTGTGCAAATGACACTTGGAGGTGTGAAAAGCTTCCATTGGTGGGGGACACCGCCTAACATGGGCAGGAAAGACTAGGAACAGGAAGAGCCAGTGCACTGGTAGAAGCCTTGCGAAGTTTCAAAAACCCAGGAGACTATGGGCCCCACCTCTTACCTTTACCTACACCCACCAGTTCCCAGCACACTGCTGTGCTCAGGCATTGTGACCCAGTGCCAATTTGCAAACTTGCACTTTGGATTGTGTCCTTTACAACCTCTGCTTTGATTTGGGCAGATGTCTTGGCTATAAAGAGAGTGGTTTGGACTTAGGAATCAAGGCCACATGCTTAAGTGAAGAAAATGCTCAAATTCTGTGAATGTGTTTGTGACCGTTTATGGAGCAAAGGCATCTAATGACAGTTCTCACTGTTTGCCTTCCCTTGGTTCGTCCCCATCTCTCCTGCTGCCTCTCTGTCAACTGCTGCTGTCAAACGTGCAACGGGTCCTTGTTATTAGAAACTTTAACAAGATAAAGAAATTAAAATACAGTAAATACAGTGGCGTGTGTCCTCACATACCCACACACTCCTGTGACAGTCAGAGGACAGCTTTTGAGAGTGGCTTCTCTCACCACCATGTAAGTGATAGGATTGGTCAGGCTTGGTAGGTAGCAAGAGCACCTTTTTTTTTTTTTTTTTTTTTAAAGGGCTAATACATTTTCTGTCATTGCAGGGACTCTTTTTCAAATTATTATTATTTATTCAAGTTATATCCCTCAATTTATATCTTCGTGTTCCCACGCTCTCTCCCTCTTTCGCCCATTCTCCCTCCCTCCCTCCCCTAGACCTCTGACAGAAGGTGACCTCCTCCCCCATCATATGACCACAGCCTATCAGATCTCATTGAGATAGTGCGGGGACTCTTAGTATTAAGATTATCATTCAGTTAGGGAGAGGAAAAAGTATATATACAATTGGACATATATATGTGTGTATATATATATATGTGTGTGTGTGTGTGTGTGTGTGTGTGTGTGTGTGTGTATCAGATTTCTTTTCTCCTCTTTTCTTCTAGGCCTTCATTTGTCTCTAAGAAGAAACATTGTCATCATCAAATTCATCATTTTTTCCCAACTCACTCATATGCCACCCACATTTGCTCAATTTTCTTTTTCTGTTCTTTCTCACATAGAGATGTGTCAACTTTGGAACAGGCTAATTAACCTTAATTAGGAAGTCTGCCTCAAACCCAACCCACACAGCCTTTATCCCGAAATACAATGGACAACAAATGAACTCATCTGTTTCATATTTTCATGTGCACAACTCATAAGGCTGGAGCTGGTGTCTTCCATTATCTTAATTGAATCCTTCCTCTACAGAGAAATGTCAACCGGGGTAGCACAGATGGCGGGCGTGAGTATGAGGACCCTGTCTCACTGATTTTAAAACGCCCCAGGATATCCGAGCATACTTTTGATTCAGTTTCCCTTAATATTACCTCCAGTGGCTCTACCTATTTCGTAGATGCTGTAGGTAAGAAAAGAGGCTGCATAAGAGACACAGACTTTTTCCATTGTTGCTTGAAAGATTTAATTACCCATTAAAATATCACAAAATGCAGTTCCCTATACACAGCCCAGGGCAAGATTTGTATGTTTTGTATTTCTCCAATGTCACTTGGTGTCTGTTTTAGATTAAATAGCCAGCTACATGTTTTCACTGTTACTCTGGAAAGAGGGCCATTGCATTGCCTGATGAGGCAGTAAGTCTCAATGGCTCCAGCTCAGAGGGCATCTTTTGGCATATGACTCTTTTTCGTGGCCTGGTTGCATGAAGTCTGGCTCCCAGAGACACATGTTCTTTCCACCTGCTTAAAGTGACAATAGCTCTTTTAAACATCTGAAAATAAGTTCAGGGTTTCTGTTTGTTCAAAAAAAAAAATCCCATCTTTAAGTTTACAGTGGATGAAAGTAATGTAATGAAAGTAATGTAATGAAAGTAATGCATATTTTTTTTCTATGTAAAGAATTTCTGGGTTAGGTGTGATGATGAGCACCTTTAGTCCCAGTACTTGGGGGGCACAGGTAGGTGGATCTCTCTGAGACTGTGACTAGCCTGAGCTATGTAGTATGATCCTATCTATAATCAAACAAACACTTTCTTCTTTTAAGTTTACTCAGCTCACACAATTATTTTGGCTGTTATCCACTTAAAAAGCAAATCTATTCCAATAAACTAGACGGAAATCCGGTGGCTTATGGATTCTTATCTTTGTAGAATTAAGGGTAATGTTCATGCCTCAACATTACAATCTGAGATAGCAACATTTGATTTCCTCACTGGTTTCCAAGAAATCAGCTGAACTTATACACATACACAAAAATACAAATGTTTTATTTTTAAATTAAAAACTAATTTCAACGAAAAATATGCATATAGTTGTTTTGCCTGTTGCATATCTCTGTGCCGTGTGCATGCAGTGCCCGTGGAGGCCAGAAGTGGACATCAGCTCTGGAATTACAGACAGTTGTTAGCTGCCACATGGGGGCTAAGAATAGGCTCAGGGTCCTCAGGAATAGTCACCAGTGATTTTAACCTCTGAGCCATCTCTCCACCTCAGTCTTCTAATCAGATCATGTATTGTGTCCTTAAGATTCCTAAGAGGTATTCTGCTACGTTGAGACTAGAAGGCAAACTGCTCACTCTAACAAGTAAGGCCTAATATCTTTCACCTTGGCCCACTTCAGCAATATTATCCCCCAGTAATGCCATTGGTATAATTACTTTCTCCTACACGTATCTCACTTATTTGTCTATTCATTTGACAAATGTTTGGGGGAGGACTTAGTAAGTATCCTCTATTATTATTTTTTTCAATATCATTGAGATCAAAGCCAGAGATGTCCCTGGCCATAAATAAGCTTATATCCTAGGGGCAGCTAAGAAATAAATAAAATAGTATATAATGCTTCAGTGATAGAACTTGTGAAGCCAAATGTGAGATGCACTGCAGGGAAAGATGTGTAAGCCATCTTTGAGAGGCGTGAGAGGAGGAGAGGATGGATTACGACAGTGGTGGAAGAGCAATCTACACAGACAGAATTAGAGAGAGCAAAGGCCTTGAGGGAGAACTGATTTTATAAACCTGAGAGACAACAAGAAGAGATTGTATTACTAAAAAGAAATAAAAGAGGGAGTGGGGGTAGGGTGTGACATGAAGTGAGAAGAAAGGAAAGATCACATAGGTGTGAAGGATAGATAAACCTGTTTTTTATGGTCCCAAGTGTGGGGTTGGACTGATCTTGTGAAAGAACAGGTGAAGTTAATCCACTAGAAGACCAACCACCTCATGTGGGAGCTTCATTGTTGCCAGCTGAGAAGATCCCGTGAACAGACTCTGGGAGGAGATATATAAATGAGCTCAGAACTGGAGGAGGGGCCTTTGGAGACTTCAGATAGTTTTGGCTGTTCGTCACTCCACTTGGAGATACCCCCTAGAGAGAACCGCTGGAGAGAAGGCTTCAGGGCTCCGGCTCCTGCTGAGGCTCCAGGTTCTGGTTACTCCAGGTTCCAACAGAAGAAATCCTGCTGACTACGCCAGGAGAATTGTTCCTCAGAACTGGTATTCTTATGGTTTTGTTATTGTGTTCCTTAATCCTCATTTCCTATTGTTTTGGTTAGTCAGGTTATAAGTGACGTATGCTCGGTTAATAAGTTGTAATAAAAAATATTGGTTAAGAAAACTGAGCCTACATAGGTGCTTTTGATAACTTTCAGAGGTAAAATGCCCAGGCCCACAGAGCATTCGATAAAGACATCGTGCACAGTCTACAGGGCTATGTGTCTCAAGTTCAACTTTGTTTTCATTTATCCTACATTCTCTAAATCAGTCTCTTGAGTTAGGTTTCTTTGTGTGTAATGTAGGAATATTAATGACTGTATCAACAAATTGATCCCAAAATGTTCTGTGGAAAAGGACTAGTAGCTAACTCACCCACCTAACTAACTAGTAAGTAGCTCAACTACCTCACCTTCTAAGTCATTACTGCGAAGTTAAGTGGACTCCTCCTCATCTGTGTCACTGAATACTCTTATGCCAAAGAGAAGAACATGTATTTCCTTCTGTTTTACATAAAAAGTAGTTCAATTTCAGAGGGTCACTGTCCACAGGGAGCTGTCTGTCTCTGTAACAAATGCAGGGCACAGTCCGCCTGTAAAGAACACAACTTTGTCACAGTTTTGGAGCCTTCAGCTGCCTGCCCACTAGGCCCCGCGCTAAGTATGTCGTGACTAAAAGCTGTTCCCTTCAGGACCTGATAGGAGAAGAACGAACAGGATCCCATTATCTCTTCTGAGGTCACAAGACCTGAAACCTCCACTGGACCCCTAAGATGATAACGTAATTGACATGCTTTCTTCACTGATAAAATAAGCTAATTCAAGCCAAATTAAACGTATATCAAGGCAGGCTTATTGGGGGCAGCTCTTAGATTGGTTCACTGATGTTACAGAAGGTCAGGGAAGTCGCAGTGCAGACTGGGAGACAGAAAAAGAGAGAGGGGACACAGAGAGGAAGCATCAGTGCAGAGAAAGAAAGAGGAAAATAATGGAAAGATAGGGGGTGGGGGTGGGGGGGGAAGAACCAAAATGTCTAAATTACACAGTGAAGAGCCTCTGGGGAGAGGAAGCAGAGCCCTGGCCTGGAAAGTTCAGGTAGGGACTGAGGGATGCTGGGAGAAGTCAGAGGCCACGTCTCCTTTAGTCTGTTAAACAGGCACCTCAGCCACCTGCTGCTGGTCTGATTCCCAATATGAGGGAATCCTCTCTAGGCTGCCAGGGAACAGTGAGAAACCAGGCCTCTGGGAGCCACTGCAGACCCACCCATATGGTAGCAGTCACCTGCTTCCTCCAAGTGTGGTCTTAGTTCATACCACTGTGTTTCTGCTCCATTCCTGGAGAAAGCTGTTTTATTTTCTTTCTGATCTCCCCCACCGCTCTCTGAACAGCCCCCCCTTTTTCATTCTTTTTTTTCTGATTGTCATTATTTTCTTTCTTTTTTTCTTCTAAATTTACAAATGACACGTCCTTATTTTAGTGGGAAAGGAGACATTTATAATTCTTAAGGCGTAAACCAGTTATAGCCACTTCAGATGATTCGTTGATATGTTTTTGATAACTTTCCTACCAGGCAACTTCCTGACTCACCTCTGAGTCGTCCACCTTCCGGATTAGGGCAGGAACTTCCTGTTCTTTCAGCTGCAGACAGTGAATAAATGCAAAACAGACAGCAAACAAAAAACTCTGTGGGAACTCCTATAAAGTTTAATTTTGTAATCTCTTTCAAATTCCTCACCTTAGTACTCTTTCTGCATTGGTGCATTTGAACCTTTGACACAGCCCCCCCCCCGCCCTGCCATTTTCCAGATGTGTATGAGCCCTGATAATTCTTATTGCCCAGTTCTGAGATGCGTTCCAACAGCTGGCCCTGTCTCATAGCACTGATGAGAACTTCTGCACACAGTGACAAATGATGGTATTTTGGGAAGCAGGCTCCCAGGAGGAAGCACTGTGGGTGAGGCTGCCTCTTTTGTTTATTGTTTCAGGGAGGTACAGGAGTCCAAAGAGACAAAATGTGCTCCAAGGCATCCTTCCTCTTCACCCCCAAGACAGGGTCTCTCTACTGCACTGGCTGGTGCGCTGAGCTTACTAGTAGCCCAGTCTGCCCTTGAACTCATAGAGAACTGCTTCCCTTTGTCTCCCAAATGATGGGATTAAAGATGTGTGCTACCACACCCAAAAAGCCTGTGTGGTCATTTTCTCTTGCTGTTCTCCATTTCTGTCTCTCTTTTTGAAACAGAGTTGCACTGTGTAGCCCTGTTGGTTGCCTTGGAATTTCCTTTGTAGACTAGGCTGGCCTTGAACTCTGGTGCTGTGATTAAAGGTGTGCACAATCACACCCAGCACACACTTGTATTCCTAGCACTGTGAGGAATGGGGGGGGGGGGGCAGAGGCAGGAGGGTCAAGAGTTCAAAGCCTCCCTGAACTCCACTGTGAGTTAATGCCAGCCAAGGATAATTTAGTGAGACTCTGTCTCAAAAATAAAAGACTCATCATTATAAAGGATGGGATATTTATAGAACTTTGCACTGCAAGTTAAAAATAATCACACACACACACACACACACACACACACACACACACACACACTCCTTGTTCTAGAATATGATTGTATGAGAGTTGGGTTTTGGGTAATAATAATAATAATAATAATAATAATAATAATAATAATAATAATAATAATAATACTTTTAAATAACCAAAGCAAGTGAAGTAAATTCAGTCCAGTTGATTCACCACAGATTGCTAACGAGTAGGGGGTTTGTTTGCTGAGTCCTTAATAAGTCAGTCTTAAATCCTCCATCAAAGTTTTAAGGCTTTAGAGAATGTTAAAAGTGATATATTAAGTGAGTTAAAAAAAGGTAAAAGTAAAATATCAAGGCTATATTTCTATCTAAAATGAACAGATTAACAAGAGAGAAACAAGCCCCAGGACCCAAAAGAGTGGGTACCAGTGGCCAGTAGCTCTCACCTGGGAACCCCTCACAGCTATCAGAAAGTCGTGCAGCAGAGGGTCATGGTTCTTTATGTCCTGTCTCTACCACTTATTATCTGCTCTGTAAATTTTCCTCCCACTGAGAAATAAATAAGATACTTTCTTTGACACTTGTTATCAGTTCTAGGCATTGTGGGCAATACTGCGCACTTCTCTAGTGAGAGATGGTGGAGTGTGGTGGCTGCAGAGAAGAAGCCAGTTGCAGAGCACGAGATCCTATCTACTAAACACAGTTAGCAGAAGCTTTTCAGGTCCTCGTGATACCATAAAAGGAACTGTGTTAGGTCCGTACTCTGCTGTGAACTTCCTGGGAAATTCAGGGTTGTACAAAATTCTGAAGCTTGAAGTATAGTCATAGATGTCACATGCTAATTATTGCTTTGTCTGCTCACAATAGCCACAATAGCAAAGCTATAGAACCAACCTGTGGTGGTTTGAATAAGAATGAATTCTACAGGCTCATATATTTGAATACTTGGCCTCCAGTAGGTAGAATTGTTCGGGAAGGATTAGGGGGCGTGGCCTTGTTGGGGGAGGTGTATGGCTGGGGCAGGATTTGAGGTTTCAAAAGCCCAGGCCACTCCCAGTTAACTCTCTCTGCTTCTGCCTGTGCATCAGATGACAGTTCCAGTGCCTTTCCTGGCGTCCTGATGCCATGTTCCCTGCCATGACTATCATGGACTCTATGGAGCCATGAGCCCCAAAAATAAGTGCTTTATTTTATAAGTTGTCTTGGGTTGGTATTTTTGTCACAGCAATAGAAAAGATACAGCCTAAGTGTGCAGCAATGGATACATGAATAAATAAAATGCATATGATGGTGCTCTGGTCAGTCTACAGGAAGAGTAAAAGTGTTGGGGGTTGGTCTGGTGCTATGTATCCTGATGCTAATTAGTGGCCTCCAAGATCTGGTGGCAGTCCAGATTAGTAGATCCTTAGGCATACTGGCCATTGTTGTGTAAACTTTGCTCTTCCAGAATTCAAAGATAATTGGTTAATAAAGTTGCTGAAGCTTGTAACAGTAAGCAGAGCTTAGGTTCCCAGGGTTGGCTTCCGATGGGGATCATGAGAGGGAGAGAGAAGAGAGGAAACTGGAGAGAAGGAAGTTGCCATGTGGCCATGAGGGCTGGCCTGATGGAACAGAAGCAGCCCTGGCAGGTACAATTGTGACAAGTAATATTGGGGTACATATAGCTGGGAAATAAAAAAAAAAGAAATAGCTGCCCAGATATGGTGCTTTAAAGCTTTTATAATTCCAGGAGGTCTCTGTCTCAATGATTTGGGAACTAGCTGGGTTAGAGAAGCCCTCTAGAGTCTAATGTCCATTCTACAACATAAAACCCTGTCATTTGTGCCAATGACCTTTGAGGATACTATGTTAAGTGTAAGAAGCCCAGCACAGAAAGGCAAGAGGCAGTTGCTCTCACTTGCATGAGTGACGAAAAGAAGTTGAGCTTGTGGAAGTAAAGAGTACAAAAGTGGCTATCCGAACTGTGAGAGGCTAAAGCAGAAGTTGGGTACAGGGAGATTAGTCACTAAGTACAAAGTTACAGATGAGAAGAATAAATTCCAGGCTTCCTCAGAGAAGAGGTTTAGAATGTTATCACTAGAACTAAATGATAAATGCATGAGGTGACAGATACATGGAAATACCCTGATTTGATCATTACATAATACACACAAACTCCCAAGCCCTGTACCCAGTAATATATACACGACTATATGCCAATTAAAAAGAGATTAGGATTGCTACTTTTTTTCCTGGTGAGATCAGAAGCCTTTGATGCAGAGCACATGTCCATGGGACCAGGTGACCCTCTGGATGATGACCTAATTCTTTCAGGTGTTTCTGAGAGCTCCGCCATGAAGGGTTGACTTCTCTTGCCTAAATCAATGTTACTTGAGTGTTTGAAGTTGCTTAGAATAGTGTTACTTAACTGACTAAAAATGTTTACAAGTCTACAAACTTTTCAACACTTCCTTACTGTTGGCTGATTAAAGTAAAACATAGTCCATTATGTTCCTAAACAATTATTCTATGTAGTGAGTTCCATATTTTCTCCTGAACATAGCTAGACCATAGGTAATGTGGCATATTGCTGTTCTGTTTTTTGGTGTGTGGTGATTATTTCCATTGCACTGTGGGAATTAATTTTTTTTTTCTGTACATATGTCTTGTTAGCTTGGAGGCTGCCAGGTACCAGAAGAGAGAGGCTAGATACTAGTTCTCAGTCCTCAGTGCATTCTGGGGTTCTTCCAGGAGGCATAGGACTGAGGATAAAACACTTCAGCTCAGGAGTCTGGCTGTTTGTGAGAGAGAGACTTTGTAATGAGGAATTGAGCTGCATGGGGATGTCACCCATTGGAACCTGTATCAGTCAATCCCCTGTTTTCCACCGTTGTACAGACAGCAAACCCTGGCTGCCTCTTCAGTAAGTAACATCACCCATACATCACCTATCCATTGGATGTTTTGACTCATGGCAAAATCCAGTGGTGTTTCTAACCCTTTTCCCTTCTGAGAGTGACAGACGGAGCACAACAATTTCTGTTTTACAATCTTTGCTTAACCTGATGTGACTCATTGACATCAATGTTACATAAGGAGACATGGCAAGCATCCAAGACACAAATGAGCAGGAACCTAAAGCAATGGGAATATAAAAAACCTATTCTTAGGAAATTCCCCAAAAGAATCTTGTGGAGACCCCAATATGATACCAGTAAGTTTTCTAATCCTTACTTCTCTTATATTTTTGGTTGTGAGCCAGCCATGATCCTTACTTGTCAACCCAAAGAATCTGTTTTAAATTACGTTAGAAGGTTTGTTGTTTATAGCAGGCCATAGAAAATGGTTTTAAAGCCATATTTATCAACAGGCTGCATAGAGCATGGTACACACACTCCTTCTGACTCCCCCAGGCACATACTTGCAGTCTCTGGCACCTGTTGGAGAGGCAGAGTGTGATAATGTCTAGATGTGTTTGCAGAGCTTTGGCAGCCAGCAAAGACTTCAATCAAGCTGGTAGATCTGGCATGAGTTGTTGAGCCAATAGCAGGAGATATGGTGGTTATGGTTGAACTTTAATGGTTACTCATCTGTACAGTGGGTTTTTTTTTTTTTAATATGCCACTTAAAATCATAGTCTTTTCTACCACTTCACAGAATGAGCACTTGGGCCATCTGACTGGCATTCACTTACAAATGTCTGCTTTCTTCCCCTCTAGTTTACATGAAGTAGAGCTCTCTATCGGGAGCCTAAACGGACACTTCATCCAAATCCTATTTGAATAATGACTTAATTTTGCCTACATTTATTGAATCACCTGGATGGGCCCAAATATTAAATAGCTCTAATAATAGTTTCTTACACCAGCGAGTCATTTTTAACAGGAGATTGATTATACAAGATGGGGAGCCTTTAGCGCATCAACCATGAGCCCAGTTCCTAGGAAAGAAGTCAACGGAACACTAATCAGTTCATTTAGGAACTAATAACATCAGCCCCAAGGCTACAGGAGCCATTCGGAAGAGGCTTCCACCGTGAGGGGCACATGGTCTCTCTGAACTGGTAGAGTAAAGTGGATTTCATCAGATAAGCTGTCAAATGCTTCATAGAACATGCCTTGGAGAATTAAGCTTCCACTCTTCATACAATTTTATCAGACACCAGCAAAGTAGATTTTCCAGTAAAACAGGAAATTGCCCCCGGGCCATGCTTTTGAACATTTATTCAAGATGTACTTTAAATGCTGTTTCAGCTGTCATTTCCATGCTATCGGCAAAAATGGTTTGCTTTTGTTGTAAACGAGCAGTTCTCTTTAATCACCAAAATCAACTAAAGTGCAGGGAACACAATAGCTGTGAAACCAGGGCATTTTTCGAGAAGGGGTGAGAAGCAGGTTTTGAGGAAAGCGTAACTTGAGCAGGTTTGGAACCAGGAGCTGGCTTATCAACGAAAGGCCTCGAGTTTCTTTTAATAAATGTAATGTGGTACAGCATGGCGATGTTTTAGTGGTTTTTTGTGTACCCTGTGAGACCAGGCTAGTTCTCAGTGTCATTTCTAATGGTGCTAATCTGTTGGCTCCAGACAAATTACTTAACAACTTTGGTTTAGTTTCCTCAGAAATGGTTACACAACACATCAGCAAGAACTGACTATAGGACTCAGGCTTAACAATTAGAAAGCATTAATAATAACATGGTTATATGCTATGCTTCTACAGTTCTCTGTAAAGTAAGTAAAAGATTGTATGAGAAATATAATGTAAGCACACCATATAGTAATAAGTTTAGGAGTTAATATAAAACTCAGAACTTCCTTTATGAAGTACAGGATCAGAAATAAAGAACAAATGACTACATAGCCAGTTGAACACTTGGTTTTCCATAAGCAGGATGCGGGGACGTCATACATCTTAGCAAGAAATGACCTGTTGGTAGACACTAGAACTGTTCAAATTATTATATCATACAAACATCTTTTTCATAGCTAATAAATGAAAAGCAGAAACTTCCCACTTTATTATTTGTGAATCCCAACCAGAGATTTGGGAAATGAATTCTTGGCCTCACATGTGTTCATACGGCTCTTCACTTCCTTCCTCTGAGAATACAAGAGCCATTAATGACTTTTGCCTCCAGGCATTTTTTGAGGAACATCACTTCATTTTCTCAGTAAAGTAAAAGAAAATGATGTTGCCTCCCTGACACTTGTTTTAAAACTCTAATTTAATGCTAAATTATAGTTTGGTTCTACAAACATTCTCTCAATTAGTGAAGAGGCAAATCACTTCAGGCCCGTTAGGTTGCTACGGGTAAGACGAGCAACACCAACCACCAAGTGAACAGCTATTGTCCTGAGGTAGTTGGTGAAGCTACACTAAGGAGCACTTTATATTATTACTTCTAGAGATATGTATTTTTGAACCATGACAATTGACAGTAAGTACTAAAACTGGTGTAATGCCTTACACGTGAAGCATGAAAACTTTTGTTATAATTATTCTGCATTAATGGTTTTCTTCATGAAATTTTATCAAGAGGGAACTGATGCATAACTGGTATTTGTTGAGGTTGAACTCTTGATCACTGCAGCCTTGGTGGCTCCATGAATTTTATACAATAATTTTTATAAAACGAGAAGCCAGGAAGTGGTTGAGATGATGCTGTAACGTAGAGGGTGACTGAACTGACTGAAGACGTACGTGTATGCCAGAGGGCTTGACGGCCCCCAGTTCTCCATCATCTACTTCTCCTAGGCCTTCGGGAAGATTCTATTTCCCAGCCTCTGTTGCCTGTGTTGATCACACAGTGACCACACGCATTCCTCCCTGCGTAGTAACTCACATTCTTGTCACTGTTTGTTTAGTGATGACTATGGAAACAGTGTATAATGATTAATATTGGTTGTCAACTTGATCGGTTTGACAAACACATAAGAAGTCAGTAAAGCCCACTTCTGCGATGTTTCTGTGAGAGCATTTGTAGAGAGGACTAGCTAGCAGAGGGGAGTCCCTCCAAGAATGTGGGAGGGTCTCCAAGGCTGGGGCCTTGGATGGGCAAGATGCAGAGAAGCCCACAAGTCCACACCATCTCTTTCCCTGTTTGCAGCCACCATTCTCCTGGACACATCCCTTGCTACCATGGACTGAAGTATCCGAACTTGAGCCAAATACACCGTCCCTCTTCTGAAGTTATGTTGGGCATCCATGGCTGCTGTTAGAATAACTCACATGCCGTGGAGCACAGGGTCCTCAATCACAGGCTGGTACATTGTGCTGTGTACTAACTAAGAGATCAGAGTAGGTTTCATTCCTTCAGGCCATCGTAGCTTATCCTGAACAGAATACAGGGAGAATGTGATGGCAGTTTAAAGCTCACTGATAGAGTACATGGGGAAAAGATGTTTCTCTACATGATGTGAAAACCTTCCAAGGGGCAGAGAAACAAAGGGTACCTGCCGGAATATCTGTTCTCAGGAAAATATTTTAAAACATTACATTGTAACTCACCAAGTAGGTTAGCATGTGACATTCCTTTGAAAACTCAGAAATATTATCAATAGGGCTGCAGAGGTACTTGGCAAAGTTCCGCCCAGTACAGGAATCTTGCCATGGGCACCCTCTGTGACGCAGATGGTTGGGCTCATCTCTGTTTATAGGCTTCTGGAGGATTTTACCATCCCCTCTTTCCCTTTTTGCATTCTCTCAAATAAAAGCATGTTTAATATTTCAATATTTTAAAAGTTATCTGTGTGACTAGAGCCAAGATAAGCTAATGTGTGGTTCTACCTAAGATCTAGAAAGGGACGGAATGTGTGGTTTGTTTATGTAACAGGTTATTTTATAGAGAAGAAAGGCCTTATATGGAGCCTTGACAGATAAACAAAATAGGTAGCTTGATGAGGAAGGCAGAGAGTATTTCATAGTAAGTGATCAGTGTGGGTAAAGGATTGGAGCCCATAAAACATGTGATGGCTTTATCAGTCTTCAAGAGGCGCACTATGGCTGAACTGTTGTTTATTTGTAGTGGCAGCAAAGAAAAACATTCAGATTGTAGAGTAAAAATGACAGAACTTTTTTATTCACACTATAACAGGATGAGAGATGAAATGCTTTGAGATGTGACGGTGACATATGCATATCTCACATAGTGTGTACATCAATGCGAGCATCATGAGTGGTCTGGATTCCAGAGGGGGACTGGGTTGAGTGGTTGGTTGTATCATCTGTGGCAATGGAAGATAATGAGGCAGGATAAGATGTGTGGGTGCCTAGCTCACATACGTGTAAAGCCATGTATATGTAAAGAGGAGGAAAACATGAGTTGGGGACAAGATGAATAAAATAGGCTTGTGGAAAGTTCTACGTGGAACTGTTCAGACAACAGTGGCATAGTTACATGCAGGCTGGAGAAAACTGAAGACGGAACAAGGTAGTTTGGATCTGGGAGTCATCAAATTGGCTAGATAAGGTCTCCCAATCCAAGGAGGAGGGGAAGGTACACATGATGGTCAGTCTCCATGCCAACTTAATTGGCTTTAGATTCACCTTTGAAACAAACCTTTGGGCATGACCTTGAAAGCAGTTGCAGAGAGTTTAATGGAGAGGAGAAGATGGATACAGAGAAAGCAAAAGAGACACTGGTGTTTGTCTCTGCTACTGTCCTGGTTGTAGGTGTAGCATGGCCAGTTGTCTCAACTCTGGCACCCCTGGTGCTAGGGTTTCCTAACCACAATGGCTAGTGACCTCAAACTGTGAGCTACAACAAGCCCTTCTGTCTGATGCTGCTTTTGGATTCTTTTGGTAACAGTAACAAGAAAAGTGACGGTGGCACGCTGGATTCCAACACAGGGGCAGCACACACGTTAAAGGGAAGAAGAAAGGGAAGGCAAGGGGGAATTCTCAGAGTGGTCCCAGAGCCAGGGTGGAAGAGCATTGACATAGGATGAAGGAGGATCTCAGAACTAGATAGCAATGACATCACATGTTACAAACTGTAGTGACACAGAGAGAACCTTAGACGATTTAAAAATGTGTGACCACTTGGTGGGCTTGGCAAGGCAGTGGTAGGGATGGAAATGAGAGTCTGGGTAAGTTAGAAGTAAACTTGAATTCTTTTTTTTAAATTTAAATTTAATTTTATTAATTTATTCAGATTACAACTCAATTGTTATCCCATCACTTGTATCCTTCCATTCCTCCCACCCTCCTGCTTTCACCCTGTTCCCCTCCCCTAGATCTAAGACCAAGGGGGACCTCCTCCCCTACTATATGATCACAGGCTATCAAGTCTCATCTTGGTATCCTGCTTATTCTTTCTCTGAGTGCCATCAGACCTCCCCACCAAGGGGAGGTGGTCAAATATGGTGCACCAGAGTTCATGTCAAAGTCAGTCTCTGCTCTCCACATAACTGTGGAGAATGTCCTGTCCATTGGGTAGATCAGAGTAGGGGTTCAATGTTTACTATTGTATTGTCCTTGGTTAGTGCAATAGGTAAACTTGAATTCTAAGGCAGAGGCAAGGGCGTGCAACATGTCTTAAAGATCTTGGGTTCTAATTGAGAATGAGGGGTAGGCATGTGAGGGGAGCCAGCATCAAGGGAGATGAAAACGAGATTATAGTTTTAGATAAGGGAGAAAGGGCAGTCAGGATTAGCTGCAGCAGTGAGAATATAGACAGTTAATGGAGAGGGATTTTCTGAGGGGTCAGAGAAGGATGTGCCCTGTTACTTACTCTAACACTGCAGGACATAAAGAAAGAGAAAACTCTAGTATGGACACAAATATATTCCTGAGTGCTTGGCTTGCCAAAGCAAGAAATTGAAGTATTTTGTTTGTTTTTGCAGTGCTGGGCATTGAGACCAGGGCCTCAAACATGGTAGACAAACAGTCCAACACTGAGCTACATCTCCAAGCAAGGAGACTTTTCAAAAAAAGGCGTCGGCTATACACAGACAAATCCTGAATAATATTTAGACTTCAGTTGAAGTTAAAATAGTAATACTTGAGATATGAACTTGCTATGTTCTGTGGCTTTTGTCTAGAAGGCAAAATGAAATGGATTATACCTAAGACTGGAGTTGTGGGTTGGATAAATAGAAGAAACTAAACAAGGAAGGATCCTAGTAATTATAAGAAGTGGCAGTCTGGTTAATTCTGAGTTAGTAGAAAGGGCTCAGGACCGGAATGATGGAGAAAGAAGATGGGATGCATGTGACATCATCATGATCATATACATAATCTTGAGAATGCTGAAAGGGTAGAACCTGTGGCCAGAATCTGGGACAAAGAAGCTTGTGGTCATCTGGAAATGGTCCCTAAACGTTGCCTGCATCCTTATCCCCGAAGCCTGTGGATGGTAGCTGAGATAGAAACAAAGCCTTTGCAGAATCTTAATATGTGGCATTATCCTCCATCACTTGGACAGCTTTAGTGTAGTCACAAATGTTCTTATAACAAAAAGGCAGGGGAAGCTTTGACAGTAATGCGCAAGAGGCCAACACACATGGATTTGAACATGCTATGCTGTGAGAGGTGTAGGTGGGGGACCAAGGAGGACAGGCTTACCAAGGTCTTATTCAGGGTAAGCATCTCAGCTTACATATGCCAAGAAGCAATAAAAATGGCAAAGGAAACTGATTTTGAACCTTACTGTTTCTGGAACTGTACAGAAAACCTTTTGTTGGGGTTGCTTTAAGCCATCAAGTTAGTGTGAGGTAATTTACCACAGCAGTCACATGCAAAGAGTAACAAGTTGAATTCGACAGAATAACCCAGTTGGGGGCTTTATAACTGGGCTTAGACATTCAGTTGAGTAGCACTGAAATCTAGACCCAGCTGGGATTTTTGAGACAGTAGTGTGAATGGTCTGGCTCTACCTGTGTGTGCAAATTTCCTTGCACAATAGGTAGATGAAAATGGAGAGCATTCATCTCTTTGATTTGAGACAAGGAAAAAAGTCTGTCCCATGGCCAAAGACTGAGAGTGAAAAGTGAACTTGGGGAGCGTGAGCCAGGTTTCATTTCAAGCAGGAAATCCCTACCTGGGATATATTCAGATCGTTTGTTTATGAGTGTTCCCAAGGATGAGTGCACTCACTATTAGATTTTAGGTATCTCCTCAAATTCTGTTTTTTTTTTTTCATGTATCCTCTTTAAAACACATCCCTTATGTCTGATTTTCTGTCAAGCATAATGGTTTTTATATGTCCTAAATGTAATAGAAACTGAAGACAGAAGAAGCTGTTTATTGAACTTAGCCAGTAACACAAAATGCCATTTTCTCTCTTCCTTCTTTCTTTTTTTTTTTTTTTTGTTTTTTTTTTTTGTTTGTTTTTTTTTTTTTGAGACAGGATTTTTCTGTGTAGCCCTGCCTGTCCTGGACTTACTTTGTAGACCAGGCTGGCCTAGAACTTACAACGATCCACCTGCCTCTGCCCCCTGAGTGCTGGGATTAAAGGCGAGTGCCACCACTGCCTGGGTGCTTATTTCTTCCATTAGGGCCCTAGGAAGAAGCTGAGGATCATCCTGAATGACTCGCTGGGCACAAACACATTAACTTGGAGCAGTTGATATTTAAACCATGCACCACTGGCCTATGTGTATTACATAGACATGTTGACTTTCGTGAAAGGTTATGCTTTTTAAGATATTACAAACGGACATGTTGGTATAGTTCACACAACTTTGTCATGAGCTTTATAGAGGTTCATTCCTTAAAGCTAATTACAATGACTTTGTCGCAGCAGCAGTCTGTGGAATACTGTCTGTTCTTTACACTGTCCCAGTGTCACGAGGAGAACACAGGCATCCTCACCTAGAGAGTGTAAAAGATAGAGGAAGCCTAAGTGATTTATTCATGTTAACTGTGTTCTAAAAGGAGATACAGTCCCCGTTTTGGGGTTGCAAACCTGTGCTATGAGTTTACTTTAGGTCTTTTTAGAAGCATTAAAAGCAAGAATGCATTTTGATGAACAGTTGGTATTTTAAGACATGGATGAAGAATATTCCATCCCACATGCACAGCGTGGTAAGTCAGTTCCGCTGCAGCACTCACTTTGAAAATACGAGTGTGTTCCGGCACAGCTGATAAACAACTGGAGGTTGGCGTCAAGTGCACATTTGTTTACATGAAATTTCATGTTAGAAACACTAGGTAAACATGGCTGACTACTCCAGCTGGCTCTAGCAACATAGGGATACACAAAGATCACCCCACATACCTCACGTGTCCACCAGCTCTTTGGTCATTGGCTGTCTTGTGAGCCAGTACATGCCACATCTGTTAAGGTGAACTTCCCTCCCATGCAGAAAACCCTTACAATGACTCGCAGACACTTACGTCTACAAACGTCCAGATGTGTTTCAGTAACATGCCTTGTTTGCTGCAGTACTTATCTCTTAACTACTTACTGTGTGCGTGTGCGTGTGTGACCCTATTGCTGTTTCTCCTACGTCCACTCCTGTCTTGTTTTATGTGCCAATAATAAGTTCTATGGCTCATACTTTGCATGGTTTTGTACACATACTGGATAAGGATGCACGTGTCACATTATAGGTGTGAAAATCGGTCTCTGAGCTCCACAGGAGTTTTACAGGACTTCAGAAATAACACAACTCATACCTCTTTTCAGAAAGAGTTACAAAATAGGGAGACGGAAGAACGCAATTCTACCCAAAAAGATCAAAGGTTTCTTGGAAAGCATAGAGGGATGAGTGTACAGGCAAGCAGAAAAAGAAAGAAAGAAAGAAAGAACAGGATTAATTTGAAAGAATTTGCATTTCTTCTTGTTGTTTTTTTTTTTTTTTTTTCCCTTGACACTATTTACTAATGTAGATAAAACTCTGAGGCACCTGCGAACCTCAGGGGTATTTAGAGAAGGAGCTGGAAGGAGGAAGACTGCAGGAAAATCTCCACAAGAACACCCATCATGTCCCAGGGACTATGGGAGTCAATGACCAGCAAGAGTTCCTGTGTTCTCACAACTTCCCATGCCCACTGCAGAAGGGTAGAGATCTTCTTAAGGGAATAGTAGTTACTGACCTTGAATGCACAATAGAATACCATGGAGGCATGGGGGGAGCTTTTAAAGTCTCTGTGCTTACAATACAGCGAGTACCAGGCAATGAAGGTCTAAAGGATTATGTAAGATGCAGAGATTTAAAAAAAAATTCTCCTCAGGTGGTGCTATTGGTCAAGTTTAGTTAAAAGCTCTGTCCCAGTAGATCGCCTGAGGGCCCCCTAGACCTATTTCACAGTAGGAGGTTTGCAAACAACTTAAATAGCAAAGTCAGTTTCAGGCCAGGCAGCGGTGGCTCACAGCTTTAATCCCAGCACTCGGGAGGCAGAGGCAGGTGGATCTCCATGGGTTCAAGGCCAGCCTAGACTACAGAGCGAGTTCCAGGACAGCCAGAGCTGTTAAACAGAGAAACCCTGTCTCAAAAGACCAAAAACAAACAACCAAACCAAACCAACCAAACACACACACACACACACACACACACACACACACACACACACACACACACACACACAACCCAAAAAACCAAAGTCAGTTTCAATTAAATTGTAACTGTATAAACTGTTCTTTTGACACACTAGTACCAGAAAAAAGAAGTCCATAAAACCTTCTCTTGCCCAGCCAGGGTGCTTGTGTAGAAGTCAACAGCTGGGGAAGATATTATTGATATCTGTGGCCCATGTTAACACAAAGAGCCATGCAGATGTCTGGGAGTCTGTGCTGTAGCCTGAAGCCACGTTGATGTCTGTAGGCAGTGCTGCTCCTGTGTGGCATGTTTGTGGTCTGTGCTGCTGCCATGTTGAAGTCCATGGGCTGTACAGCTGCTAGGGACATTCTGATCTGAGTGGCCTGCACTGCCATCCAAGGACTTGTTGATGTTCATGGGTGGAGATGCTTCTGAGGGTCTTGTCTGTGTCCTTATGGTCTGTGCTGTCATTAGAAACCATGGAGAGGCCAGTGGTTTATGCTCCCACTGAAACTGCAGAACAAGAAGGCTATTTAAAAAAAAAAAAGGATTTATTTATTTATTATGTATACAGTGCTCTGCCTGCATATACACCTGCAGGCCAGAAGAGCTCATCAGATCTCATTATAGATGGTTGTGAGCCACCATATGGTTGATGGGAATTGAACTCAGGACCCCTGGAAGGGCAGTTGGTGCACTCTGAGCCATCTCTCTAGCCTGAGAAGGCTACTTTTGCTGTGATATGGATAACTGAAAGTGAGAGGGAGGGACATGGAAGGCTTCTGTGAGAACCCCTAGCCCAACTACACCTCCCCCAAATAACAGCCTAGACTGAAAGCCACTGAAGAGAAGCCTTGAAAAGTGTGATGGCGATGCCACAATTGATGGCTTCTAGCAGGAAGGGAAGGGTGCAGTTCTATTTACAAGGTTGGCCACCAAGAGTTGCAACATGCTGCAGTGACTATATAGACAACAAAAATTGGACTTGATTTTCTTTTTTATTATTCCTATTTTTACTTTGTTTGTGGGTTGGGGGAGGTCACACGGGTTGTAGGGCAGTCATGGAAGGATTGGGGCATGAATGTGATTGTGATACATAATGTGAAAGTCTCAGATAATAAAAATGTTGTGTTTTAGGAAAAAAACCTAACTTTCTTTTAAACTTACTTTAAATAAAAATGTGTATTTGTGGAACCTATGGAAGAGAAAACTGCAGTGAAGGGCTTCTCCCATCTTCAGTTTAGTAGCCATACCACGGTTTAAGAAGCAGCCACTAGGGAAGTCATTCCTGTGGAGATGCTGGCAACAGGGTGCTCCCGATAGTGGGTGAAAATGACGCTCTCAACTTCCAAAGTAAGTGTTAGAGTTCATAACACACACTGAAGAATGCAACATGGGTCATGAGACCCAGACAGTGTAAGGGCAAAATTATAGAAAAAAGAACAAAAGTTCTTCAGGACAGTGGGGCAAGTAAAGCACAGTGACTCATGATGGGTATGGTGGGGGAATAGAGAAAAACTGGTTCTGGAATGACCAGTCCCAGGTATCAAGGGAATCAATGTATGGTAGCAGTTGGCCATGTGGCACAGACCTGCAATCACAGCACTTGGGAGACTTAGACAGATTCATCTCAAGGCTAACCTAGATTACATAGTGAGACCTTGTCTCAGAAAAACAAAAAATAAAAACAAAAGACAATGCTCTAGCAATAAATCTCTTAGATGTTAGCATTATAGTGTGCATAGTAGAAGTAAGGAAGACAGAAAGAGAAATATGGTTTTGGCTGGTGTTGGGTATATAAGTTTCAGAGTGGAGTAGTCTAGGCAAAGAGAGAAAGATTGAATTTGCTTTTGGTGCATGTTGTTTCAAGTGCTGAAAGCTCAGTCTATGCTGGTATTCAGGAGCAGGAGAAAGGCACATAGTTGTTGCTCTGGCTTCTGCAGCCCACTCAGTCAGTCACACCTTCACCTGGGTCCATGCTTGGTTGGTGTTCTCAGGATTCTGAGTTTCCTGTTTGGTTACCAATGGACTAGACTGATTGGCTGTGTCTGCTTCTATTCGTCCTCATCAAACCCTTTGAGTTGTTTCTGTCTATAGTGTGTGTCTGTTTTCTCCCAAACAATATAGACCAGAACAATTTGAAATAGTGACATAAATACTTGGAAAGAATTAAAGGGAATATGAAATTCTCTGGATACATTCCTAACAGAATTCTGGGAGTTTGGGGAAGTCAGCTGGAAGCCTGGGACCCTCAACAACTGCCTTCTCTGGAAGTTTGCTGGGCTCTTTTGTCTTTGTCTCCAGTCTGGCTTTTTGTTTTTCTTGTTTTGGGCCCAGGAGGATAAGTTAGACTTGAAACAGGCTCCTGATTCAGTTTAAGCAGTGAGAGACCATGGTGAAAGATCAAAGGGTTGGAGAAGATGCAATCAAGGGTTTTAACTCCACTCCATCCTTGCTTTGGTAGCTAAAATACAGCCCTGGCCTGAATGACTCCAGTTTTCATTGTATTCTGATAACACTATTTCCTTCCTTTTCTTCTTTAATCACAGTAATAGTAATGACTTCCTTTGATTGCTGATCAGCTCTCCACCCCCTCTTTTGGTCCTTCTCATAGCTCTGTAATTATTCTTGTTATCAAGGTTTCTTCATTTCCACAGTGATAACTTTGACTCCTTTTAGGGACCCTGATTCATAAAGCTGTCTTGAGAGTGCACACAAATCTTAGTATACCTTACTCCAAGTAAGAACTGTTAGCCTATAGTCCAATTATAAGATCAAGACAGCGATTCAAAATTTGAAATTTTAGGTCATTTATCATGTCCAGATATACTAGTATGTTTCTTACTTGGGGACTAAGAAGACTTTTGAGCAGCCTTTGTGTTCCAAGACTATATCTACATTATGATGAGCCTTAATGGGCAAAACCACTTCATATACATCATACAGGATAGTGAAATATCTAAAATACCTTTTCCCTTGACATACTTTATTGTGAACATTTACTTAGTGACGATGTTCTAACATGTTTGAGCTGAAGTTTCCAAATAAGCATAGACTTACTAAGTGTTTTTCCATTACGATACCTGGATACAACTTATTTATCTTATCCACAAAAATAATAGTTTTCCAGTCAATTATAGAATCATAGGAAGTAGCTTAGTTGATGAGTGTGTTATCATTTACATGCAAGGGATTAAACTCAGTGAGTCTTTGGCACATAAGAGCTGGGACTTTATTTCTATGCTGTGAAGTGTCTTGTCCCTTGTTTAGAGCTGTGGGGAAGCCACATGGAGGTTAGAAGCGATGTGTAAAGCTGCCTAGAACACTGGAAAGTATGCTCTGGAGTCTTACATGAATTTAGGACAGTGGTAGGTAAAAATGAAGATTGAATGTAACAAAAACCGTACAATGGGATAGATGGCATTTACTTATTCCTAAGAGTTAGAATAAGATGAGATTGAAAACTTTTGCTATCTCATTTGCTTTTTGATCCTTGGGCTGGAATTTTTCCTGTCTAAAGCACCTTTAATTAATTATTTTGTTTGTCTCAACAACTCCTCTGGGCCAGGATGCTACAGGGTGGGACAGGAAATGTCCTGAGTGACAGCCTGACAGATAAGCCAATAGAAATGCCAATCAACAGGAGCTGGGCAATGAAGCTTAAACTAGCAGCCTGCCTTGGGATAGGATGGACCACAGCATTAGAACAAGGAAGTTCCAGACAGAGAGTAACAAGTTCTTTTTGCAACTAGTCATACCTAGCTTTTTGTGTTTATTCTATCTGTAATCTCACGGTAGACTTCCTGAGGCTGGGGATATGTATTCATTTAATTTTCCACAGGGAGCTTGCTGGTTAGATTATTTGTAATTGACTTACAGTCAAGTCAAGACTAAAGCACAGACACTAATGCTGAAGTAGACACATGGAATCACTTTCTTGTTGAGTGTATGCCACCTTCCATTTTATGCACCTTGAAATGAAGTTTCAATTATATTATTCAATAAAACCTTTTGTGATCTTCATAGTTGTGATCTCAGTGGCCATTATGGGAGCTCCATAATGCTGATTGCCAAACGAATTAACGACTTTGATTTAAGCTATCTGTATGGAGTAAGACTGCCTGTTGAAAATGGAATTCTGGTCCAGGCAGCTTTCTTTCCCCAGAAGCACCTTGAGTGGACTGGGTGAGACTTGGCTTCCTAATAGGCTCAAGAGGCAAAAAAGTAAAGTCTTCCTTCCTCCTGTTCATGTAATTGTTACCGATCTTCAGGCTCACAGCAATAAGCAGGATGTAGGGCTGATGAGAGGGCTGGTGGAGAGGCCCTATTAGAGGCGAATGAGGCCCTCTCCCTCTCACTCATTTGCACTGCTGCTAGAGTTAATGTTTTGAGTCTGAAGGACACTATGACTGTTATCAGTTTTATTGGACAAGCGACTATAAAGGTAATTAAAGAGACCATGCCTAATAACCCAACTCTTACAATTTAAAAGTAAGAAAGAGGCCTGATAGGGTACCAGGGATAGACCTATCATCCTAATTAAGTACTAACAAGACAGTTGTCCTCAGTTTGGGAACTCGAGTGTATTCCCCGCGTTACCCATCTCCATCCAGTGGGGTCATCTGCATCTCTTAATCCTTCTCCACAGCTACCGTTCCTCGTTCTCCACATGAGCAATGCTTCCCCGAGTTTCAGTGTTTAGCAGGTGGTGTCTCCAAAGCACTCACCCCAAATTGTTCACCTTGTTTGTTCATTTATCCACCGTTGACGCTTCCTCTCGCAATTTAGACCTGATCAAACTGTCATGCAGTTTGGACTTAGCCATATCTCCTAGAGCCTCTGCTTTATTAAGGTAGTGGGGTCTGAAAAGTGAAAGCAAGGAGAGATGCTTGGTAAAACCGCTCTCTTTTGAGTGGAATTAAAAAAAAATCACCTAGCTGGCTTGGTATAGCACCATGGAGTGAGTAGAGATACATCACATGCTTAAGTGAGTCAGAAGAGGATAGACAAGTGAGCATTCGTAGTCAGGAGGCAGTTTTCCAAGCCAGAGAAGCACCTGGCTCTAGCTATGCTCTACTATCTGGATAGTTTGATTAAGTATGTCAAAACAGACATGCTGCCTTTAAGAAATGTACAACAATAGCTTCGGATATATGTCAAACAAAACTTTCGTTGTTAATTATCCCAAACTTCCTAATTTTATCTGTCAATTTGTATATAGCATCTTTTCAATTCCCTTTTAATTACCAAGTGGATATGGATTGCCATTTTCTGTGAATGGCATCTTGTAAAATCTTCTAGAACAATTGAAAACTATTTCAAACTATGCTACACTTAACTACAATCCTTATGTGCCAGAGTGCCATTGATCTCCTACAGGAACTTTCCAAACTTTGTTTCTAAGCTATATTTGCTTCCAGAAGAAAAATAAATTCAATGAGGAGGGAGTGTTAGAAATTTTCCATCTGTCTTTACAGTGTTGGTGCCCCGCTTGTGTCTTGATTTTCTTTTATTATCTCCATGTTTCTTGTAGATGTCTATATTGTGTATTTCAAAGCATCTTTGCTAGAAACCAAGAACCTGGCTGATATTATTCTTTGTCTACCCAGAAACAGCCAAGTCATTTACCAAAGTGCTTTTAAGTATTAAAATATGCTTATTGCATATACTGTCCAGAAATTTCAGCTACAAATAGAAATAATCACGGTTGCTTGAGCAGAGAATCTTGATTTGACAGTAATATGGGAAGATAACATAATATGTACAATATCAGATGGAGTCTTAATGAATTTACTCTAACCAATCTCATATACAATATACAAGTCAGAATATCATAATAGAAATACACATTTTATTTTTCCTTCTTCATTTCTTGCTTTCTAAACTTATTTTTATTCAAGCTTTTACATGGTTCCTCTTCTTTTTGGATGTTTCCATTTCATTGAAAAACAGATGTTAACAAATGCTGAATAAATCATAAAGGTTCACACAGCTCATATATAGAAGGACCTGGCTATAAATTGAAGTCTGTGTAGCTTCAAAACTACTGCTGTTTGATTCATTTATCCTTGTGGCATTGGATTGCAGGCATCAGGCCCACTAACTTCCTCATTTCCCTACAGAAAAAAATCAGCATTGAAAGTTGTATTTTTAACTGGAATTTTCAAATCAGAGAGACGTGAGCTGAATGATTTATCACCAGGCTACTGTAATTGAGCAGTTTATCTAGGTTATTTTATTTCTACCAGAGGCCCAGATCCACCAAGGTCAGCGTTTTAAGTTAGAACACCCTTTCCCTTGCATAATACTCAATATACTTGAAAAAAAAAATGCTTTCCTTTTGTCCTCTCCTGTGTCATAAGTTTATTGGCCTTTAAACAGGATGTAGAACCAGACGACGATAAATTTGGGTTGCACCCTGACAAATGCAGAACAAAGGGGCTCAAAGGGGCTTTAAAGCATACCATTGAGCCAATGAGCCAAATGTCGACATTGTTTATCCCCAAAACATTCAGTAAGGAAACAGAATATTACCTATGGTTTATGAAATTATTAAGTTATCTGTAACTAATAACTAGAAGGACTTCCAATAGAGGTATCTAGGAGTTTTTTAGGCCTCGCTGAAATGTTTCAGAGAAACACCAGAGAGTCACATTTCTGTGGTGGCTTTACACGGGTTATTCTCTTTGTCAGAAAGGAGACAAGTTTCAGGTAGTAGAGCTCTTTCCAGCACCCGGAAATGACTTTAGATTAGAGATATCCATGTGAGCTCTCAGGAGTACGGCCTTGCCTGAGGTGGGACCTTCCTGGATGATTAAGTAGAAGATGAGTCAGCATTTCCCAGGGACACCTTTGAGAGGATGTCTATGGGTTGGTGGTTTGAATCAGCTGGCATCTCCAATGTTGTACTGTTGGTGTTTTTTTGTTTTTGTTTTTTGTTTGTTTGTTTGTTTGTTTTTTGGTAAGGCGTATGTCTTTAGTAGACGTTTTCTCTATGCCAGATGGGAGACCCATTGCACAGACCTTAGACGAAGGTCCCAAAGCCTTTTGCTATCTCTACCTACCTTTGGGACCTTGGTACCTTCCATAAATTCTAGTTATTCCTCTAAAAAACTGAGAGAATCCATTTTCATCTTCAGACCTTGAACTGATTTTTTGATTTCTTTCATCTGATTGTTTGTATATTCCTGAGTTTCTTCCATTGCTTCTTTATAGGTCTTCAGAGCTTGAACTGTTTGAGTGGAGAGTGGGGTATGACTTTCACACGAACTCTGGTGCCTCATATTTGACCATGTCCCATGGAGGGGGAGACCTGGTGGCACTCAGAGGAAGGATAGCAGGTTACCAAGAAGAGACTTGATACCCTATGAGCATATACAGCGGGAGGAGGTCCCCCTCAGGAACAGTCATAGGGGAGGGGAATAAGGGGAAAATGGGATGGAGAGAAGAATGGGAGGATACAAGGGATGGGATAACCATTGAGATGTAACAAGAATAAATTAATAAAAAATTAAAAAAAAACTGAGAGAAATTTTGTGTTTTAAGAAACATTAGTGAAAAGAATCAGGTTTCTTTCTTCTTCTGTTAGTGGCTTATATTATTCAGAGCCCAGGGTTTGGACCTGTAGAACACGTGTGTCTGGTCCTGCAGAGGCCGGGATGAGTCGGCTTGAGGCTTCTTCTTTACCCCTCTCCCATCAGCTCCCCTGGTATGGTGTGTCTGTGGAATATGGCTTAGAAACATTCCTTTTAAATGTAGCCAAGTTATTTCTAATAAGAGCTTCAGATATGGGCATGTGAGCAGGAAGGCAGTCACAGACTTCATGAAAGAGAGCTGGCCTCTTACTTCCCCTCCCCCACCTCTCTTACCAAGTTAATACTGACTGAAGCCTTTGTACTCATTGGCCTGTAGAAGTGAAAACATTTCATTAAGTACATGAAATCATATTCACTGGCTTTACACAAACTTTTGTTCTTGGCATCACTGAATGCAAGTTTTCAGATGTTCTCTTAAACTGCGATTTCTCTTTGAGTCATCTTAAACAAAAGTGTTTGTCTACTTTTAATATAGTGAGGCTTTTTAGGCATCATAAAAATGGTGCTGTTCTTATAGTGGGGTGAAATAACCTGTTTGAATCTCTTCTTTCTGACCTAACATTTGCCCTTTTCCTGAATGTGTGCCTTGAAATAAGCATGTAAATAATAAAAATAAATAAATAAATAAATAAAAAACCTAGCAGTTTTATTCCCCAAATAATTTTTTATGCTTTTTTTTTTTTTTTTTTTAAATCAGTTTCTTACCCAGCTTGCAAGCTAAAGCTTCAAACTGCATAGACAGGGCCTTTGTTAGGCTTTGAAGATCTGGCATACTTCTCTGTGAATATCATTACATCTGTAGCATTTGAATTGGGAAAATCCTTTGTGTGATTTCAACAACCTTTTGTCCTGGAAGTTAAATGCACTGACAGGGCTTTTTGACAGAGCCACAGAAAATTGTCTGCTGAATAGTAATAAGCTCCTAAACTGGCTGGCTTCCATTTTTTCTTTCTTCAAGACTATGTTGCCAGATTACAAGAGACTTTTGCTTAGCTGTGACTGGGATGAAATAAGCTCAAGCATTTTCCATACCATTCTATTTCCACCACACACTATATTGCTTTATATTTTCCCACATATAATATGTTGGGATATAATGATATGTTATGCTTACACTTTTTTTTATTAATTTATTCTTGTTACATCTCAATGGTTATCCCATCCCTTGTATCCTCCCATTCTTCCCTCCCTCCCATTTTCCCCTTATTCCCCTTCCCTATGACTGTTCCTGAGGGGGATTACCTCCCCCTGTGTATGCTCATAGGGTATCAAGTCTCTTCTTGGTAACCTGCTGTCCGTCCTCTGAGTGCCACCAGGTCTCCCCCTCCAGGGGACATGGTCAAATGTGAGGCACCAGAGTACATGAGAAAGTCATATCCCATTCTCCACTCAACTGTGGAAAATGTTCTGACCATTGGCTAGATCTAGGTAGGGGTTTAAAGTTTACCGCCTGTATTGTCCTTGGCTGGTGCCTTAGTTTGAGCGGGACCCCTGGGCCCAAATCTGCCTATCATAATGTTCTACTTGTAGGTTTCTAGGACCCTCTGGATCCTTCTACTTTGCTATTCTCCCATGCTTCTCTCATTTAGAGTCCCAATAGAATGTCCTCCCCTCTGTCCCAGTTTCCTGGTAAGTGAAGGCTTTCGTGGGACATGCCCCTTGGGCTAGTATACAGATATAAGTTAGTATATTCCATTTGAGTCTTTCTACTTCTGGGTTAACTCACTCATTATGATCATTTCTAGCTCGATCCATTTATCCACAAATTTTGGGAATTCCTTGTTTTTAATAGCTGAGTAGTGTTCCATAGTGTATATGTACCACAGTTTCTTTATCCACTCTTCTACTGAGGGACACTTAGGCTGTTTCCATGTTCTGGCTATTATGAATAAGGCTGCTATGAACATGGTTGAGCAAATTTTCTTGTTGTGTGCTGGAGCATCTTCTGGGTATATTCCAAGGAGTGGAATAGCTGGGTCTTGAGGAAGCCCTATTCCCATTTTTCTGAGATAGCACCAGATAGATTTCCAAAGTGGCTGTACTAGTTTGCATTCCCACCAGCAATGAAGGAGTGTTCCTCTCTCCCCACATCCTCGCCAGCATGTGGTGTCGCTTGAATTTTTGATCTTAGCCATTCTGATGGGTGTAAGATGGAATCTCAGAGTTGTTTTGATTTGCATTTCCCTGATGACTAAGAGGGTTGAGCATTTCTTTAAGTGTTTCTCAGCCATTTGATATTCCTCTGTTGAGAATTCTCTGTTTAGTTCCAAGCCCCATTTCTCAATTGGGTTATTTGGTTTGGTGGTGCTTAATTTCTTGAGTTCTTTATATATTTTGGATATTAGACCTTTGTCAGATGTAGGGTTGGTGAAGATCTTTTCCCAGTCTGTAGGCTGTCGCTTTGTTCTCTTGACAGTGTCTCCTGCCTTACAGAAGCTTCTCAGCCTCATGAGGTCCCATTTATTAATGGTTGACATTAAGGCCTGGGCCGTTGGTGTTCTGTTCAGGAAGTTGTCTCCTGTGCCAATATGTTCCAGGCTCTTTCCCACTTTTTCTTCTAAGTGGCTTAGTGTCTCTGGTTTTATGTTGAGGTCTTTAATCCACTTGGATTTGAGTTTTGTGCAAGGTGACAAATATGGGTCCAGTTTCATTTTTTTACACATAGACCTCCAGTTAGACCAGCACCATTTGTTGAAGATGCTATCCTTTTTCCATGGAATGGATTTGGCTTCTTTGTCAAAAATCAAGTGACCATATGTGTGTGGATTCATATCTGGGTCTTCGATTCGATTCCACTGATCAACCAGCCTGTTGCTGTGCCAGTCCCATGCTGTTTTAATTACTATTGCTTTATAGTACAGTTTGAGATCAGGTATGGAGATTCCTCCGGAGCATCTTTTATTGTACAAGATTGTTTTAGCTATTCTGGGTTTTTTGTTTTTCCATATGAAGTTCAGAATTGAACTTTCAATGTCTTTAAAAAATTGTGTAGTTATTTTGATAGGGATTGCATTGAATCTGTAGATTGCTTTTGGTAGGATGCCCATTTTTACTATGTTAATTCTCCCGATCCATGAGCAAGGAAGATCACGCCATCTTCTCAGGTCATCTTCAATCTCTTTCTTCAGAGTTTTGAAATTTTTTTCATACAAGTCCTTCACTTGCTTAGTTAGGGTAACTCCTAGATATTTTATATTGCTTGTGGCTAATGTGAAGGGTGTGGTTTTCCTAATTTCTTTCTCTGCAAGCTTGTCATTTGTGTATAGGAAGGCTACAGACTTTTTTGAGTTAATTTTGTATCCAGCCAATTTGCTGAAGGTCTTTATCAGCGGAGCGCTCTGCCCAGCCTTCATCACAGCAGGAGAACCACGGCTGCGCTGAGCTAGCGCCTCCGGTGGAACTGAATGCTCCACCCAGCCTGCATCACAGCAGGAGAACTGCAGCTGTGCTGAGCTAGCACCTCTGGTGGAGCTGAGTGCTCCATCCGGCCTGCGTCACAGCAGGAGAACTGCGGCTGCGCTGGGCTAGCACTGCTGGTGGAACCGAGCGCTCCGCCCAGTCTGGGTCACAGCAGGGAGCTGTGGCTGAACTGAGCTTGTGCCTAGGGTGGAACTGAGCACTCCACCCAGCCTGTGCCACAGCAGGGGAGCTGTGGCTGTGCTGAGCTAGTGCCTTGGGCAGAATTGCTTGCTGAGCTGAGCCAGCCTCTCCATGGCATTGCGCACTGAGCTGAACCCGGGACTCTGGGGTCAAACTGTCCGCCGAGTCCAGTCTGGGTCCCAAGGCACCATGCGACCCATATCCTGCCCAGAGTCCCCTCTCCCGCAGCAACTCCTACCAGCCACCACACCAATCGCCTCCACTGGAAGGCTCTGAACTGCAAACCTCAGCCACCGCTGCTGGTGCCGCTGGTGCTGCTCCTGTTGCTGCTGCCTCTGCTGCTGCTGCTCCGATCAGAGAAAATCTGTGTTCCTCCTGTGTGCAGGGGCATGCAGGTCCTCCACACCCTGGTGCCTCCAAACCGTGGAGCACTCCCGCTGCTGTGGTATGGGGACCTTGGTGTTCCTGGCTTAGAAATCTGTGCAATTCCCTGAATTGTTCACTGGAGCCTCCAAACATGATCCACACTGCTCGCTGCCATCTTGGATCTCCTTACACTTTTGAAAAATGAGTTTTTTAGAACTAATGCATGTCTTTAAATTCAATGGTTTAGTTCTTAATTACTTTATATAGATTATCATGATATATTTAGTTATTGATGCAGAAATCTAAATAAATTGGGATCCTAATGAGAAGCCCCTGGGGTCATGCAGAGTTCATTGGCAGTTGTTCTTACACTTAATAAAGAAGAATGGAGGGCAGGAAGTCACATTTAAATTTCCTTTGCTCATCCTTCACAGCAGAAACTATTTCTGGCAAGTTTTATAAGCTAAGAAAGGCGAGAGTCTTGCCGGTGTCTGGTGTGAGTGGAATAGACCTTGGCTAGTTGACTGCTTGCTGTGTCTTTGCCTTCCAAGGTAATCAAATCAGGCACATGTTTTCTCATTGTATTCTCTAGAGAAATGGACTTCGTTTAACAATTATCTATCTTATGCCTCAATTTTGCAAATGCTTCTTTCTTGCAGACACTGGCAATTGTGGTAACCGTTTATAATATCTCCTTCCTCTCTCTTTGGCTCTTAATTTTAATATGGAGAGAAGTCATCTTTGTTTAATTGGGATTGAATTTGGGAGGAACATTACTTTGAGAGACACAACATGCATTACAGCATCATGATGTATTCAGCCAGATGTCTGCAAGACAGAAGGTCACGTGAGTAATCACACCATGTGAATGTTCTTAAAGGTGGAAAAAATAGAAAAGAGAAGTTAAACATGTGTCAGATACTTCCTTTGGGCCTCATATTATTTCAAATCATATGGGGGCCTTATGTTTGTAATTTGTCAATCATGATTTCTCCACTACATATATTAAACTCAGGGATTACCATCACTTAACACACATGTTATAGTCTTGATCTGACTATATATATATATATATATATATATTTAATTATATGCATCTAGCACTCCACAGATATTGGTTGAGGTGGTTATTAGAATATTGTGGGAAGTTATTTTTTTCACTCATGACAACTTATATAGATATACACTTATCTCTTGGGATCCTGGCACATATATTTGAAAAGAGTATGCCTATGACAATCCTGAATAACACAGGAATCATATGAGTTCATTATTTTTACAGTTGATAATCTCACGTTCATTATATCAGTATGTATTTACTGAGTGACCATCAGGGAGACCATAATTTCTCAGTTATACAGGAATCCTATGTTCTCCAGGGACAGCATGACCAGAAGCTATGGGATTAGAACATGTTTTAGGAAAGGAGAAGAAAAGCCCTGTTGAGAACAATGTTCATGAATTTATTGTCATTGCATTTTATTTTTAACAACCAAGTTATTTCTCTGGTGATGTTCCTGCATAGAGTAGCCTCTAGCATATAGTAAGTACCCGGTGTGTAATTGCTGAATGAAAGAATGAATGAAATCTCAAGGGCATCCACTCTCGGTTCTCTGCAGCCATACCACTGGCATGACAGCAGCATATGCAATGTGCTATTTTTTATAAATTTCCCCTGTTTTCTTTTAATGCTATCTTCCATAAGGTAGCAGTCTATGCAGTTTGTCATGCTTCCTTATTACTTAGGAAGTGTTACATGCGTATGCTCCAAATAGGTATTTTAATTACTAAAATATTCTATTGCCTTATGAAATATAGCTAATCACCAAGTAGCGAGATTAAGTCAGTTGCATCAGTGGATCATCTTCTCTACCTGCCTTCACTCACGTCAATCTGGAGACATTGGCAGGAAGGATTGAGGAAGAATAACCAAGTGCTTACCTTGTGAAGAAGCTTACGTCTGAGATGAACACAATGCAAGACAATGATGGTGAAATTTCTATGCTATTATATATTAACAGAGAGACCATGTATGTAATTTTTCTATAAATACCATATTTAAACAGAGCTTCTTAACCTAATGTTAAGGGCAGGGTTTTTTTCCCCATTAATGACACTCCATTGCATCAAGTGGATGCAAAACACATCCACTGGGTAAAGGATATGAGCTGGACATTTCATGAATACATTCCAAGGCTCATTTATTTCAGGCTTGCAAGATGATTAGCAGTGTGTTTATGGCTCACAAAAGTCAGCACAGCGAGCTTGTAAATAACTCAGTAGCCCCAGTTTCTTGGCTTGTAATCTGGACACTCACATGCAGGAAATGTCCTTTTAGCTGCTGTGTATGTCTGCCTGCAGCGCTCCTCAGCTCTCACGCCCTAATTTTTTTCATCCTTTCTCTTCTTCTCACTTTCCTTTTTTTCCCTAAGACTTTAGCTCATAGGTACCTAGTTTCAACAAATTCAAGGAGTTCAAGACTAGTAGAGAGGATCACTAATCAACAGTAAAATAATAAATATCCACAGAAAGAAGAGCAACATAGTGGTTTGTGGACTTATCTCAAGTCTCTAGTGAGTGAGTTCGGTATATTCTTAAGCATAACATGGTACAACAGGGCTGGAGAGATGGCTTAGTCAGTAAAATTCTTCCCAAGCAAGAATGAGCTCACACCTATGACTGTCATGTGAAAACCGAGTCGCTATATTGTGTGCTTGTAATCCTAATACCAGGAGATAGACCCAAGAGGCTCTCTAGGCCTTACTGGCCAGCTTCTGAGCTTAGAGAGAGACTCTGTCTCAAAAAATATGATGAAGAACAACTGAATATGATACCTCATATCAACCTCTAGTCTCCACACATAAGCACATGTGCATGTATACCCCCCAAGGGTGTGTGTGTGACATTTATGTACTCATTTGTGCTATAATTTGACTATTTAAAATAATCATGTAAGGAGGCTAGTAGCTACATAGTACCTAGTGGGAGAAACAGAACCTCCAAAGCAAAGGCTAATACATCTTTCTTTAAGAGTAGTTGCCCTGGGCACTCTAAGCAGCGGCTGCCGCTGATGTCTGCAGTTGCTGTACACCTGCAGGTTGAGGCAGGATGATAGACAGGATTTTGAGCTCCGCCTGGACTGTAGAGTATATTTGAAGCAAGCTAAGGTAGATTTCAAGATGCTGTCTTAAAAAATATGCCTCAAAACACAAAAACAAGCAAACACAAACCTTCTCCATCTGAGGCCCCAGTTCCCTTCTTTGTCTGTATTCTTTCTCTTTTTGTTAGCTTTTCCTGTCCTCCATCGGATGACTACTGCAGGCAAATTATTCTGTACTTAATTTTCCTTGAGTGTCCACTATGCATTGGTCATGATAACACTAACCACTGTAAACTACAATTCTCCAAGCTCCAGTCAATAAATAGAATAGAGCAGAAACACACTAGTGCAGATGTTTTCCATGGAGCAGAGTAGAAGGTGCTTTGCAATGTGGTATTCAAACTCGTGGGGGGAAGGACCGTTGCTGCTTTTGAGATCTGTGTTGGTTGATTTTTCTGTCATCGTAACTCTAGACTAGACGTCTCTGGGAAGAAAGACTGTCCGTTGCGCCTTTCCTCTATCTTATTGACCTGTGGCCATGTTTATCAGGGGCATTTTCTTGATTGCTGGTTGTTGTGGGAGGGCAAGGCCCAGCCCGCTGTGAGTGGTCCCATTCCTACGCAGGTATAAGAAGGGTAGCCGAGAAAGCCAAGGATGGGAAGGTGGTCTGTAACTCACATTCCTCCATGGCCGCTGCTTCAAGTTGCTGCTTTTGAGTTCCTGCTCTGACCTTCCTCAGTGATGGCCTGTGGTGCTTTCAAAGAAGCCCTTCCCTTCCCTAAGCTGCTCTTGATTAGGGTTTAACACAGCAACAGAGAAGCTAACTAGGACAGTGTCGAGCAGGGAAAGAGGTTTCACGTGGGTAGGAAAGCTCACCGACTCTATAAGGAGCCTCAAATATAAGGAGCCTCAAAGAAGGGACTTTTATTCTTCCGTTTCTACCGAGGCAAGTCAGTTACATGCCCATATGCAGATGAAAGGCAAGGATTAAGAAGCCCAGCTCTGGCAGGCCAGCCACTTCTCAGCAGTAACTCCACAGTAGGGAGGGCAAGCGAGGCAGGCGCTCTGGAGAACAGCTAAGCCTCTCTGTCACAACCCACAGCATTGTGAAATGTTTCCAAGGGACAGGAGAAATGGTAATGTAATCACCAAAAATCCCTGGCTTTGAAATGTAAACCTTTGATGCCGGCTTTTGCTCCTAAGAACAAGGCATGTATTTTACAGTGATGGTTAAAATTTGACTTCGGAAGCACAGGCTTTAGATTGCTTTCAATATACAAAGTGATGCTGAGATCTCACAGTTACCTACATAGTTTGCTGGAGACAAGCAACACTAAGACCTAACACAGACATTAGCTAAATTATTTAACTTAATCCCAAATAGGAAACAAAGCAAACTCTTCCTTTGTTTTATGTTTCATAAATACAATAAGAGCGTGCTCTTTTTTAAAAAATCCCCCCAGAAATGTTTCTAAGTGATTGTTTGAGTTTGATTTTAAGTTTGAGTTTGCTTAATTTTTTTAGATGCAAAATCTTAATAGGTCAGAAGATTTACCTGGGCATTTATTTGATGGTGTGGGGATCTGTTCATGGAAATATTCTGTGGTGTAGAAAGAGAGTCTGTGTGATATATCAAGCTACAGAAAATATCACTCAAAGATAAACATATATTCCTTAGTACATGGTATGTTAGAAATGTAGACGTGTTTAATGGGCAAGAGATGGGCTGACATAAATATTGGAGCTGCTTTTCCAAAAAAGGACCTGTAACCTTAAATTTGTTTAGTCGTCTTGCTAGTCCAGTTTCTACATGAAGATGTGCTGACTCTACAGTTTCTATATCCCAAGAAAGAAAAGGCACCTGCAGGCACAGGGCCACTATGTAAGATGAACTGTTTATTGAAATTGCCCTTTCTGTCTTATTTATTATCATTAGGCAGTCTTTCTTCTAATAAATCGAATTGCTGTCATTATTATGGATGGAGCTGATGGATAAAGCAGCGAGTTAGCCAACTTGATCAAAGACAAAAGTCCCACTTTACAGTTAGTAAACCGGATGGAGTGAGGGCAGAGCTTGTCAGAGTTTGGGGTTTCTGTCTGGGGCTACTACGTAACTTGGTGGTAGAGATTCGTCTAGCATTTTCAAGGCCCTGAGTTCAGTCCCAACACAACACACACACACACACACACACGTGTACACACACATGCACACATACACACATTCGCACACGTGCACACACATGCATGCACACACACACGTGCGCACACACATACACGTGCACACACGCACACACACATGCACACATGCTTGCGCACATGTGCACGCACACACACACACACACGCGTGCACACACACACATTCCCTTTCTCTCTCCCAATCTATCTGATTGTTTTGCTAACAAGATAGTAAGCCCGAGTGTTACAGTGATAGGAGACACCTTCCCAAATCAAAGTGCGTTGACTGTCTAGAATTCCATAGGAAATAAATACTATGGAGCAGGCTGGTTTGAAGAGCAGTAAGGACAGTAAGAACCAGGGTAAAGACCTGCTCTGTAAACTACTGTATTAGAGGCTGGGAAATCACCAAGTTTGGGAATGTCCATACAAGCAGAGTTCTAGTCTCCCTTCCTACTTTGCATATGATATTTAAGGTTGAGTGATTTTCACAATTGCACACAGTTGCTTGTGAGGAAGGCAGGATGCTCAGATGTGCTTGCCCTCAAGGCCCTTACCCCTTTCCCGGGGTCAGTCCTCCTCTTTCCATAAGGTATCCACAACAAACTTTTCGAACTTTTCGGATCTGTAAAGTTTATCATCACACTTTTGCAAGACTCTGGTCTTCTGCTCTGGCTTTAGCGACTGCCCCAGGCACTAGCATCTCCCTGCACACCACAGCAATTATTTATGACTGGGAGATTTGCAGCCTGGGGCTGGTTTACCAGAACTGTTTTGAACAAAAACAAAGGGAGCTCTTTCCTTGGTTGCTCCAAGATTCTTTGACTCTTTGATCCAGGGGAACTCTGTCTGCTGTTGCGCCGTGGAGGAGGAGTGCACAGAAGAAAGACCCTTTGCAGGCCAGTTGCCTTGGTAATTGTATATGAGTTTTACTCTCATAATACGTCTTATCAACAACAGCAATTTCTTTATGGTCACTTAGTACCCTTGCAGCATTGGGATGACAGAGAGATAGCTGCAGAACCAGTTGGATTTTTCCAGAGATGATTTTTCCAGTGAAACATGGACAATGTTCCAGGTAAAATCACCATTTCATCCTGTAATTATATCATAAACTCTTGTCACACACAGCCCCAGTCAGTTACTTCCAGTTTTGGTTATTGTTGCAGCTGTCATTATGTTCATTTGTATTTTGGCTGTACGCCATTCTTTTAAAACACAATTAGTACATCGTCCTCTCCAGGAGACAATTTTCTGCCTTTCATGTTCAGGGTAGGTGGCCATAGCAACCCTGCTGTTGCAGTCATCACCTGAGTATTAGAATAGCGTTTGTGTCTGATAATGAGGGGGAACACCTGGCATGGACTGTGTCCATGGATCTTTGTAGTAATGGCATGGGCCTTCTCGGTAAGTCCTTAGAAAGACAAGTCCTAGTATGTGGAGATACAATGATGACAGAAACCTGACTTCTCCTTTGTGGCCCGGGGCCCTAGGTTTCTATGCAAGACATTAGAACTCTGCACTGGGATGTGACATCTGAGCCCTTCTGACTCGAGAGAACTGGACCCTTTCCTTCGGGTCCAAACATGTGAGCCACTGAAAAAGAAAATTACCACTAAAGTAGTATATGTGACAAATAAGCAAAGATACACGAGTGTACGTCCCCTCTGCATTATGTATACACCCCATAATAGGACACTCATCACATCATAGCACATTTTTAGGCAAAGGATATGACTGATTTTAAAATCTAAGGAGACAAATTCATGTCTTACTCATCTTTAAACGCTTACTGGCTGCTGACTAGTACTTAGCTGAGCCCCATTAACTATTTTCTAAATGAACCAATCCTGTGTGTGTGTGTGTGTGTGTGTGTGTGTGTGTGTGTGTGTGTGTGTGTGTGTGTGTAGACAGCAATGAGTGAGCATGCAGAGGCCAGAAGAGGAATCAGGCATCCTGCACTATCGCTTTTTGCTTGGTACCGTAAGACAGAGTCCCTGGGAATCTCCAGATAGCTGTTTAGGGTCAGGCTGGCTGCCTTTGCAAAGTTCCTGGCTTCTGCCCTCAGCATCAACCCAGAGCTCACTTTACAGTTACGGGCATCTGGCTCTGCCTTGTGTGTGTGTGTGTGTGTGTGTGTGTGTGTGTGTGTGTGTGTGTGTGTATGTGTGTGTACTGCTGATCCCTACTCTGTCTTCAGAATGACTCAGGTCATTCAAACTTATTTATTTATTTATTTATTTATTTTTCACTAAGAGAATCTTAATTTCTCTCCAGAACATTTTGTGTATTTGTATGGGTACTGTTAAGTGTAAAATACATCATTGTTATCTTGAAATACCATGTTGTACAGTACATCTCTGCAATTTATTTCTCTTCTGTAACTGAAGTTCTATTAGAAGCTTGCCATTACCCTCTCCTCTGCCTCCTTTAGCAACCACCTTTCTATTCCTTGCTTCCACGAGTGTCTGCATTTTATATTTCTCTTTCAAATAGAGTCACACATTATTTCTTCTGTACTAAGCTTATTTTTCTTGCCATGTCTTCAAGGTTGTCCACGTTGTTGGATATTGCAAGGTTATCATCATTTGTGAGTTTGGATATTATTCCATTGCATGCGCCTGCTGCGTTTTCTTTCTCTACTCATCTGTGGATGGACACTTAGGCTTTCATACCCTGGCTACTGTGGACAGCAGTGCAATGGATGCAGAAATGCCATTGTTTTTTGAGATCTCAACGTTAATTCTTTGAGCTAAATCTTAGTAGAGAGATTGATGGATCATACTACGGGTCTATTTGTGATATTGTCAGGAATCTCTACGGTGTCCTCACTGTGTTTGCAATCTCACCAGCACCTTCAAAAAGCTCAATTTTGTCACATCTTTGTTAATACCCCCTACTGTTTGTGTGTGTATATAAATGTGTGCAGGCGAACACACCTTTGCGTGCACATGTAGAGGCCAGATGTGGATGTCAGGTATCTCCTTCTACTCGGTTGGTGTCCTACCTAAGAAACTTTGGCCTAACCTAGGATCACAAGGACTTTTCTTGTTCCAGAAACTCTCTCTTTCTTTAGCTCTTATAGTCTAGTCTTGATATTTAGGTGTTTTATTTTGTGTTATTTTTTTTTTTGTGTGATATGAGATAAACATTGAATCATGTTTTTCTATTTTTTCCTGTAGATATATGATTGTAGGGCCTGCACTTACTGAAAACAGTGTTAAGCTTTCTCGTATGGAGTCTCCCTAACATGTCTGTTGGAAGCCATTGACCATAAATTAAGCACTTACTTCTATACACATTTTCTTTGGATTTATATGTCTATTCTTCTGCTGACAAAACTCTATTAATATTGTAGCCTTATAAGGCAGGCAAGGTAGCACATAGCCTGTTTCCAGCACTTTAGGGACAGAGGAATAAGGGTCTTGATTTTAGTGCCAACTTGAATTATATAGAAATGTCAAGGCTAGCCTGAAATACTTAGCAAACAAAGCCCCATGTCAATAAACCAAGTGTACACACACAGAGGGCAGGGGGAACCAAAAGCTTCAGAATTAGATGGTTCTAATTTTGCCTAACTTTGTTCTTTGTTTCCGAAACTGCTTTGTCTTGTTAGGATTTGAGTATGAAATATCCCCAGCGGGCTCATATATTAGTTCTCTGGTCTCTAGCTGGTGGCGCAATTTTGAGAAATTGTGGAAACTTTAAGAAGCAGGTCCTAACTGGGGGATGTAGGGCCGAAAGGACATACATTCCAAAGTTATTCTGGTCTCTGTCCTTTCTTCTCCATTAACCTCTGGTGGGTCATGAGGTGAATAGTCTCTGCACTCAGTACTGAAACTTCAAGTCCTTTTTGGACAATATCCAGCATCTTGCGCAATGTATTAAAAGTATCTTATCTACCTAACTGCTTCCCACTTACAATGTGTTGTGGTCCAGGCGCTATGTCCCATTCACTTTCTAAAGACACTGACCACTGCTCACGCAAGACAGCAACTGGGCTACTTGATGCTATGCCACTCCCTTCAGTTCCCATTAGATGAATTTTGTGCTAGCAATAGTCTGTTTTACAAGTCCCTTCATAGTGGATTATGGATACACTCGTTATAATTGAACCAATTAATTAAATATTTCAACACATGCAATGGGAAAAGCGAGCTTTTCTGTAGGAAGGGAGGCAGGATTGAAAGACGAGGAAAACTATGGGGGCATGGGAACAGAAAGAACTCCCCACCTCGAAGTCTAGTTGAAACCTTTTACCAAGTGAGAATAAACATGTGTTTTCCAGATTCAACAGGACAGTTGCACAGATGAGCTCTGCGGTGCATGCATATGACCAGGACCAGATAAACTCAGATAAAGTCCCACCCTTAGCAAGGAAGCTTCGGGTTACTGGTGGCTGCTGAGAAGAAGAAGAGGACCCAGTTTTCTCCAGCTGTCTGTCCCTGAGAGGCTATGTATGCTCCCGTAGATAGTCCTGCACCCATGCGTATATAGGAACCTCTAAGTGGAGTCAGAGATTTTTTTTTCAAAAGAACACTTAAAGTTGAGAGGAAATAATGGTGTGAGGTAATGGAGAGAGATAAGGAGTGCACACATTGTGTACAAATATGAAATTCTCAACAACAAAAATTCCAACACAATATACATTTGCTTAAGTCTCTGACCCCAGGTGTAAACCTACAGACCCCTAGGATTATCACTAGAAAGGCAATCTGCAGTAAGAGAACATGCCCTACACCCCTTGTATAACCTAGCGGCTCCTGGTTTTATTTAGATTGTAATCCTTTATATGGAACCACCCCATAATTTCATTTATATGTTTAAAAAAGACAAAAAGAAAATAGAAAAATCAAACAGACAAAAAAAGCCATTTCCTAGTAACCTCTTGGGATGTAACTTGAGGGATGCCACATGTTGCTAGGACACTCGATTGCTACTCTCCCCAGAGAAGCTCATACCATGCTTTCAGGCATCTTAACTACCTAAGTGAGTGTCTTTCATTCTGAGCACCCTTTCCCCTCTTAATATCCTGTGATTAAACTCTATGGTTAAAAAAATTATTAATAAACATTCAGCTCTGCTTTGTACTGGGTTGCCCTGGAATTATTTTCCATGGTCTGCCCAATGATCTGTTTTTTTTTGTTGTTTGTTTTTTTTTAAATCAGGGTTTACATCTTTAAAAAATGGAGAGCATTCCTTGGGTTGCTGTAGACTACAGTATGGAGCTGCACCTTCCTTTTTCCACTGCAGACAAAAAATACCATAGAGGACACCACAAACAGGAGTGATTTAAAAAAAATTATATCAAATTCAAATTCAGTGAGATAACTAGGGGGGAATATAGAATTCTGCACTAAATTTAAATTTGTTTTTGGAAATACTTGCAAGTGTTACATTTACTTAAAACAATTTTTAAAGACGACTCTGAAATCTCAGGCAAGCCTTTAACAGAGTTGTGCATGGAATAGATCCAAAAAGGAAATTCAACTGATTGAATTCTGTTAGAAGGCTGAAATGATTATACAATATTAAGTTAAAGTTCTGTTGACAGTGTCTCCTGCCTTACAGAAGCTTCCCAGCCTCATGAGGCCCCATTTATTAATTGTTGACCTTAAGGCGTGGGCTGTTGGTGTTCTGTTCAGGAAGCTGTTTCCTGTGCCAATGTAGTCCAGGCTCTTCCCCACTTTTTCTTCTAACAGATTTAGTATCTCTGGTTTTATATTGAGTTCCTTAATCCACTTGGTTGAGTGGAGAATGGGGACTGACTTTCACACGAACTCTGGGGCTCCATGTCCCCTTGATGGGGAGGCCCAGTGGGGAAGGAAAGCAGGCTACCAAGAAGAGACTTGATACCCTATGAGCATATACAGAGGAAGGAGGTCCCTCTCAGTCACAGTCATAGGGGAAGGGAGTAGGGGGAAAGTGGGAGGGAGGGAAGAATGGGAGGATACAAGGGATGGGATAACAATTGAGATGTAAAATGAATGAATTAATAAAAATGAAAAAAAAAGGAGAAGGGTAAGATAGAGTTAATTTTTAGAAACAAGACCTCTTGAAAATAATTGCAAACCAAATGAAAGAGGTAAGGTAAGGAAAGGAGAGCTGCCTAAGAATTCATTCTTGGAGCATTGCTCATTATGAGGAGAAATATTCATTTCGAGCCAAATGGTCATTTTCTGAAACATTGAGTATTTGCTTTTTGTGCTGTGGTTTGGCTAGAGAGTTTTTGTAAGTGGATGTACTTGAAAAAAAAAAAAAGACTTATATTAGTTGACTTCTTCCCAATTAATCAGAAATCAAAGAGTTAGCCCTTTGTAATCTGATGACTATCATAACACGACGAAGGCAGTAAATAATTGTTTTTTAAAATAAAAATTTTAGCCCCTGAAATAACTCAGTGGGATGAGTCTTAGACCAAAAACAAGCAACATTCAAGAGACAAGGAAGAACCCACTTTCCCTCAATGAAATGTCCATTAGCGATGTGTGAAGAAGCGTAACAAAGGCTCCAGTGTTCCCTTTAGAGGGCCCTTCAGAGTCTAGTCTGTCTGGAAAACGCTTTCTTTTGCTAATGTGGCCTGAATCACTGACAAAGGCCAGTGTTGGGGGTTGGCTTCCAGACTCTAATCGCTGGAAGGGAAGGGAAGCCATCCTCCCTAGTGTTGTAATGAGCTTGTCAAACCATTTCACAGAAAGAAGTATTGTGATGACAAGACACAACATCTCCAGTTCTTGGCGTGCATGGGCACTGAAGCAACAGGGTGGCTCTTCCTGGCTCCAGCCCCGCAGGCACCCATGCATACTCATGTGTGGAACACTTTTGGCTACTCTGTTGTGATAATTACTTTTGACTGTGCTGATTGGCTTGTTTTGCAATTGTTTCCTTGCAGAATTGGTTATGGATGTTTCGCTGTAGCTAGTAAATCTTCCAGATAATCTTAAATTTTCCTTTGGAAGGCTAGTAAAGTCATGATTATAGACACATCCTGTTCCGATCTCAGAAAGGACATTGGGGCATAACGAAATGAAACTGGGTTGGAATCTCTCTTTTCTTGGCCAGTTGAAGATTAATTTTCAGATGCTTCTTTCCAAGCCAAATAACAGTCGGGACCCTGTTAGTTCCTGTCCATCTAACTAGCTAAATCTAATACCAACGTGTTCAGGGGATTAATGTACCTATTGTTCTGATTTAACAAAGGACTGGCTTTCTGGCTGCCAAGCTCTATAAAACTGCACTTGCCACACTCCTTATGATGATTGCTGGGGTCAAAGACAGGACTCCACTACATCAAAAGGCACTCGCTTCCCAAATCAAACATGCTAAGCACTTGAATTCTTCTTTGAAATAAAGGAAAAGAGAAAGGTAGCGAGGGGAAGAGCCTCTAGATCTCATTCAGACTAAGAAATCTGTGGCCTTACATATGCAGAACCCTGACCATCTTCTTGTGATCTGGGAGGAATTGTGGGGGTGAGTTGGCACTTGCTGTTAATCGCCTTTGGTTATGAACTGTGTTAGCAGCAGTGGAGAGCAGAAAGAAATGGTAGAAAGTGGTAAAGTTCAGAGGCATTGGGTTACCAGAAATGTTTTAATAATTATCTGCAACATTTCCCCCTATTTCTCTTTATTTTTCTTCCTCTGCTTCTTTTCCTTATTTAGTTCCTTCCTTTCCCTTGGCTTAGCTGTCTCAGTCTTTCTTTCTTTCTTTCTTTCTTTCTTTCTTTCTTTCTTTCTTTCTTTCTTTCTTTCTTTCTTCCTTTCTATTTACACTGCTTGGATGTAGTATAGTATTGCTTAGTTTTGTGAGTGTGTATATGTGGGGGGGAGGGGGGAGTAAAATGAAGAGGGAGGAGAGCTACGGTTTTCTGGTTCCCACCAGGAAGCAAGTCCTATAACTATCTTTGAATGACTGAGTGGAGACAATCTGTCTGTATAGAGAGAAGCTTGTCAGTACCCTAGTTGTCTATTTTAGCACCATCTGCTAGGTTCATGGCTAGGAGACTGGGTGGGAAGTTTACACTGATGCTTTATTGTGCTCAGCCTCTCTTTTCTATGAGCTCAGATAGAAAGTGGCTAGCTATGCAAAACATAGTTCTACAATTTGAGAATATAATCTTTATTTCTATAGCATATTATTACTCATTTTTCTAACTACAATACTTAGAATAGGCCAGGAAGCATGCTTTTCACACTATACTTATTTAATCCTCATAAAAATTCTGAGGAGTGAGCAATATTATCATTCTTATTTGTGCTAGTTAGCTTTTCATTACTGTAATAAGTAATAAGAGAAATAACTTCTTTTGACATGACCAGTTGGTCTTGTTGCCTTTTGGTCTGTGCTGAGCCGGAACACCACAGTGAGAGTATATCAGGGAGAAAATATGGCTACCCCATGGCTAAGGACGCATAAAAGAGAGGAAGTGCCCAGATCCTGACAATGCTGTTCAAGAACATACTCCAATAACCAGAAGGCTTCTCCCTAGGACCCCACCTCTTAAAGATTTTTTTTTTCTATCTCCTGATAGGCTAGGGACCAAGCTTTCATCCAGTAGGTCCTTGGAGAACACTTATCCATATTACACTGCTGCTTTTCCTAGGAAGTAAGGTAAGGCTTAGGGAGATTAAATAGCTTAGTAAGGTCAGATAACTAGAAGCTAGAAGCAACAGGTTAGTGTGATGCCTAATTTTAATTGTCAACTTGACACCATCTAGAATCATCTGGGAAGACAGTCTCTGTGAAGGGTTGTCTAGATCAGGCTGACTGTCTAGATCAGACATGTCCACATCATGTCTGGTGGTGGTGGGAAGCTGTTTTTATTGTTAACTGGTATGGGAGGATATAGCCCACTGTGGGTAGCGCCATTCCCGAGTTTGGTTCTCGGACTGCATAAAGAAGAAAATGATGAGCTGATCATGCGTGAGCATGTCTGTGCTCATTTCTGGACTATAGATGTCTCAAACTGTTTAAACTGTTTGACAAACAGCTGAAACATCAGTTAGAAAACAACCGATATCTCAATTGCTTCAAATTCCTACCTCATTGACTTCCCCAAGTCCCCACGAGGGTGGCTTAAAGTGTAAGCTAAAATAACTTTCTTCTCCTCCTAAGTCCTGTGTATCAGGGCTGGGTAGCAGAGCAGGTATTTATCGCAGCATCAGAAATGGAACTAGGGTAACTAGTGTCCAAGCAGACATGCAGTTCCTGTTTGTTTGACCTGTCTAAAATTCTAATGTGTCTTTTGTTGCAGTCACACCTATCTGAGCTGTGCTACTTATATGAGAGCCTTAACAGTAGCTTCCTTTTTGTATCACCTTTATTATTTTTATTTCTATCTTATCTTCATGAAATTTTCTTTTAAAAATTTTATATAAAAAAAACTGGATCAGGAAAAGAAATATTTAGGATTTTTAGAGAATATTTAAAATGTGGAAACATGTTACAATTTCAGTAGAATATATAATTATTTTTTCAGTTAACTTTTAAAACATTAAGGTAACAAAATCATTTGAGTCTGGATTCTATTAATTTTAATTGAATGAAAATTTCATCCAGTTTATACTGAAGCTTGTTTTGGCATAACTGTTAAAAATGTCAAAGAATAAAAAAAAATTAAGGGAATATTTCATAAAAGAGAGTAATCCATTTTAGGTGAACTTGATACAATTTATATTTGTATATTATTAAATTATTTATTGTTAGCATTGTCTTTTGATGAGTTTTAGAAGCATCAACTGTATTGGTATTGATTTCCATTATTGAATTTATACGAAGGAAGCAAAAATGCACAATTACTTTGAGGCACAACTTTAATTCTGATTGATTTTCCATATACAATGCCCACAAACACACAAACCAGTTACATGTTGAAATTTTAAATGAGAGGATGCCTCTTTGGTTCAAGTTACTATTCAGAAATCACATTTCCTGAGAGGCATTTGCTTTTCAGTGTCTGCCAGTCATCTGCAGCAACCATCTTCCTACTCGCAACCTTTGATGAACAAGTGAAAACGTCATGAAGTGAGCTTTACTCATGGGTGTGTACAAAATGCAGAGTTCAATGCCTCCCTTCCCTGACCAAGCTGATTATTCTTCGACTTCGACTCCGTTCTCCATTCATTCCTTCATCTTCACTAATATTGTCATTTTCGTTTCCCAAATTTTGCCACGGACATGGTGTACCTGGGTCCTCAGTAGGTATGGGGTAGGACATAAACCCAAACTAGGTTGGGCTGACTCTATATTTTATATTTATATCCAGGATACAATGGTGAAAGGATGAGAAATCTTACTGGACTGACTACATTTATCTGGAAGTTTTCTGCCAGCTGATGTTTTTCTTCATTCCTCTTGTTTCTAACCCAAGTACAAGTTTACTTACAATACCTTGACCTGCCCATTATGCGTCTGATAATAATATCCTAGATTCCGTTTAATTTAGCTGGAACTAGTTACTGCTGCTTACATCCTAAAACCCCAGCTTCTCAGCTACTCACCTACTATTTCTGGAGGCTATTGTGTAATTCAAATGTTGGTTTTCGTACCTCCCATATCTGGTTGCAATCCTTGTTCTGAGGAGCTCCTGTCTCAATGTTGTATAAACACTGTTCCCCAGTTGTTCCCTGATATGCCAATAAAACAGCTTACAGCCAATCGCTTAGCAAGGGAGAGAATAGGGTTGAACTTCCTGCCAGCCAAGGAAGGAGGAGTTAGAAAAGGAAGTAGGGGATTGAGCCATGGCAGATTTCCAAGAGGGACCAGGAGAGAGAGTTCAGCAAGGAAAACTACAAAGTGCAAGTGCTGGGAGGAAACTAGATCACTGTAGAGGGTTAAGAATAGAGCGATAGTTTGAGCAGACCCCCCCTGGGTCCAGATCTGCCAACCTTGATAGTCTTCTTGTAGGTTTCTAGGACCCTCTGTATCCTTCTATTTCCCCATTCTCCCATACCTCTCTCACCTGGAGTCCTACTAGGAAGTCCCAGCATCTATTCCAATCTCCTGCTAAGTGAAGACTTTCAGGGGATATCGCTGTTGGGCTAATGTCCAATTATAAGTAAGTTTATACCATGTGTATCTTTATGTGTCTGGGTTAACTCACTCAGGATGATCATTCTAGTTCCATCCATCTGCCTGCAAATTTCAAGATTTCCTTGTTTTCAGCTGGGTAGTATTCCATAATGTAAGAGGGAGGGAGGGGGAACGGGAAGATACAAGTGAGGGGATAACAATTGAGATGTAATCTGAGGAAATTACTTTAAAAAAAAATAAAAGAATAGAGTGATAAGCTGGTGTGGTGGCACACACCTGTAATCCCAGCACTTAAGGAGGCAGAGGCAGGTGGATCGCTGTGAGTTCAAGGCCAGCCTGGTCTACAAAGTGAGTCCAGGACAACCAAGGCTACACAGAGAGACCCTGTCTTTAAAAAAAAAAAAAAAAAAAAAAAAAAAAAAAAAAAAAAAAAAAAAAAAAAGAAAGAAAAGAAAAAAAAGAAAGAAACAATAGAATTATAACGGCTTAGTTAGTGTGTTGTGAAGCTTATTATTAAACAAATATAAAAGTCTTAACTATTTGTATGATAGCTGAGTTAAGAGAGACACGGAAAAGCAACACGACGTTGTTAAAAGTGTCTTTAACATACTTCCCTCCTGCTTTCCCATTGCTTCTCCTCTGCTTCTCTCTCTCTCCCCTGCTTCTCCCCTGCTTCTTCCCTGCTTTCTCCCAACTCCCTTCTTGTTTTGCTCCTCTGTTCCTCCTCTCAGCCTTCTCCCCTTTCTTATTCTCTTGTATTTATTTCTCTTGTTTAGAGGCTTGAAGGATGAATGAAAAGTTAAAAGGCTAATGCAGAGATAGAAAAAGAAAATATTTTGAAGGTGTTAAATGCCCACTGCTTTATTTATTTTTCTTTTCAATTAAAATGAGATGTTCTTTGACCATATAGTGTGGACCCTTCCAAGTCTTATTGGGCATGAACAAAAATACTATTATTAATAACAAAACAAAAAACAAAGCAAGTTGATTCTCCCCCCTCCAAATTATTTAGCAAATCAACCATTTTCATAATTTTAGTTATTCAAACATTCATGGCTTGTCTGAACTAATTAGATAATTTGATACGTGCAGTATTTATTTTCAAAAGATCTCTGCCAGATCTGTCTTATAAAAGCAATTAATAGAGTTATTCTTGGAAGTTAATGTTTCTCTGTAGCAAGCTGAGAGAATTTAAGTTTTTAATGTCCAGATGTGATGTGATTAAAGGTGCACTTAAATATTTAACCCAAAATTAGAGGGCCCGAAGCTGCAAAGTTTACTTGAGAGAGAAATGAGTCACACCACCAGTAGTTTATCTCTTAGGCTTGCTTGCATGCACGGTCACCAGAAGTTTATGTTTGGGCTACGGTTCCCTCCTTGGGACACTCAACAGCTGTTGCTTCCCTTCAACTGTAAACTGTCTCCCTGTGTTATCCAGACTGCTGTAGGCATAGACGCTCCAAAATCTGAAACGTTTCGTAAATAATGGCAGTTAACAGTAATAGTAGTAAATTGTAGATCCTTTTGGGAATCAAAGCAGGGTTCTCTTACATTAGCACAATGTACTCAGGTAGCATCTAAGCATAAACCACTTACAAAGCCAAGAACTAGGCCCACCTACATCAATCCTATAATTTTTTTTTTTCTTTTCTGAGGATTACCACAGCAGACACATACAGCTGACTTTTAACTCAATCTGTGAAACTTTTTCTCATCCACCAGCAAACTCTATCTTTATTTTAACAACGCATTTTTTTTGTCTTGTTTTTTTTTTCATTGTAAATAAAGTATTTATTTTAGTTGCACTTTCCTTATCTTTTAAATTTTATCCATTTATTTTTATGCATATTGATATTGATGTTTTCCCATCACATTACATGTGTGTATCACACATGTTTGGTGCCCTGGAGGCCAGAACAGGGTTTCAGATCCCCTGGAACTGAAATTACAGACAGCTAGGAGCTGACCTGTGAGGGATGGGGATCGAATCCAGGTCCTCTGAGAGAGCAGCCAGTGCTCTTGACCACTGAGCCATCTCTCCAGCTTTCTGTACTCATTTTAATGCCTAATATGCTTCTTAAAGCTGTCCTAGTGTTTTTAGCTTATATTTTTTAAAAGTCATAGATAAAATATTTTTTGTGCCAACTAATAAGCTTAATAAAAAAATTAGAATCAATCTTGTATTTCAGAAAAATCCTTATACCTCCTGATACATAAAAGTCTTCCTTTGTATACAGACGTAATCATTGGGTAATTACAAGTATTGTGCCAGAAATGGCAAGAAGAGTTTATCACTCCAGTTTTAAAACAGTAAGATGAGCTAAAAACAAGCAAAAGATCTTCAGCATCCAGGCTTTAGATTTACAGTAATGGAGATTTTCCATAGACACAAAGTTTTTGGGCAGTCAAAATTTGGTTTTGAGATTAAGCCATGTGGGAATTAGGAAATAAAGTGAATGAATTCAGGAACATTTTTTTTCAGAAGAGATTAGCAGAGGAGTAAGATGGTCTTTACTAAGATTGTGTGAAGCTAAGATAGAAGAATCTCACACCCAACACCTAGTTTTCCTCCCTCTAGACCAGATATAGTGGAGCTGATGACAGGAGGAAAGGCTCTTGTCTCAGGCCGTGGGAAATGTGCAGCACAGTTACTGTAAACCTATGTTCACTCTTCACTTTTTTTCCACATTTTATATCTTTTACCTGTAAAACCATATGTGAAAATATGGATTAAGATATTAAGTTTGTTCCTTAATATGCTATTTTAAGTAATATTGTCCTTCTGTCCAACTTAAAGAAATGTACAAAAAAAAATATTGAGTATGTCTAGTACCCACTAAGGATTACCTGTTTATTTTATTATCTTTAAATGAATTTAAAATGTATACTTACAGGAAAGCAATATTGATGTAGTGAACTTGTCCATAAAATACAGATGAATTTTTATCAAATTTGTTCTAATATATATACATACATACATACATACATACACACACACACACACACACACACACACACACACACACACACACGAACCAATCCTGAGTAGAGTTGTATGTTCATGTCAGTATTCCTGATTGTAATGTTATGGGCATCCTACTAGAGGTGACCATTCAGATACAATTTGTAACATTTAAAACTTTAATCATCTCTTCATTTCTTCAGAATATAAACAACCAATACATATTAGAAATATAAATTATAAAAACATTGTTTAGACTTTATAGCTGAATTTAATTAAAGCAGTAAGAAATTAGACTTTTTAAATGCACCAAAGACTTAAAAACCTTTGGCTTACACATATAATTGCTTTGCCAGCTATTTTCATTGTATGTAATTTTGCTCTGTGATTTGTGGTGCTTCTAAAGTGTTAAGTCATTCTTATTGTGCCTTTTTTAACAGCAAAATATTGCTGTAGAAAGAACGATTATTTACACTATTTTCTTATTAGGAGTTAACCTTAGTTATGACACTATCAACGCAGAGGTGGTATTATGGAAAACTCACTTGATTTTAGATTTGTCTAAGAGAACTCTGTGGTAGCTACTGGTAGACTGGACTGGTCTGATGTTATCAGCTTACTGTAATTTTTGGCATTAGAATAGGAATCTAAAATTCTATCTCAGGATAGGAAAACAAGATTTGTGAGCCTTAAGGAAAATGTTATGATTAAAGCAACTTTTGCATTATTTTAAGTATCACCTCAAGAGTTGCACAGCAGCTGCACGTGGCTTGTGTTTTCTGTCACATGCCCAGTTTAGCTTTACAGTTTCCAGGCCTTTTTGCTCACCTTACTAAGCAGGCAGTTTAAGAACCTACATAGAGTTCTGCGACATTGTCCCCCTTCCTCCTTTCTCTCTTTCTTTCCTTTTTTCTTTTCAAAAACAACATTTCTAGTTGAAAATAAGTTAAATAGTAAAAATGCATACTATGTTATGCCAGTTGTTTAATATTTTAATATTCATTACTTTCTTTTATGTTTCCAATCGCTACCTTTCAGATGCTAAGAAATATAAGCACATAAAAGTAACCCTGGGGATGATATATATTGCTTCTAATACACGTCAGGAACTTTCTGGGGACTTGGCTGAGTCTCAGTGTTTGAAGAAGTAATCTAATAATTCCTAAACAAAAAGGCATGCTGTAATCTCAGAAGACAGACTATGGTAATAGTGAAACATAGGTTCAATATTGGTAGCTTCATGTGTCAGGCCCTTCGAACAGGGCTATTTGTTCCTAAAGAAATCGGGTTGAATAAAAAGTGAAGAGATTGCCCCTAGGGGTGATCTTGATGCAGAAGTTCACACAGCAAATCTTGCTATCATGTCTGAAATTTTGGGGCAATACAAAGCCAAGGAAGTGAAGTTTAGATCGAAAAAGGAAGCTCATTGTTGGAAAAATGGACCCCGTCTACAGATGGTCTTAACATAGGTGAGCGTGTGTCATCAGTCCGCGATGGTCATACTAGCATTGTAAAGGCTCCTTTTGATTATTAGCTTAGCTGGATTTAGAATTACCATGGAAACACATTCCTGGGCATATTTTTGATAGCATTTCCGTAAATAGCTAATTTGAAGGGAAGACTCAACTTGAACATGGACCATGGACTGCAATGTTCCGTGGTGGGAGGGGAGGCGGGGGGGCCGGGGGGGGCGGGGGGTAAGGGTTTCCCGGATTGGATGAGAAGGACCATGGGCTCTGAGCACCAGCATTCATCACTCTCTGCTTCCTGATTGGACTCAGTGCCAACAGCAGCGTGTTCCTGTTGCCATGCTTTCTCCACCATAATAGACACCGTCCTTTTTTCCATAGTGAGTCAAAAAGAGCCCCACCCCCCCTTTTTTTTTTTTTTGGTCAGGGACTTTCGTCATAGCAGCGAGGGCAGTGAGTAATACAACCATCTAGGTAAATGAGTGAGTTTTCCATTTTCTTCCCATGCTTTTGTTGGGAGAGGGTTTTGTTTTAAGATTAATCTTGACATTAGTTCTGGTCTGGGAGGGGAGGCATGGCGAGGCAGACAGTGTGGCAGAGGTGGGACTGAGACTTTTAAGTTCATATTCGCCCCTACGATAGCCTCTGTTTTAAACAACTTTAAAATGATGTATTTATTAATAGTGTTTCTTAGTGAAATATCTTTGAATGTGCAAGCATACCAATGTGCTGACAGCAGTTCTTACTATAACGATGACTGTTTGTTTATTTATTGAAGTATTTATTGAAAACATTCTATGTACATATTATGTGCTGTTTTCTGGGAGCAAAATTCTTCCTCTTTCCATGGAACTTACTTTCTAGATGGGAAGTCTCACAGTTAGCCATCATGGCAAGGCCCAAATGACTGCAGAACTAATAATGGAGAATATGGGAAAACAAAACAAAACAAAGAAACAAACAAACAAACAACTGAGAAAAACTACACTTCATTAAATCCTGCAGGTTATATGTCTAGTAATAGATGCCCAAGTACTTATCAGTTTTCTTTGTTGTGGAGATCGTTTAAAATTTTGGTTATGTGATATAGTGGGGGAAGGCACTTACTGCTTTGCTGAGGACAGACACAGTACATTTACTTTCCCTATGCTGAAGGCCACTTGTCCTCTATTCCTGGTACATAGCGTAAGCATTGTGGGGGATTTTGAACACAGGGCTAAGGAGCTTCATGGAAGCAAATTAAGTTCTCTTTTGAAAATCAGCTCAAGCGTCTTTGTAACAAAATGAGGTGGTTTAACTTCAGTGGTTTCTGTAATAGCCGGGTGAGGAGCACCACAGTCCCACTCCCCTGAGAAACAATCCCAACTAGTGAAAAATAAGTTATCCAGAAACAGTATAGGGGGTCCACTAAATGATGGCGCATCTCCTCAAGCCCTGTCTTGGTACTGGCAGTGGTGGTGGGCACTGGATTTGTGATCTGTCTTTTTTTCTTCTCTTCCAGCCAACGGGGTAGAAGTTTCAATCTGAGTATGTACAGATAAAAAGAAGGGGTTGATTTGGCATACCCCCCCACCTCTACCCCAATTCCATGCCAAAGCTATAGTGTCTTCCTTGGGATGGACGAAGCATCACCGTTTCTCTTTCCTGACTCTGGTTTTGGAGAAGGGAATTTGGGGGACGATGTTGAAGGCCAGTCCTTCTACATTCAGTACAGATCCTAGACCAGCCATCTGTGAAGGAGAAGAGAGCTTACCTTTATATTTTCCTGATGACAGATCCGCAGCCACTCTCCCTTCCTCAGCTCTGGTAGCCTGGAGCTTTCACCTCAGTGGAGAAGTGCTGTTTTTTTTTGTTTGTTTGTTTGTTCTTAAACAAAGAAAGCTGACAGGCTCCCCAGAGGAGTTTCTTTATTTATAACAGAGTGTGGGAGAATGCAAGTATACAGGTACTCTGGGAAACAAAGGAGATTTGGGTCCTACTTCTTAGAATAAGTGAAAGAGAGAAAAGAATTGTTGGGATTAGAGTGCCGGGAGATGCACATACCTTGAGTTAGGACAAAGGCATGTGGAACCTTTATGAGACAAAAGGGAGCAGTCTGTGGATGTAGAGAGAAAGAGAGAAGGAAATCCCAGGTCTAAGTCCAGGCAGGGATGCCTGAGGAGGATGAGTAGTCTTAAAAAAACTTGTTTCATTTTGAGATAACTGTAGGTTTGCTTGCATTTCTGAGAAATAGTATAGAGACAGCCTCTTTGTCATATCGCGACTTGTATTGTCATCCAGAACCAGCCATTTGCAATGATGTAGTTAGGGTGAAGACTTTATTTCATCCCTTGCGGCAAATTGTCTGTGTAGAGCCACACCCACTTTCCCCCTACTTCTGCTTCCTTCCAAGCCCCAAGAAAGTACAAGTGTGTTCTGTTCTGTAAGACAAATGGCCAGAGAACAATTAGTTCCAGGTACGTGTTTTGCAGTAGTGTGACCTTTCAAAGAAGTCTTATGTAATTGGGTCAATATCAGCTAAAGAATATAAAAAATACTATGTAATTCTCTCTCTCTCTCTCTCTCTCTCTTTCTCTCGTGTGTGTGTGTGTGTGTGTGTGTGTAGGTAAGAGGACAACTTATGGGAATTGGTTCTTTCCTTCTATCATGTAGGCTTCAGGCATAGAATTCAGGTCCTTAGACTTGCTGGCAAGTGCTTTTGCCTGATGGTGCCACTGATAATTCATAATATAAGTCTGATACCCAGCAATACATAATTTAGAAAACCTTTTTGAGATGTTATGCTAACTAGCTGGGCTGGTGTTGTACTCATGAGCTCATGAACTTGAACTCTCTTGCCTTAGCCTCTTCAGTACCTGAGATTATAGAAGTGTGGTACTGTGCTTGGCAATTAAACTAGAAGCCTTGAATAGGCATCTCATAAAGATGCTCACTAATAAAGTGAATAGCAAAACTGATCAGTTAAAGTGCACTCAGACAAAAGAGATACTTAGGAAATTCCTCAAAAAATACTAGGCATTTAGAAAAAAATACAAAAGAAAAGGAGGATAGAATGTGTCATCATTTATAGAAATTAGTTGGAATAAGCAGAAATTTTTCTGCATATGAGTATCCATGCCCTTAAGTAGTCAGGCTTTGGGAGTCTGGAGGAAATAGTAGTTTCTGTAGGCTTGGGAAACATACTCTGAATGGTTGGAGATCCACGTTGAAGTAGGCAAGCATCTCTTGAGCCAGTTTACATTATAACAAACAGGATGCAGATGCTAAGCTTGTGGAAGTAAGCAAGAAGCAACAGATGCTTTGGGTGGACACTAAAACCAAGCTTGATGTGCTCAGAACTGTGCCCAAGTACCCATGAATGGGCCGTAGCTTTCCATGTTTGGCCGAACAGCAAGATCAGGTTGTGGGCTTGAAAAATGGCCAGCGTTTCATCTTTTCCTTGCCTTTAGATCAGGGCTGGCTCCGTTGAAGCCATCAGGTATTTGTGAAACAGAAGAAGAACCTATTGTGCACTAAGGCTTCATAATTACTGAAGAGACAGGAGATACTAAAGATAGTAGCAAGCACCTAAAATATATTGCTTGTCTCCTTTGGGCATTGATTGAGCTCAGAATCCTTGGCAAGCCATGCGAAGGGGAAACATGTGACATAATTTTCAAGTATACAAAAACTATTCTTCAGAGATGTCACATTTTTGGAATGAAATTTCAAATGGAAATTTCCTGGGATGACACTCCTGAAAGATCTTGAATGCTGACTTATGGTGTCATCCAAAGCCTCACAGAAGACACTAGCACACCGCTAAAGCAAATCCTTCTTGCAGAGACACGTTATGAGTATAGATGTTACATACTTAAAGTAGGTCAGTGAAGCAATTGCTGGCTCAGTAAAGAATCAAGACCTCCAAGAAGACCTTTTATTCTTAACCCAATTTAGGTCCAAATTAGTTCACCCTTTTGTCTCATTTGTGGCCCACAGAGCAACCAGGAGTAGTTCTGAGCTATGATTTGCTCAGGACCTCAGAGTTCTAGAAGAGATGCTTAGAACCACTTCAACTTTGGCCTAGTTTCTTAGTTCTTTGAAGTCCGTTCATTGCCTGGAGAAGGCTGATGAAAGTAGGGTGAGAAGCTTTCAAAGGACAGGCTACATCAGAGGTGTAGGAGCAGTGAGGACCCAACTCCTGCTGTAAGGCATAAAGAGAACAGACTGAGTTGCCATCAGGAAGTGTGACACGAAACCTTCCTAGGGCCTGTGCCTTGGACCATGGGTTTTGGTGGGACAATATAGACTATGTGCTCGGTAGAGATAAAAGAGAATTTACTTGTGAAATAACTTCAATCCAGCACCTGGTAAAATGAAAGTGGGAAAAGAATGGAAGATAAGTGTATTTAGGTATTAATCAGTTCCTTCTGTTTTGTCCCTAGATAGCCTTCTTGGTAACATCCTGCTTGTGAAGTGCTCAAGGGCCAGTACTAACTGGGTCAAGAGACTCTTAGGTTTCTGGGTGCCTTGCCCTCCTGGGATCTTTGATAGGAAACTATTAAATCATCTTCTAAATGAAGAAGAAAAGCAAATGAATAATTCCTACCACTGAGGGGGCACACATCATGAACCCTCAATTTTGTAGATCAAAATGTATGGCTGGCAAGTTGTTTGACATCTTTGTGTCTGTCTGAGCTCATCTACAGATTTAGGACACTATTGACATTAATCAATAATACTGCTTTAAGAGCAAGCTACTGCCTGCCAAAGGTTTCTATCACTCTTGATATAATCACTTGGTAAGACCTAGCCTGGCACTGTAATCCCAGCTACTCAGGAACTAAGGTGGGAAGACCACAAGGTTAGGCAACTTAGTGAGACCTTGTTCTCAAAGAACCAAAAATAAAATAAAATAAAATTTAAAAAAAGAAAGAAAAAAGAAAAGAAAAAGGGTTAGGGTTTAGATTAGTGTTAGAATGCTTGTTGACCATGCATAAAACTCCAGGTTCACTACACAGTGTCAAACAAACAAACAAACAAAAAATAAGTAAAATAAAAAGAAAAAATTGTATAAAAGAAAGGAAGCCAGGCCCTTTGGCACATGCCTGTATTCCCAGAACACAGGAGGCAGAGTCAGGTGGACCTCTGTGAGTTCAAGGCCAGCCTGTTCTACAAAGAGAGTCCAAGACAGCCAATATTACACAGAGAAAAACAGGGGGGAAAAAGGAAGGAAGGAAGAAAAGCTACTTTTTGTGGGTAGCACAGATGCTGCCGCCTCCTCCTCCTCCTCCTTCATCTTCAAGTTCATTTATGGAGCAATACAGAAACGTTTCTTAGAAGAAACAAGCAAAATAAAAGATGAACCAGGATCCCTACATTAGCAATGTTACTACTATTCAGAGATTGAAGGGTTAAGGTGGGGAGAGAAATATTCTTCACCAAGAAAAACATAAAGGTGTTATTCAATGTATTTCTAATACCACATAGATTATTATAGTTGAACTATGAGACATTAAAACACGTGTACTTGCAAAGTTTCCTGAATTTGTGTAACTTCATGTTATGTGTCAAAATCTTGGAGGTCATATATTGTTTCTCATCTACTGTCAATGGAAAATTTCTGGAAAATTTGGGAAGAGCCCTAATACAACAAGACACTTGTATCTTAAGTAGATCCTTTCTTTAGAAGAGGCACACCCCACAGAAGAGGCACAGTAGAAATACTGTGATGAACCCTTACACCAGTCAGCAATGGTGGCTTTGACCTAGTACTTGACATGCCTCAGAAAATAGCTAAATAGCCTACATACAAAATCTTGTATGTTGACACTAAGTGCTGTAAGGAGACAGCTGCTTGTACTCTGTGTTTCTAAGCACAGCTGGAAGAGACCACCAAGCTCTGGTGCTGGACTCAAGGCCGGCAGCTGCTAATCTGAGCAGGAAAAGAAGTGTCAAATAGAATGGATCCTGAAATGTGATGGTCCTTCTAGGATTCTCTATGACTGTTTCTTTGAATGAATCACTTAAAGGAGAATGTGTGTGTGCGTGCGTGTGTGTGTGTGTGTGTGTGTGTGTGTGTGTGTGTGTGTAGAGTGAGTGAGCTAAGAAAACATTAAAATTAGTTAGGGATTTGTGGGAAGTGAGGTTTTGAGGAGAGGGACAAGGGAGTGGCTCTGGTTCATTCCTCTGGTAGCACTGGATGCCTGGAATTGTAGAGTGGGCTCTCAGGATGAATTAAAGAGATTCAGTGGTAAATAAACAGACAACGGTCTGGATGTCTAAGGTGAGAGGCTCCCAAAGTGACTTAGATTTGCTGATTGAAGGCAAGATCAGCTCTCAATTTTCTCTCGACTCCAAGATATTTGGAACCATTAACAGCAGCTTAAAGGAAGTGACTTTTTTCTGCTTTTGTAGTGTAGGTACTCCTTGGTAAAGAACAGCCATACTGAGTGGGTGCAAATTTTAATCCTTTGCTTGTGATCCATAGAGTCTTCTCGTGTGCTTGGGTAAAAATGGAGCCAAGCGTTGGAACTAGAATTTTAATCTAAGGGTTCTAACTCTCACATGTGCTCATGATGCCCAAGATAGGCTTTTGAAACACGCAAGCAGCAGGATTCTGTGCATGACTCAGTCCCTCCTTGGAGTCCCCTAAGTCTAGCCAGTTTGCTTTTTTAGTTACTTAAGATCATCGTTATATGAATATCTGTTAGATGTGCAAGCATAAGTATTGGACTTCCATTTTTCACTTTTATTTCTAGTTAGAGTTTCCCAGTGGGAAAAAATAAAACGTGCTTTACACAATAAAACTAAGGTTTTAATAACTTCCTAAAGCAGAGTCAAAAGGAAATTAAAGTGCACAACATACCACAGAAACAAAATTTGATTTCTCATTGAGCTCTTCGGCTTTAGCTCTGCAGAATCCAAGTAATATCCTGTTACAGCTCAGGATCCCGGCAGATGTCTGACGTGCAGCAGGGGTGATTTCAGCTCAACTATACTTAGGAGGACTAGGCAAAATACAAATGTCGGCAGCCCAGGACTTAAAGTATGGGTCTCCAAATATAAAATGCTCATTTCTCATGATTTTTATCAAAATCACCATAGGATAGGAAAGGGGGCAAAAATCATTTCCCAGTGAAATAGATGTTGGGAGGGAGCGTCTGTTTCCTATGTTCTGCAGAGGTTCTCACTGGGTCTTGACACAAAGGTGTAATCTCCTAGCTCTTGTCTTACATTTTATATCTAACCCAGGCTAATCAAAAAGAGCTTTGCTTTCTTTCTTTGAGTTAAGGCTATTCTGTCAAAACTAAGGCATACAGAGTAATAGAATATGAGTTCCCAAGCCAGTGACACTGGTATTTATTACTACCTGCCATGAGTCAGCAAATCTCCAGTGACAGCTTGTTGGAGAGTGGAATGAATGTTTCAGTGTAAAATGTGGCTCATGTAAAATCTTCAGTTAATATATTTTTAAATGTCTTTTTTTTCCAGACTGTAATTATTAAAATACCCATATGGGTACACAGACATCTTTCCTGGGGGTCTGGGCACACGTGGATAATTATGATTGTAGCTTCAACTCAGAATGCTGGTAGTTCTTCTAATAGACTTCAAGAATTTGCATACAACACACCCAGAGGAGCTCCTTCTCTGTTCTTGTTCTGAGAGTGTTTAGGATTGGCTCTCTGTTTCTCAGTGTCTTCTAAGTATATTCTACGTAAAATTTTCTTCAAGAGCAAAGTTTTGCTTCACTGGTGAAATCCAGAGGATTTTGGTTTTGACATCAAAAAACAGTGGTAGCTGGCTCCTAACCAATCATGCGCATTCATTGGAAAGTTGCAGATCCGAACTTATGTTTGGAAAATTGATTGTTTATAAAATTGTTTAATCTAATTACCAAGTTCTTTAGACTATGGTCTTCGTGGTTCACTACTTCAAGTTCATGTGGAGATTAAGTTGGTGGGAGTAGAATTCCATGCCTTCTCCAGGGCTCGTGCCAGGCATGAAAGAGTTGTGCCCAGGAGTAGTAAAACTCTAAGGTTTCTGTAAACAAATGAACACGAATAAGAGTAAGGTCTTTCCACGCTCACTGTCCTGTGGGTAGCTCTTTGGACAACCAGACTGTGCTGGGTCACATTCTTTTACAACTTGATTTCTCTGTCACTGGGAAATTCCACCAACCCATCTATGGTCACAGCCTTCCTATGTGATCGTGATGCCGTTTAATGTGGAAATTCTCAAGGCAATAACTATTCCAAAATACAACACTGCTATAAGATCGTTCCACATCTGTCCTTCCAACATAAAACTGAACCAAAACAAAAAGCTCTGGAGGCTTAAATTCCCCGTTGGGCATGTTCTCTTGGTCATTGTACTTTGTAATTTCAGTGGATTCTCAGAAGCACACAGAAGTGCAAGTGATGTGGCAGTACAGACGAACGCTTTGATGGAGAAAACAGATTTATTGTGGTAACTCCAGTGCTCATGTGAGTGAGCTTTCACATCTGACACTTGCTAACTCCTTTAATCTTGGTCTCATTCGTATATCCTGGCATCACTTGACTTTAGAAAGCTAGACTGCAAACAGTTAAGACCATCCAGGCCAGCTATTAGAGGTGGAACCCAAGACACTCTTCCCATAGGTACTTTATGACCCAAGTGGCCAGCCTGTTGACTCTCCTGCATCAGAGATCAGGGTAAAGAGCAAACCTCTAAGTATGGAGAAAAAGACTATCTTCCAGACAGACCCAGAGAGTAAACAATGCATTCCTTCTCACTAAAGTACGTCACACTGCTAATTTTTTGGATGTAAGAGTTTACCCAGGAAAATCTGGAACCACTAAAGGCTACTTTCTCAGTGAGTACCTTGTTACTATAACATTCAGCTTTCTGGAAGACAGATGGACGCAGAATGAGGAATATTTTTAATTATCCAAAGTACGTTAAAGGAAATAAATGTTGTTTGTCCACCTGGAAGTCTATACTTCAGTTTCAAATTTTATAAGCACACAAATGCTGTTTTTTACTTGCACTTGAGAAGAGGTAAGATTGAGTGCTGTGATTTCAGTGATTTCTCATTTATTATATTGTTCTTTCAGACGTTTGATCCTGACCGAAGTTTCCCCTCCTCCTACTCTTCCCATTTCTTCCCCTCCCATCCTCCACCTTTCCCCAAATCTACTTCTCTTCTATCTCCTTTCAAAACAAACAAACAAACAAACAAACAAGCAAACAAACAGAACAGGCCTCTCAAGAGATAACAAGTTACAATAAAACTAAGCACAAACCTTCATATCAAGGCTGGCTGAGGCAACCCAGTAAGAGGAAAGAGTACTAGGAGCAGGCAAAAGAGCTTTCACTGTTAGGGCTCCCACAAGAACACCAAACTACACAACAATAACTTACATGCAGAGGACGTAATTCAGACCATGTGGGGTCCATGTTTGTTGCTCAGTCTCTGTGAGCCCCTATGAGTCCTGCTTAGTTGATCCTGTGGGTTGTGTTCTTATGTTAACTCCTCTGTGTCTTATAATCCTTCCTCCTCCTCCTCTTCTGTGAAGTTCCCTTGCCTCTACTTAATTTTTGGCGGTGGGACTCTGCATCTGCTCCTATCAGTTGGTGGACAATGATGCCTTTCTAATGACAATTGGGCTAAGCACCGATCTACAAGTATAGCAGAATGCCACTGGCAGTCATTTCCTTGACTTTTTTTTCTTTTGCCAGTCATGTTTGGTTTTATCCTGGGTCTCTAGGCTGTCCTGCCTCTCATTCTTGGTCATCCAAACATTGAGTGTCAAGTACGGGTTCTCTATTGTGTCATGGGGCACAAGTTGGACCACTCATTGGTTGGACACTCCCACAAATTGTGTGCCACCATTACCCCAGTACATCTTTTAGGTAGGGCATATTATAGGTCAAAGATTTTTGTCACTGGGTTTGTATCTCAGCTCACTGGTGGGAGCCTTGTCTGATTATAAAAGATGGCCAGTTTGGGTTCAGTATCCCCCATTACTGGAAGATTTCCCTAGGGTCACTCTCATAGGTTTCAGGGAGTTTCCAGTGTAATCGGATTCTACATTGACTTCTGCCTCCACTCGTGTTCTCCCAATTCCAGTTGTCTCTCTCAATACTCTCTGTTCTCCTTTGCCCCCTCCCCCATCTCTTCTGTTCCAATCTCCACTTGTCCCCAGTCCAGGGGACACTTGTGCCTTCCCCCGTGAGAGAGGCTCCTACCCTTTCAGTAAGACATGTTTGCTCATAGTGACTGTGATTTATTTCTTTCCTATTAGTTCTTTCAGCAGTAGAGAAAACAAACTTAACTTAAGACCCCCAGACTGTAGCACCATGACATGATAAAATCCTAGCAGTGGGGAATACCTATCTATATTTATCACTCTCCCTATACATATTATATATATGTGTATATATACACATATACATATATACAAACACATAAATAAACACATACACATATAAATACATATATATACACACATTTATATATGCCTGTGTGTTTATATTAGACTTTTTCTTTTAGTTTTAAGGGTATAACTTAATAACATCATTTATCCACTTCCCTTTCCTCCTCAAAACTTTCTTTTTGCTTTCTTTAAACTTCAAAGCCCCTTTTCATTAATTGTTGCTAGAGACATATATGTATATGTATATACATGCGTATTCCAAAATCTAACCTGCTCAGTCTGTATAATGTCATTTGTCTGTATGTGTTCTCAGGGATGACCATTTAGTATTGTCTAACCAATTGGTGTACTCGTCCCTGGGGAAGACTATGCCACTCTCAGCATTCCTTAGTTGCCTGTGGTTCTTTGTGTAGGGTTGACCAAAGGACATGTTTGCTTCTTTATCAAAATTAGTTCTGTGACTATTTGTCCTTTATCTGATAGTAAAAAACAGACAAATATTTTAGAAGGCATACTTGTGTATATATAACAGCATGTGGAAAAAAGTCAGGGACAGATACTTTTGGCTTCACAAAGAACTTAGTATAGACAAGGAAGAAATAACTCATTCCAAAGCCCCAGTGACTTGAAGATGCGTGGGAGGATCTTCTCCTTCCTTAATTATCCCACAGCCTCACTGTGGCTTTACATGACATAAGAATTCTTGGGATGGTGGGAAAACACAGTGATACTTGGGTAGATGGAAGAGTTCCTTAACGGAGCTATAAGGAGAGAAGGCCAAGGCTGTCATAGAGGTCCCTATAGTAAATGACTCTGAGGTAAGGAAAGGAAGCAGCAAGCTGAACAGAAGGAGGCAACTTATCTGTGTCAAAGGAGTGTGGATTTCCAGGATTCTGGTTTCCCAACTAATTGGTTAATTTGAATACTTTGGGCATAGAGATGGCTCATAAATCTCTGGTGCTGGCCCTGAGGTCATTAAAGCTGTGGGGAAGGGCAGGGAAATGGAAGTGACTGGGGTGTGGACTGAATGTGTCTCCTCATCAGGGCTTGGAAATTAGGTCATGACCACATTAATAACAACAACAATGACAACAACCACTACCACTACCACCACCAGAACCACCACCGAACAAAAATAAAGAAAAAAAGAAAGAAAGAAAGAAAGATTAAAAAAAAAAAAAAAAAAAGAAAAAGAAAACCATTTTCTACCTGGTCCTAGCACTGTGTCTGTGCTTGCAGAGAGACCTTATATGCAGGAGGTGGGAGCACACGCTACTACTATTAAAGAAGCTATAGACTATATGTCTTGTCCCTCTCGGGACCAAATTCCCATCTCTAAGGAGCTGTTTAGTAAGCTAAGGTACATGTTTCAGGGTTTTTCTACTGCTGTGTAAAACACCATGACCAAAAGCAACTTGGTGAGGAAAGGATTGATATCATTTTACAGTTCCACATCACAGCCTATCAGGGCAGGAAGTCAGGGCAGGAGTCCAGGCAGGGTAGTAACTGATGCAGAATCTATGGAGAAGTCCTTCTAGCTGGCATGGTCCTCATGGCTTGATTATCCTGGCTTCTTATAACACCCAGAGGCACCAACCCAGGGGTTGGAACCAGCCATAGTGAGCTGGACCATCCCACATCAATCACAACCAAGAAAATGTGATTACCTGGGAACTGGCAGGCCACTCCAGCCAGAAAAGCATGCAGACTAACTGTAGATCTCCATATGTTCCTTCCTCTTTCCAAATCTAACCCCCAACTCTGTACCAGACTACCTGCTGAGGTCTTCCCCTCCTCTCGGTCCCCATCTCCAGTGCATCACTCAGATCTTCTCATCCAACCATCTTCCCTACTCATCCTGTTATCCAAGCCCCCAAACTCCAGCAGGCATTTCCTGAGAACCCACCATCAAAGTGGGCCAGAGAAGCAAGTATGCCAACAAAGCAGGTGTGCAAGCTCCAGATCATCACTCTCTCACCCCTCCTCCAAATCCAAACTCTGGGTCTCATCCCACTTCTCTCTCCTTAGACCCCCTCAGCCCCTTCCTCTTAGCCCATCCCCATTCCTAAGTGTCATGTTCCAATACTCAAAATACATTTTACCCAGAGCCTATAGTTGCCACACCTCACAGGATCCCAGAAAAATTTCCCAGAAGTCAACACACAACCATCACACCCTACTAAGAGCAGAGAGGGCAACTGAAACAAAGGGGAAAACCTACCCAGCCAACAAAGACAGGATTAGTTATCAGTGCCTGGAGTTATAACCTTTCCAAACCTAGATGCCTGGACACCAGCATAAAACACACTCAATAACACCCAGGACAGCACAGTCTTCTCTAGTGCCAGCAACCATACCATAGGCTTTCATGAGACTTACAATATAGCTGAAGCACAAGACACAGACAGACCTTGAAATAGCCTTCATGGGTATGGTAAAGTGCCACAAAGAAGAAATGAGTGCATATCTTAAAGAAATCCATGGAAACACCAAGAAATAGTGGAAGGAAATGAATAAAACAATTGAAGACCTGAAAGTGGAAATAAGATCTATAAAGAAAACCCTAAATGAGGGAAATCTGGAAATGAAAAATGTAGGAACATGAACGGAACCACAGAGGCAAGCATCACTAACAGAATATAGGAGATGGAAGAGAGACTCTCAGGCATTAAAGACATGACAGAAGAAATGAATACCTTAGTCAAAGAAAATGTTAAATCTAAAAAGAATCCTGACACAAAACATCCAGGAAATTTGTAATACAATGAAAGTACAAAATCTAAGAATAAAAGGAATAGAAAAGTAGGAGAAACCCAGGTCAAGGGTACAGAAACTTTTCAACAAAATCATAGAAAAAAATCCTAAACCAAAGAAAGGGATGCCTATTAATTTACAAGAAGCATCCAGAACACCAAATAGACTGCACCAAAAAAGAAAGTCCCCATGGCACACAATAATTAACCCACTAAACATACAGAACAAAGAAAGATTATTAAAAACTGCAAGAGAAAAAGACCAAATATATAAAGACAGACTTAATAGAATAACATCTGACTTCTCATTGGAGACTCTAAAAGCCAGAGGGTCTGGACAGAAGTGCTTTATACTCTTTATAAGCAAACACAGGTGCCAGCGCAGATCACTATACCCAGCAAAATTTTCCATCACAATAGATAGAGAAAATAAGACATTACATGATAAAGCCAAATTAAATTAAGATCAGATGAGCAGTTTCAATACACCTATAACTACTATTGAAATAGAAGCCATCATTAAAAGTCTCCTAATCAAAGGGGGGAAAAGCCCATATAGAGATGATTTTAATACAGACTTCTGCCAGTCTTTCAAAGGAGAGATAATGCCTATACTCCTCAAGTTATTCCACAAAAATAGAAACAGAAAGGACATTGCTCAATTTGTTTTGTCAGGGACAAAACAAGGTTGTCCACTCTGTCCATACCTATTAAATATAGATCAAAAGGGAAAAGAAGAAGTCAAAGTATCTTTATTTGAAAAGTTTATCTTTATTTGATAGTATACATAAATAACCCAATAATTCCACCAAGAAACCTAAACTCATTCACTTGATAAACACTTTAAGCAAAGTAGCTGGATACAAAATTAACTCATAAAGTCCCTGGCCCTTCCAAATACAAATGACAAATGGTCGAAGAAAGAAATCAGGGGAACAACACTGATGCTAATTACTGCTTGCTGTCTCTGACCCACCTTTTGCTTAATAAAAAGCCATCCCACCTGGGCAGGCCAAAGGAAACAGGTGGGGCTGAAAGAGAGAGAGAGTAGAGGTAGAGAGAGAGAGAGAGAGAGAGAGAGAGAGAGAGAGAGAGAGAGAGAGAGAGAGAGAGATTCTGGGAAGAAGAAGGACTGCCAAGAGGAGAAAGAGAAGGACCTAAAGTGAGGAAGGCTGCCATGGGTTCAATGGAGGAGAAGCACACGTGGATGGAGGCCTGCGTGGATGGAGAATCCAGACTCAGGAGGAAAGGCAAGCAGATCTTTTTGAGTTTGAGGACAGTTTACATAATGAGCGCTCATAAAAAAACTCACTGGGAGTGCTAATGGCTGATGATATAGTCCATGCTAGTTTGCTTCTGGATCCATAACATTTCAGCTCTGTGGTGTTGCCCTGGTTTTTCCTCCTGGCCCTAAGCTCCTGGAATAATGGCTCATGAGACTCAAAATATAATTACAAATACCTAGGTCACATAGCTAGGCTCTTCTCTGACTAGCTCATAACTTTACCCATTTATTCTAATCTAAATTTTGCTGCACGGCTGGTTACCACTGCTCAGGTACCATGTATCCGTCCTTAATCATAAGGTCAGCTTACTCATGTTTGCACATGGGATAGAATGAGTCCACGTCCCTTTACCACTTCATTTTTATACCACTTAGTTATTAATGGTCTATGAACAGGAAGATGACATATACTATTCTGGTTTGGCTTTCCCCATTAATAACGTTCCCCTCTCCTCTCCTCTCCTCTCCTCTCCTCTCCTCTCCTCTCCTCTTCTCTTTTCTTTCTTTTCTATTTGCATTTCTACAAGTGCTATAACAGCACTGAATGATGATTCCTAATTCTTTAATTTGTTTTAACCATGTACATTCTGTTTTCTTTGCTTTTTAAAATTGTAGATTATATAGAAGAAGGTATATGTCTTCTTATTTCAGGAAAGTAATTAGGAGTTGTATATAGGAACATGTTGTATGATACATTATGTGTAAAACAGCAATATAAATTTATAGGTAACCTTATGTATTTCTTCCTAGTCTCGAGTGTCCCCTATCTGCCAAGAATGGCAGCTTTTCCTATTTATGTTATAATTTCCTTTAATTTTTATTGGAGAGATATGTGTCCCTGTAAATACAGCTTCACTGTGCCAGATTCTGAACTTTGTCTTATCAGAATTATACCATTGCCCAGTAGTTTACAACAGGGCTGGTTGCCCCTTCCTCACCACACCCTATAAGAGATACTTGATGAGGTCTGGGAATGTGCTGATTCTCACAACAGGAGAGGATGCTATTGTTGTTTAGTGGGTAGAGGCTGAGTAGGCTGTACAGGATAGCATGCCTGACATTCGGCTGGATCAGAATCTTAATCTTGATGAGGTTTTTCAATTTGTGAAGAGCATGTATTCCATTTTCCTTTTTTTTTTTTGACACATTGTACAGTCTAGCAATTCAGAATGTTGCTTTTGGACTTTGAGTTGTTTCCATTTGCAGACTGACATAAACAATGCCACATTCTGGTGTTTGTATCATGTTCCCATGAGAAATTCTCTACAAGTGGGAATTTCTGGTCCTAGGATAAGTATCTCTTTCCTATGTTAATCCCCAAGTGCTTCTCAAAGTGGATGTATGAATTTAACCACAGCATATTAAGAATGTGTTTCCTTAGGAATCATTTCTACCCTAGGTTTCTGGGCTATCCAGCCTCTAGGTCCTGATCCTCCAGGCAGTGTCAGGGTGGCCTCCTTTTCAGTGCCCTGTCTCAAGCTGGACCAGTCATTGGTTGGCCACCTCCACAATTTCTGTGTTACCTTTACCCCAGCACATCTTATAGGCAGGGAAAATTATAGTTCAATGGTTCTGTAGCTGTGAAATTTTTTCCAGTCCCTCCACTGGAAGTCTTGCCTGGTTACTGGGGATGGACAGTCTCAGGATTCATATCCTCCATTGCTAGATCCCCTGTAGCTCCCTGGGCATTTCCGTTGCACTTGGTTTCCAGCTTGTCCCAGAGATGCTCCCTGCCATTTTGAATTCTCTTTCCCAGTTCTCCCTGACCCCCTCTCCTTTCTCTCCCCCCTCCACTCTCCCCCTACCTGATCCCTCCTATTCCTGTACTCACTTGCCTATCTGGAGCTCCACCCCACCCATCCAGGGAGATTCTTGTGTCACATTGAACCCTCCTTTTTACTTAACTTCTCTGGATCTGTGGATTGTAGCATGGTTATCCTTTACTTACAACTAATATCTACCTATAAGTGAGTATATACCATGTTTGTCTTTCTGGGTCTGGGTTACCTCATTCAGGATATTCTTTTCTAGTTCCAACTATTGGCTTACAAGTGTCATGATGTTGTTGTTTTTACCACGTTTTCTTTATCTATTCTTTGGTTGAGGGATATCCATATTGTTTCTGGTTTCTAGCTATATGAATAAAGCTGTTTTGAACATAGCTGAGCAAGTGTCCTTGTGGTATGGTAGAGTGTCCTTTGGTGTAGCTAGGTCTTGAGGTAGAGCGATCATCAATTTTCTCAGAAACCGCCATATTGATTTCTAAAGTGCTGTACAAGTTTGCACCCCCACCAACAATGGAGAAGTGTTCCCCTTCCTCCACATCTTCTCTTGCATAAGCGAGCTGTCACTTGTGTGTGTGTGTGTGTGTGTGTGTGTGTGTGTGTGTGTGTTTTATATTAGCCATTCTGACAGTGTAAGATGAAATCTAAGTTATTTTGATTTGCATTTTCCTGGAGGCTAAGGATGTAGAACATTTCTTTAAGTGGGTTTTGGTCATAGATCTATGCCTAGCCCAATTGTCATCAGAGAAGCTTCACCCAGTAACTGATAGAAACAGATGCAAAGACCCACAGGCAACCATGAGGCAGAGCTTGGGGAATCCTGTGGAAGAGGTGGAGGAAGGATTGCAGGAGTGAGAAGAATCAAGGATACCACAAGCAAATTCACAGAGCTAGGAGTGTTGGTGCACACACCTTTAATCCCAGTATTCGAGAGGCAGAGGCAGGCACATGTCTACGAGTTGGAGGCCAGCCTATTCTGCAAGTCCAGGATAGACCTATTACACAGAGAAACTTGATGGAAAAGAAAAGCCACAGAACCAACCAGCCTGGGTACATAGGGGCTCACAGAGACCAAACCAATAATCAGGGGATTTTCATAGGGCCGACCTAGGCCCTCCGAATCTATGTTATAGTTGCATAGCTTGGTCTTCCTGTGGGACTCCTAATAGTGTGGGTGCAGGGGCCTTCTCTGACTCTTTCAACTGTTTAGGGAACTCTTTCCAGCCTAAATACAAGGGGAGGGGCCTACTCTTACTACAATTTGATATTGCCATGGTTGACTGAGGTCCATGGAGGCTGCCCTTTTCTGAAGGAACAGGGAGAAGAAATGAATGAGAAGGAAGAGGTTAGGAGAGGAGACGTGGGAGGGAGAGGACACCACAGTTGCTGACTTGATTAAAACAGTGTTATTTTCACAAAGTAAATTTGCTTTTATCTAAGCCATGGATACATGGCTACAAATATATGTTTTTTTTTCCATACAAAGAAGGAGTTATAGGGAGAATAACACTTGTCTTTTTAAAACCAATTTTTAAAGATTTATTGTTATTTTCTATTTGTTTATTTTTATAAGTATGGGTGGTTTGCCTGCAGGTATGTCTGTGCACTACATGTATGCCTGTTTCCAATGGAGACCAAAAGAGGATGTCAGATCCCTTGGCACTAGAGGTAGAAGATGATTGAGAGTCACAATGTGGGTGCTGAGAACTAAACTCAGATCTCCCACAAGAACAATCACTGTTCGTAACTACTGAGCCATCTCTCCAGCCTGTAGCAGCCATCATTCACTTATCCCCAGGCGCCATCATAGAGCTATAAACTCCTATGGATGTTATCAAAAATACCAGGCAACCTTCCTATTTTTAACTTTTCTCTCTCTTGCTGTTCTCCTTTCTCCAGTCGGCTTCTGTTGGACTGACTGTTTCATAGACAGGCTAGAGTGTTTGCCACCCCACCCTGCTGACATTAGTCACTGAGTGTCCTGTGTTGGATTCACCTGTTTCCTGGCCTTCCTTCCTTGGTTTCCTTCCTTGCTCGCAGCTTACCGAGTGCCGGTTGGTAAAACCTCTTCATATTCTACTTGTCAATTTTGGCCTTTGGAGATCTTTTCCTTCTGTTTTTTTATCTCTTCTAGCATATTTTCAGTTTTTCAAGAGCAGTATCTGAACCCTCAAGTTTTCTTTTGATCATTAAACACCTTGATTTTGCTTCCTTAGCCTTATTACTCTGGGAAAATTAAGTGCAGTTGTGCCGACTATTTTCCTTTACTTCCTCAGCCTCCTCACATTTTGTTTTTTCTAGTAGTCATCAGTTCTGTCTTTCACTACAAAGTTTTCTAAAATGCCAATGGGTTTCTGACACTCATTCATTCTTTAAGAAGTGGCACCAAGAGTCAGCTTAGGAATTCTATGGGTGAAGAAGCATATGTCTTTTTAGCGAGAACCTTCCTTACTCTCCCTGTTTGTAGCTGAAGGATCTTCCATCTGCAGATTAGCTATTTTCTTCAGATAGAGACTTTATCCTCTTGCTTAGGGTGTACAAGGCTGCTGCTAGTCACTGCTAGAAAGGGAGGTGGTGGTGGTGGAAGTCTTGCTATGGAGTCGTTTTCCTACAATTTCAGTTCCATAAAATGAACAAATCCTGTCTTCTGCTGTTCTTGGTGTGATGATGTCTATAAGTCTCCACAGCAATTGGCCACAGTCTTTACAGAAGTAAGCCACCTGTCTTTACGGAGGTAATGGTGGGTAGCACTCACCAGATACAGATGGCAATTTGGGATGCTGGGATCTGTCTCTTGTGACTTGCAATAACCTGCTTTGTGTTAAGGTTCACTTCACTCTGTTTTCTTCAAAGGTTTTGCTGCTCGCAATTCATTAGTATATATCCTTGATTGTAAACTTTGCTAACTTGTTTCTCTGGCGGACACGCGGTAAAGAAAGCCCACATTTGCATGTTTCTGGTTCTCAGCTTACGAGACTGTTCACATTTAGAGCTGGTGGGGCCTTCCCTTTCATCTCTGTTTATACTTCTCTGAAACTTACTTTTGTGCCATGGTAGTGGACTTTTAACTAAAGTAATGTTTAATTCACTAAATTAATCCTTCTTTACTGCTAAAGTGACTTGGTGTATGAAAAAGTACATATGTGACCAGATAAGGGAAATATAATTATATCCCACAGACACACCACCGCACGAAATTATGCACCCGAGCTGCTTGGATGCATTAGCTGCCAGCTGTAAAGGGCAATGTGCCATTCTCTTCTCTGGTACCTCAGCACACTCCTTTGACTTCCCTTCATCTTTTTTTTTTTTTTTTTTAATTAATTTATTCTTGTTACATCTCAATGGTTATCCCATCCCTTGTATCCTCCCATTCTTTCCTCCCTCCCATTTTCCCCTTATTCCCCTCCCCTATGGCTGTTCCTGAGGGGGACTTCCTCCCCCTGTATATGCTCATAGGGTATCAAGTCTCTTCTTGGTAACCTGCTGTCCTTCCCCTGAGTGCCACCAGGTCTCCCCCTCCAGGGGACATGGTCAAATGTGAGGCACCAGAGTACATGAGAAAGTCATATCCCACTCTCCACTCAACTGTGGAGAATGTTCTGACCATTGGCTAGATCTAGGAAGGGGTTTAAAGTTTACCGCCTGTATTGTCCTTGGCTGGTGCCTTAGTTTGAGCGGGAGACTTCCCTTCATCTTACTTCCACTACTTGGGGTTTTTGTTTCTTCTTGCAGGCTCTGCAAAGGATTAATTTCACTGCTCTACTCATTTTGTATTTGTGCTTGCCAATATTATAGTCTTTCTTTACTTTTTTTTTTTTTTAATCTCTTTCTCTGAACATTTCTCTGGCACTTGTTTGGATCTGGGAATATTTGCACATACACAATGAGAGATTGTGGGGATGGGATCCAGGTACACACAGAAAATGTGCTTATGCTTCATATACAGCACGCACACACAGCCTGCAGGTAACTTCACTTACTATTTTTGCACTTTGTGTTATACAGCAGGAGATAAAATGCGGTTTTAAAAAACACTTTTAAAAAGGGTGGGGCTTTTGGAGCATTTCAGACTTCAGATTTTCTGATCAGGGGTACTTAGCCTATCATAGTTTCATTCTACCATGCACATAGTCAACACTAAAAGGCTGTGTGTGAAATGCAATGACTAAACCCTAAGTCTCACGCCATCCTTACTGTAACACAATGAGGATTAAAGATGGGAAGATCCAAAAGAAGCTACACAGATAAAGGAGGCTAAGGATGCCTGGTGACAAAGGAGGCTGGGGATGCCTGGTGATAAAGGAGGCTAAGGATGCCTGGTGATAAAGGAGGCTGGGGATGCCTGGTGACAAAGGAGGCTGGGGATGCCTGGTGACAAAGGAGGCTGGGGATGCCTGGTGATGGTTGAGAGGATCAATTGTGAAGGATGGCTATATATGTGCAATGAGACATAGAAAAAGTCAGAATGGCTGCATTTTAATTAAACTTCATTCATCAATAATTATATATTTAACATAAATAATGTTCATTTACAGCGTCTCTGTATCCTTTAACCATTTCAGTAGTATTTATGAATGAATGCCCACATAGTGAAAGATAAGCTGCTCTTTTAAACCATCTGAACGTTTATTAGTTTTGTTTATACGACAAGAAGTTATCAACTACACAAGCTGCCACTTTAAGTGACCAGAGCAAAACAAACCACAATTATTTTACATGGCTCTATTACAATTGTATGTTAGACACAACATACCCACATTTTGATGAAGACAGTGTTCCTTTGGCAGTTGTACATTGTTGAAACTGGAGTGTTTGGACACAGACCAACGTTAGCAATGGATAATTCAGGAGAAAATAGGTGGAAATCACTTACAAATCTTTTGACCTCTAACATGATTTTTAATACTATTTTTCTGCATTGCTATAGTAGGCAGCTTGAGTGTTAGAAAGTATGCTTACATTAGATGGTATCCTTTCTTATGTTGGCTTTAAATATGCGATGAGATTGTGTTTGTTTCTTATCTATTGCTTATGTTTTGAACCAGAAAGCCACTGAATGCAATTTTATTGCAAATACGGCATGGGCAGCATTTGTGTGCCATTTCCTAGTTTGGCAAGATGACTATTGCCCCTGAGTCTGACATGGAGTGGGAAAGGACACGTGAGTTACATAGGGAGGGTGTTAGGAACTTAGGGCACAGCAGTAAAAACAATCTAAAACTCAGCAATAGTTAGATATACGTTCATGCTGTGAAAGTACTGGGGAGCCAATAACTAACTGAAAATTGAAAAATCTGGCGTGCCTTTTGTCATGAAAAGTAGTCATAAAAAATGAGGAGGAGGAAGCTGTGGACAAGAACTGTGCTTGACTCCGAAACAGAGTCCATGTGGCATGACAGCTCATCAGTGTTCTTTCTTTTTGACCTCATTGTTGTATTTGGGTTTATTGTATTGTCACAGTGGATCCTGGCAGAAAATTGCATTCTTAGCTCATTTTCACCATGTGGCCTGGGTTACTAAAAGAAAAAAAAAAAAAAAAAAAAAAGGAAATTCTATTATAGTTTAAGGCAAATTCAAAGCTCTTGGGCTTGATTTGTTCCCGAGTCACTCTGTGAGAACACTGTGCTGTGTTTGGCTGGAGCCGACCCAGGACCTTTCACACTGATAGGACGCGGCTGTGACGAACGCTGAGCTAAGAATGGGACTCTTTCCCCACGGGCTTCCTCCCACCCCACCTCATTTCCTCTTTCATCGGTTTTCTCTTGGGCTTTTTTTTTTCCACACACTGCTCATCCGGAGTGAACCTAAGGCACGCTGTGGAAGGAGATTTAAAAACTAGGCAAGAAGACACCGACTCTGAAGCAGTTTGGCTTCTACGTTTTAGAAAAAGCACCATTTCCAGAACACCTTTCTATTGGCTACTTTCAAAAAAAAATAACATACAAGTTAGAAATATGCCTCCAAGATAGCTGGGTATAGTGATGGCTTTCTATGACTTTAAAAAGATCGTGTTTTTAGCTATTGTCTTGTGCTGTGGACCATTTTCTCTACAGCACGGCTAAAAGGATGCTCCCTGCTTCTTTGCCATGTGGACACTGCACCGGGCAATTCACATTCTGTCTGTTACCGGGTTCCTGGCATCTTTATCATAAAGCTATGAATGCTGGGACCTGCCCGTTGTTAAATCATCTACATGTAGTGCTTATAGTTAATAGCTAAATATTTACAGATGATGAAGCTAACCAAATGGAATTTAAGCTTCAATCGTGAAAAGATATATGAAAGAATATTGAAAAAAAATAGGTAGTGTTCTGTGTTTTTTGTGTTGTTCTGTAGAGTGGGAAGTCCAGAAGTCTCAGTCATAGCAGCTCACACTTTCCCATTTTTTTTCCCTCTGTGACATTTGCTTTTATTTGAATGTAGAGAAGATAATGTTTTTTAAACATCGAGGCTCCATCTCTTTTTTTCCTACTCCCTTCTGATCATGTAAATGTTTGTACAAATGACCAAAATCCACCAATCACATCGCTTTCACATTTTGCATACACTTTTACAACCAGAATAGTGGGTGTGACTATGCACAAAAGTTTATTAATGCATTCTTATTTTTTAAAAAGCTTCAAATTGAATAATTAAAACTTTATTTTAAAAGTTGTTTTACAAGGCCACACTTTCCTTTATTTGGATCATGTGATCAGATGGTAAACCCCTGAACAGCAATTCTGAGTGGACTTGGTTATACGAATGTACCGGGAGCTTTTAAGAGCTGTGTTGACATGCTGCCTAGAAATCTTAATGCTTTCTCAGGGGGGACTCATTCATTTTCACTACTTTCCTAGGTTGTAAACAGCTCATGAAATATCAGGTGCTAAAAAGTTACAACAGTAAAAAACAATCCCTCTTACATTAATGCATGCTTTTCTGTGCACACAGTTCCCCATTTTGACTTTGATTTGGCAAAGGTCTCATTCTGTTTTCATGATATCTGTTCAAAACAAGGGCCATGGGATTAAGCGATACCCTTTTCCTTCAAGATGAGCTGTATTTGTTGCTGGACCGGAAGTTGTCATATCCGTGGTCATTAGCTTTGAACTTCAAGCAGGACTGCTTTTCCTCCAAGGACTGCTTTTCCTCAAATGTTTGGCACCAGCAGCACAGGCAGGACTGCGCAAGACAGAACAACTCATGGTGTGTTTGCTCAGTCACAAGGCCACCACTCTTCCCGCCCTTAGGGATCTGACTTTTATGGCAAGTGTGAGATTCTTGATTCCTTTCTTTCCACACCCTCCCATTCGCCCCCTTAAAAAAAAAAGGACGTAGTGAAGGCCAGAAAGATGGCTCTGTGGGCAGAGCACTTTGCAAGTCTGATGACCTGGTTTTGAGAGCTAGAACTTATGGCGGAAAGAGAACAGACACTTAAAGTTACACACGTGCGCACGCGGGCACACACACACACAAAGTAACACTTGTGCATCATGGCATGCATACAGCTGTGTTCACACACACACTCATTGTATTCACACAGTAATAATAAAAAGAATGTTAGGCATTGAAAAAATAACAACATTGGTGGCAAGTGCTGATTTTTTTGCAATTAAAAAATACGAAGAAG